>NC_091299.1:30109641-30132141 GCF_038502225.1 Cherax quadricarinatus
GAAGTAAGACAAGAGAGAGAGGGGTGGGTTGATTGCATCTTCTTGGACTGCAAGAAGGCCTTTGACACAGTTCCTCACAAGAGATTAGTGCAGAAGCTAGAGCATCAGGCGCATATAACAGGAAGGGCACTGCAATGGATCAGAGAATACCTGACAGGGAGGCAACAACGAGTCATGGTACGTAATGATGTATCACAGTGGGCACCTGTGACGAGCGGGGTCCCACAGGGGTCGGTCCTAGGACCAGTGCTATTTTTGGTATATGTGAACGACATGACGGAAGGGTTAGACTCAGAAGTGTCCCTGTTTGCAGATGATGTGAAGTTAATGAGGAGAATTAAATCTGATGAGGACCAGGCAGGACTTCAAAGAGACCTGGACAGACTGGACACCTGGTCCAGCAAATGGCTTCTCGAATTTAATCCTGCCAAATGCAAAGTCATGAAGATAGGGGAAGGGCACAGAAGACCACAGACAGAGTATAGGCTAGGTGGCCAAAGACTGCAAACCTCACTCAAGGAGAAAGATCTTGGGGTGAGTATAACACCGAGCATGTCTCCGGAAGCACACATCAATCAGATAACTGCTGCAGCATATGGGCGCCTGGCAAACCTGAGAACAGCATTCCGATACCTTAGTAAGGAATCATTCAAGACACTGTACACCGTGTATGTCAGGCCCATACTGGAGTATGCAGCACCTGTTTGGAACCCGCACTTGATAAAGCACGTCAAGAAACTAGAGAAAGTACAAAGGTTTGCAACAAGGTTAGTTCCAGAGCTAAGGGGAATGTCCTATGAAGAAAGATTAAGGGAAATCGGCCTGACGACACTGGAGGACAGGAGGGTCAGGGGAGACATGATAACGACATATAAAATACTGCGTGGAATAGACAAGGTGGACAAGGACAGGATGTTCCAGGGAGGGACACAGAAACAAGAGGCCACAATTGGAAGTTGAAGACACAAATGAGTCAGAGAGATAGTAGGAAGTATTTCTTCAGTCATAGAGTTGTAAGGCAGTGGAATAGCCTAGAAAATGACGTAGTGGAGGCAGGAACCATACACAGTTTTAAGACGAGGTTTGATAAAGCTCATGGAGCGGGGAGAGAGAGGGTCTAGTAGCAACCGGTGAAGAGGCGGGGCCAGGAGCTAGGACTCGACCCCTGCAACCACAAATAGGTGAGTACAAATAGGTGAGTACACACACACACACACACAAACACACACACACACACACACAAACACACACACACACACACACACACACACACACACACACACACACACACACACACACACACAAACACACACACACACACACACACACACACACACACACACACACACACACACAACACACACACACACACACACACACACACACACACAAACACACACACACACACACACACACACACACACACAAACACACACACACACACACACACACACACACACACACACACACAAACACACACACACACACACACACACACACACACACACACACACACACACAAACACACACACACACAAACACACACACACACACACACACACACACACACACACACACACACACACACACACACAAACACACACACACACACACACACACACACAACACACACACACACACACACACACACACACAAACACACACACACACACACACACACACACACACACACACACACACACACACACACACACACACACACACACACACACACACACACACACGAGTGGGGTTCCACAGGGGTCAGTCCTAGGGCCAGTGCTGTTTCCGGTATATGTGAATGACATGATGGAAGGAATAGACTCAGAAGCGCCCCTTTTTGCAGATGATGTGAAGTTAATGAGGAGGAGGACCAGGCAGGACTACAATGGGATCTGGTCAGGCTGGTCCAGCAACTGGCTCCTGGAGCTCAACCCCACCAAGTGCAAAGTCATGGAGAACTGTCATTCCATTACTTACAGAGAAAATGTGACAGGTAAAACTTCTATGGCAAACGGGTTAGTTACGTGTGTATGTGTGTGTGTGTGTGTGTGTGTGTGTGTGTGTGTGTGTGTGTGTGTGTGTGTGTGTGTGTGTGTGTGTGTGTGTGTTGTGTGTGTGTGTGTGTGTGTGTGTTTGTGTGTGTGTGTGTGTGTGTGTGTGTGTTTTGTGTGTGTGTGTGTGTGTGTGTGTTTGTGTGTGTGTGTGTGTGTGTGTGTGTGTGTGTGTGTGTGTGTGTGTGTGTGTGTGTGTGTGTGTGTGTGTGTGTGTGTGTGTGTGTGTGTGTGTGTGTGTGTGTGTGTGTGTGTGTGTGTGTGTGTGTGTGTGTGTGTGTGTGTGTGTGTTTGTGTGTGTGTGTGTGTGTGTGTGTGTGTGTGTGTGTGTGTGTGTGTGTGTGTGTGTTTGTGTGTGTGTGTGTGTGTGTGTGTGTGTGTGTGTGTGTGTTTGTGTTTGTGTGTGTGTGTGTGTGTGTGTGTGCTCAACCTCAGTTTATTTATCAATATTGATTATATTTATTTTCATATCGTTATTTTCCCCGCATTTCTTTTTGAATTGTTATCACCCTTCCTTCTGTTCTCCTTATTCTCTTTCTCCTTCTCTTGTCCTTCTTCCTCCACTTCCTAATCCCCCCGCCCCAAAATTCACTCATCATCTTTAATAAGAGCATAAGAACATAAGAAAGAAGGAACACTGCAACAGGCCTACTGACCCATGCAGAGCAGGTCCATGTCCCTCCCCGGATTAGCCCAATGACCCACCCAGTCTCGTCATCTCAACTCAAGAATGTAGCACTGCTCCAGACCCAGCAGCACACGCTAGTCAGGTCCAACTCACACCCACCCACACCCACTCATGAATTTATCTAACCTACTTTTAAAACTACACAACGTTTTAGCCTGAATAACTGTACTCGGGAGTTTGTTCCACTCATCCACAACTCTATTACCAAACCAGTGCTTTCCTATATCCTTCCTGAATCCGAATTTTTCCAACTAGAAACCATTGCTGCGAGTTCTGTCTTGGCTGGAAATTTTCAGCACGCTATTTACATCCCCTTTATTTATTCCTGTTTTCCATTTATACGCCTCGATTATATCCCTCCCCCCTAATTCTACGCCTTTCGAGAGAGTGCAGATTCAGGGCCCTCAGTCTATCCTCATAGGGAAGATTTCCGATCATGGGATCATCTTTGTCATCCTCCTCTGTACGTTTTCCAGAGTATTTATATCCATTCTGTAATACGGTGACCAGAACTGAGCAGCATAGTCTAAATGAGGCCTAACCAAGGATATATAGAGTTGAAGAACAACCTGAGGACTTCTAATATTTATGCTTCTAGATATGAAGCTGTGGCATGCAAAGAGTATGTAACCTTTATTCGGCGCATGTACACACCCTCATTTACAGGCTATCTTCCCCAACCAGTGAACCAGGTTGCTAAGAGTTGATGATGGGGCCCCGTCGTTCAACTAGTGACCAGGTTCCAGCCAATAAGAAGATGGTTTTGGCAATCGCAGAGGTTATGTGGGTACCACTCTCCTGTCTGCCCTTGTCATTCCCATTCTAGAGCTGGTTGAAGCACGGTCTGCTATCTTGTGGCTTCTATTTCTGCCTTGCTTACCGTGGAGTGCACTATACTTATCACTGTACATAGTGTACATATTGCTGTTCTAAATTGGTGAAGGATAATGTAAGTCTAAACTTTTTCTGCTGTGTTTATTTTGCTCCCATTACACCTGGGACAACAGGCCATTTGGAATCCTGGGTTGTAATATGGGGGCCTGTCCGGGATCTGGAGCTGTACTTAGAGAAACGGTTGAGCTTAGGGTGAAGCTCGTAGCAGGAACATTGTGCAGCTTGCTGTCTGGCATTGCATTAGCTTTGCCTACGCTTTACAAATTTTGCGTGTCAGTTACTGTTATGGTCAGCCTTGCTATTGTGTGATCGTTCAACAGCTCGCTACTAGCTTGTTCGGTGTGCTCGCTTCACTACGGTCAATCTTCTAGAACAGTGTAGCTGTCTGGCATTGCTTTACAAATTTTGCGTGTCAGTTGTTACTAGCCTGTTCGGTGTGGAGAATTTTGCAGTCGGCTTTGCTTGTATGTATATTCTGCAATCGTACTGTGCATAGCTAAGCGTGTTCTGCAAATTAACGTGTTACGTTGGGGTATTCTGCAATCGTACTGTGCATAGCGAATAACTCATGCCACCTAGACGAGTCAGACGTCTGGTGTCGGCATATACTTTGCTTAACCTACCTAAATTGTCCCTACAGCATTGTTGGAAAATTGCTCGTTCCATTGACATTAAATACAAACGCACTCTCACAGCTGCGCAACTGCGTTCACTGATTGCTGACAAACTTATAGAAGAAGAGATGGCACATCAGACTCCTCCCTCTACGGGAACTAGGGCAAAAACTACTATGTTCTCGCAGGAGGAAGATGATACACCTACGGAGCAAAATGGTCAGTATAGTGCAGCTGGGTTGTCTCAAGGTGAATCAGCGTCGTTGGCACTTGAGCTGGCAAAAATCAATCTTGAGTAAACTAGGGAACAGAGAGCATTCGCAAGGGAAGAATTTCATAGGGAAAGAGAAAGGAGGCAGTTTTCGCATTCTGTAAATTATTTTAGTTTACAAAAAGCAGTACAGCTTGTTCCCCGCTTCAATGAGGCCGAACCAGAACAATTTTTCGAAAGCTTCGAAAATCAGGCTCGAGCCTTGAGGTGGCAGGAGCAGCATTGGGCATCGTTGGTTCATACAGCATTATTGGGTAAGGCACAGGAATTTACGTCAGCATTAAATGACGCCGAATTTTCTGATTATAAAGTAGTGAAGACCACAGTGTTGGGAGCATATACATGTATCCCAGCCAAATACCGTAAGCTTTTTAAATTAAGCAGGCGGCAGCTTGGTCAATCCCTAGTGGACTTTGTGAGACAGTAAACCAAAGCTTTTACCAGCTGGTATAAAGCAAGTGGTGTCTCTACCTTTGAGGAGCTGGTACAGCTTATTCTGATTGATAACCTGCTGGAGTCTGGGACCAGAGGTTCGAGTCTTTCTGCAGGATCGTGACTTAACCACTGCATTGGAGGCAGCCAGGTTGGCTGATACCTTCGAAACTAACCGCTCCTTGTCCGAGCGGTCCCGTCTCTCTTTTCAACAGCCTGGCATGAGCAGAGATCGTCAACCTTGGAGAATGAAGTGCCAGCCGGAGGGAGAACGTCTACGTCAGCCAACTAAGTCACCTGGTGAGCCACGCTTCTCAACATATGGTCCACCTGCGGAGAGGCAAACTACTCATGGTGCATCTCGACAACAGTATCCAGAGAGGCACCAGCCAGAACGACACCATTTGCAACATCAGCAGGGAGTAAAGGGCAAGCCTGTCGTCTGCTTCCTCTGTAACAAAGTAGGTCACATCCGTCCCAACTGCCCCCATAAACCCCAACCCACTGGGAAAATCTCTAATATCCCTAGTAACATGTCCCCTAGAGAAGTAGAAAAAGGTATGGCCCCTTATTATTGCAAGAGTCTTATTTCCCTTCAGGAAAACTCAGAAACAACTGAAGTAAAGACCTTTAGAGATACTGGAGCATATTGCTCACTTGTAAGAGAAGGAATATTACCCCTTTCAGAGAACACTTCCTTGAATTCCTCTGTTTTATTGGAAGCATTTGGAAGAGCTATATATTCTGTTCCTTTGCATAAAATTTATGTACAGTGCAAATACTACACTGGGTACTTGACTGTAGGTGTCTCAAAAGGATTCCCCATGAAAGATGCCATGTTATTACTGGGTAATAACATTACTATTGTTAGTGCGTGTCCTGAACCTATAACGAGTAATTCTTCTCCGGTGTTGGCCATAACTCGGGCAACATCCCAAGGGTTGTCTGGAGAGAATGTTGACCTATCCTTGGACGACTCCGATCTCGGAATAGCCACGTTGTTTTATGAGGCACACCGGCCGGAGCCTCGTAAATCAAGTGAACAGACCCAGATCAAGCCTTCCTATTCCCAGATTGCAGGATTGCCAGATGTCTCTGTTTCCATGCCCGAGGGACTGTCCTTCCGGGAGGAACAACGAAAGGACCCTTCTTTAAAATTCGCTTTTGAGGCAGCCATGGGTAAATCCTCTTTGGGTCATCCGGTCAAGTATGAAGTTAAAAACGATTATTTGATCTGCACTGAGACTGGTAAGGAGATAGAGGGCCGGCAATTGTTTAACAGGTTAGTGGTTCCAACAAAGTATAGACCTCAAATATTAAATATAGCTCATAATACTTCATTAGGAGGTCACTTAGGAATTACAAAAACCTTGTATAGAATCACAAAAGAATTTTATTGGCCAAAATTAAAGAAAGATGTGAAGAATCATATTAGGTGTTGCCGAGAATGTCAGCAAGTAGGGAAACCTGGACATTCCATTAAACCTGCACCTCTCCAACCTATACCTGCTGATGGAGAACCTTTTGCAGATTTAATTATAGATTGTGTAGGTCTACTACCTGGGTCAAAGTCTGGAAATCAATATTTATTTACGATTATGGATAAAGTAACCAGATATCCTGAAGCAATTCCCATGCGCAGAATTAATACTAAAGCTATTCTCAAAGCTTTAACAAAATTCATTTCTTGTTTTGGCATTCCTAAAACTATTCAAAGTGATCAAGGTACTAACTTTACTGCCAAAGCATTTAGGGAAGTATTAACTAGGTTAGGGATAATCCACAACTTATCCACTGCCTATCATCCTCAGTCCCAAGGCGCCTTGGAAAGATTCCAACAGACATTAAAAACAATGATGAGAAGTTTTTGCATGCACTTTCCTACAGACTGGGATGAATCACTACCTTTGTTGCTGTTCTCAGTACGAGAGACGGTACAAGAGTCTACAGGGTATAGTCCGTTTGAGCTGATCTTTGGGCACAATGTGCGAGGTCCTCTTCGGGTGCTCAAAGAAGGAGGGATGGGAGAAGACGTTAGCTCAACACTCTACAACCCGTCTTCAAGGTTGCAGGTGGCACGTCAGTTAGCCAAGGCTAACCTAAAGACAGCTCAAAGTAAGGTGAAACAGAGGTATGAAAGAAGTGCACAATTCCGCTCCTTCCATCCAGGAGACAAGGTGTTGGTGCAGGAACCTATACCTGGCCACACCTTGAAAGCTAGATTTATGGGACCTATGCAGATTGTAAGTAGATTATCTGATGTAAATTATGTGGTAGCTCCCATTGATAAGACCTCAAAAACTAAAACTTACCACATTAATCAATTAAAATATTTCCATACACCAGATAAAGTCCCAGTAATGACTCTGTCCTCTACCTCTGAGGACGACTCTGATTCTTTGCACTCTATCTCTGAAATTAATATTAAACTTTCAAATTCTGTCCTCTTCAAGGATCCTAGCCCTTTAATGGAGGGACTATCTGAAACGCAAGCAACAAATTTAACTGAGCTTCTACAGTCATATCCTAATATTTTTTCGGATGTGCCGAAAAAATGTACGTTAGGTTATCATGATGTAGATGTGGGAAACTCTAAACCAATAAACTCTCCCCCTACAGAGCTAATCCTGAAAAGCTGAGCTCTATCTAAGAGTTGGATGGTGGAGAGGAAAGGCGGTCCCATTATTTTGTGCCATAGCGGCACGGTTACCACTCTGAGGTGGCAGCCTAATCCTGAGCCTTCTTGGGGTGGGGGTGTGGCATGCAAAGAGTACGTAACCTTTATTCGGCGCATGTACACACCCTCATTTACAGGCTATCTTCCCCAACCAGCGAACCAGGTTGCTAAGAGTTGATGATGGGGCCCCGTCGTTCAACTAGTGACCAGGTTCCAGCCAATAACAAGATGGTTTTGGCAATCGCAGAGATTATGTGGGTACCACACTCCTGTCTGCCCTTTTCATTCCCATTCTAGAGCTGGTTGAAGCACGGTCTGCTATCTTGTGGCTTCTATTTCTGCCTTGCTTACCGTGGAGTGCACTATACTTATCACTGTACATAGTGTACATATTGCTGTTCTAAATTGGTGAAGGATAATATAAGTAAACTTTTTCTGCTGTGTTTATTTTGCTCCCATTACACCCGGGATAACAGGCCATTTGGAATCCTGGGTTGTAATAGAAGCCAAGAATTCTGTTAGCTTTATTGCGAACACTAATGCACTGTTGTCTTGGTTTTAGATTACTGCTAACGAGAACTCCTAAATCCTTTTCACAATCAATAGTATTAAGATCTACATTATTTAATTTATATGTGGCATGGTTATTTAACTGTCCAACATTTAGAGCTTTGCATTTGTCATTATTCAACTGCATCTGCCACTTCTCCGACCATTGCGTCAGTCTATTCAAATCATCCTGGAGTGCTCTAGTGTCCTCATTAGAATGAATTGGACGGCCTATTTTGGTGTCGTCAGCAAATTTGCTTATGTCGCTATTTATTCCCTCATCTATGTCGTTTATGTAAATTGTGAACAACAACGGACCCAACACTGACCCCTGAGGAACACCGCTTGTGACGTGCCCCCATTCTGATTTCTCTCCATTTATGCAAACTCTCTGCTGCCTATTTGTCAGCCATGCCTCAACCCAGGAAAAAATTGCTCCTCCTATTCCGTGTGCCTTAAGTTTCCTCAATAGCCTCTGATGTGGAACTCTAGCGAAAGCTTTACTGAAGTACATTTACACAATACGTATCATATTCATTACCTTCTCTACCATCCACTTCCAACATCTCCCCTCCACCTCCATCGAATCCCCTACTAACACCTCCCCTACCACACCTCCCTTACCCACACATCCCCTACCCACACCTCCCCTGCCCACACCTCCTCTACCCAAACCTCCCCTACCCACACCTCCTCAACCAACACCCCATAACCACACACACTCCTTCCCACACCCCAACACACACACACCCTCCTACCCACACTCCCCTACCTACCCACACACCTTCCTACCCACACCCCTACGCACACACCCTCCTACCCACACACCCTACTCACACACCCTCCTGCCCACACACCCTCCTACCCACACACCCTCCTACCTACACCTCTACACACACACCCTCGTATCTACAAACCCTTCTACCCACACCTCCTTACACAAACACCTTCCTAACCACACGCCCTCCTACCCACACGCCCCTTTACCTACACACTCTCCTACCCACAAACCCTACACACACACACACACACACCTTATCCACACACCCTCTTACCCATACTCCACTACCCACACACCCTCCTACCCACACCCACACCCACACACCCTCCTACCCACACCCACACCCACACACCCTCCTACCCACACTCCATACACACATATCCTCCGACCCACACTCCATACACACATATCCTCCGACCCACACACTTTCCTACCCACACCCCTACACACACACACCCTTCTACCCACACACCCTCCTATCTACACACCCTCCTACCCACACACCCTTCTACCCACTTCTCCCTACACACACACCCTTCTACCCACACACCCTCTTACCCGCACCCCCTACCCACACACCCTCCTACCCACACTCCATACACACATATTCTCCGACACACACACCCTCCTACCCACACTCCATACACATATTCTCCGACACACACACCCTCCTACCCACGCACCCTCCTATCTGCACACTCTCCTACCCACACACCCTTCTACCCACTTCTCCCTACACACACACAGCCTTCTACCCATACACCCTTCTTCCCACACCGCTTACCCACACACCCTCCTACCCACACCCCAACACACACACACTCCTACCCACACCCTTACACACACACTCCTACTCACACCCCTACACACACACCCTTCCCACACTCCTCTACCTACTCACACACCCTCCTACCCACGCTGATACACACCCTCCTACCCACGCTGATACACAACCTCCTACCCACACTTCCCTACCTACCAACACACCTTCCTTCCCACACCCCTACACACACCCTCCTACCCACATCCCTACGCACACATCCTCCTACCCACACACCCTAGCCACACACCCTTCTACCCACACACCTCTACACATACACCCTCCTACCCACACCCCTTATCCACACACCCTCTACACACACCCTCCTACCCATACTCCTCTACCCACACACCCTCCTTCCCGTACCCCTACACATGTACCCTTCTACCAACACCTCCTACCCATACACCATCCTACCAACACACCCTCCTACCCACATCTCCTACACACACACAAACACAAACACACACACACACACACACACACACACACACACACACACACACACACACACACACACACACACACACACACACACACACACACCCTTCTACCCACACATCCTCCTACCCACACACTCTTCTACCCACTTCTCCCTACACACACCCTCCTACCCACACCCCTGCACACACACACACATCCTTCTACCCACACACCCTCTTACCCACACCCCCTCTACCTACACTATACACACACACATCCTTACACACACCCCCTTCCCACATCCTCTACCGACACTCCCTACCCACACCCCGTACACAGACACACCCTCCTACCCACACCCCCTACCCACACACACCCCTCCCCACACCCCCCTCTACGCATCCCCCCCCCACTCAGCACAATTGATAAAACATATAAAGAGCGGCCACGTCCGGCCAAGTGTCACGACGGAGACCAGAAAAATACACACACCGCGCAATATTGCGTAATTTACAGCAGAATTATGCCATGGTCGCATAGTTTTTTTTAATTCCCCCCTTACCCGCTCAACCCCTCCTCCTCCAACACCTCCACCCCAACCCTCCACCCTCCACCCTCCACCCTCCACCCTCCACCCTCCACCCTCCACCCATTACCCTCCGCCCTCCGCTTAAAATACTCCGGCTCTAAATACTGAGTCACTGACAAAGATTAATAATATTCAAATAGGTGTTGTGAGGGAGAGAGAGATGGAGGGAGGGAAGGATGGGAGGGAGGGAGGGAGGGAGGAAGGGAGGGAGGGAAGGATGGAAGGAAGGAGGAATTAGGGTGATTAGGAGGGCTATATCAAGAGAGGGATTGGAAAGAGAGAGAGGGAGGGGTAAGAGGGAGGAGAAGAGAAAGCGAGGAGGGGAAGAGAGAGAAGATAGAAAGGGAGGGGAAAGAGAGAGGGAAAAAATAGAGAGGGAAAAAGAAGAAAACTTAAAATGGACAATGTGACGTGTGTCGGTGCCAGGAAGGAAGGAAGGAAGGAGAGAGAGAGAGAGAGAGAGAGAGAGAGAGAGAGAGAGAGAGAGAGAGACAGACAGACAGACAGAGAGAAAGGATGTAGAGGAAAGGAAGTGAGGAGAGAGGAGGTAGGAAAAGAAGGAGAAGAAGTGAGAGAAGAGAAGGTGGAGGAAGAATGAGACTTGGGTCAGTCAAGGAGACTCAGTATTCAGTGATAAAATCATGGTGTGAATCTTGCAAGCGAGGCAGGCAAGACCCAGAGAAAACCTGCATTTCCCTCCTGATATTGACAGTATATAATAGCGAGAAGTTCATGAATGAGACACGTGCCCACCTGGGTATCTTTATTGGTGAATTAGACACATGTTCAACACCTGGGAGTCTTTACTAATGAATAAGACCATGTGTAACATACTGAGTGACTTTATTGATGAATAAGACACATGTACAACACCTGTGTGTCTTCATTAGTAAAGATACGCAGGTGTAGCACAGGTGATTATTCATCAAAAAGATGCCTAGGTGTTACACAGGTGACTTATTCATCAAAAACGATGCCTATGTGTTATATAGGTGTCTTATTCACCAAATCATAATTGATATATTTGGAATTTGATGACTCTGCTTAAATAGGACAATTCTGTTTTGAAACAGGCCGGATATTCTGTCTGGTAATTGTTCAGAATTGTTTCGGCATTGATAATGGGGACTGATACTCCGAAATGTTCGGATGATAGATGAACTTGTTACGATATTAAACGAAGATGATTATAACACCTTTGGTATTTATTCCATATTTGTCTTAGATTCCCACCAGAAAAAATCATATATATATATATATGTATATATATATATATATATATATATATATATATATATATATATATATATATATATATATATATATATATATATATATATATATATATATATATATATATATATATATATATATATATGTATATATATATGAGAGAGAGAGAGAGACAAACAGAGTCAGAAAGATAAAGCGTTCTCGCAGCTGTGACAGAATCATAGAGAGAGCATTAACCTAATATTAGGGATCCTGCTCACACCCCCTTCGTAGGTGTGTCTGTCTGTCCGGTTGTCTGTTTCTCGTTGTAACAGCCACAGAAGTTCAGATTTTTATTTAAAAGCTAGAAGATACTGCCTACTTAAAATTATTTAAACAAATCTCTCTCTCTCTCTCTCTCTCTCTCTCTCTCTCTCTCTCTCTCATATACTTAAGGGTCTTTCCAGGGTTAAGAATTAGTTATAATGACCACTTTATAATACCTCTATTACGCTGTCTTCTAAATGTTTACCTTAATGCGAAGCTTCGCACGAAAATAATGAAACTGGAGCCAGCTATGAGGCAGGGCTTTCAACGAGCCCCTTGATTCCCCCCTAAAGTCTGTTTGTTGTGAATATAATGCAGATGCGAAGGACTCGACGATGGATGACAGATGATGGAGTGCTGGTGGGCAAGGTGACGAGGCCGTTGGCTGCCCGTCTTGTGGTGTATTACCTGCCTTCTGGGTGTTCCTTAAGTTGGGTTCAGGGTGGGAGGGAGAAGTTCCAAGGTACGCAGATCTCCGGACTTCAACTTCTCCACTTCTCTTTCAGAGTGAAGCCACTCTGATGTATAATATTTATTTGGTTAATGCTTATGTGTAGCTTATGCACTGCAAGGAGTGCTAGGGACTCGATCCGCCGTTCTCTAATCGTAAGATATTGGCACTGTATATTTCCGCTCGCTGGTGTGTGTTCAAGGCTCTGATAAACTGGTTTAAACAGGACGAGTTAGTCTTTAAGATAAGTTACAAGATGAGTTACTCGGTACGGTCGTGTATCTGGTGTTACCGAGTAGTGAGTTTAGGCAGGATACTAGGAGAGGGTGAGGCAATCTACGGTCATCTACTTACAATTACCTAGTAGGGAGTCTAGGCAGGATACTAGGAGAAGGTAAGGTAATCTACCGTCATCTACCTAGTGCTACCTAGTACTGAGTCTAGGCAGAATACAAGGAGAGGGTGAGACAGTCTACTAGACCAGTGTACATACAAGGTAATAAAAAAGCTCTGGGTTTGCGCAGTGTGTTGCAGTCACCGTCGTGTGGCAACAATGAGATGCAGCTCAACGATGTAAGATTCCTGAGCGGCTTACAGCCTCCCCTGAGCGCAGCAGCTATCTGCGTTAGACACCCGACGAAGATGGAAAAATAGACGCAAATGCAGTATAATGCCATCGTTTAGTGACTACGTTTCGCCCACACCGTGAGCTTACAATTTACTGTTGATGCCTTATTCTTGCAGCATTGAGCACCAGGTATTTGATGTCACTTGTTTTTCAATGCTGTTTTCATGTTTGCATCTGGTTCCCATCCATATGTGGCCCAGCGCTGGGCGACTTAATGTTGAATTAGCGTGTCGGTGAAGAACGCTGTGACAGATACAAAACTGCTTTTTGAATCCTCTCCAAGCTACTGCTGCAGCTGCTACTATTGCTGCTGCTGCTGCTGCTGCTGCTGCTGCCGCTGCTGCTGCTGCAGCTGTTGCTTCTGCTGCTACTATTGCTACTGCTAGTGCTGCTGCTGCTGCTGCTGCTGCTGCTGCTGCTGCTGCTGCTGCTGCTGCTGCTGCTAGTGCTGCTGCTGCTGCTGCTGCTGCTGCTGCTGCTGCTGCTAGTGCTGCTGCTGCTGCTGCTGCTGCTGCTGCTGCTGCTGCTGCTGCTGCTGCTGCTGCTGCTGCTGCTGCTGCTGCTGCTGCTGCTTTTTCTCCTTCTTCATCTGTGATTATATATTTCTCCTACTTTTCCTAGTTTTTCATTTATTAACGTAAAAGATCGTATATCCCAGACTTCATTAAACAGGAAAAAACAAAAAACAAATATTTGACTTACATATCAAAACTACGTATGAAAGGAATCGCCAAAAAGAAAACTGGCTGCAAAGTTTACATTTTCGGAAATGACTCGCAACGCCACAACGAGAGACGTGCAACATACCAGCGAGACTTTTCGAAATTCACAACGAATGAAACTAATGTAAAACGCAATGATATGACTGCGTATGAGAGCTCATGATACGTCTACCCATGTGAATATGTCTGAGAGAGAGAGAGAGAAAGAGAGAGAGAGAGAGAGAGAGAGGAGTATATGTACTAAATATGACAGAAAGTCCGTCTGGTCCTGCCAACGATAACGTCAGAGGTAGTAATCGAGTCTTAGACGAGTACTGGACGATTGCTGGACGAGAACCGGACAAAAAAATTGATAGCTTTATGCTTGATTTTTTGCACGTCAGTTTTAAAGGTCAACAGCTATTATCCAACCTCAGCTCACTTCAAAGTCCCAGTCGACTAATACCCAGGTACCTACTTACTGCTAGGTGACCAGGGGCAGCAGGTGTAAGGTGACTAACATCCAGGTACCTAGGTGACCAGTGGTAGGAAGTGTAAGGAAACATACCCAATGTTTTTCTATCCGTGCCGGGGATTGAACCCCTTCCCCAAGACACTGAGAATGTCAGGTGAGTGTGCTGCCAACCTAGCCACGGGTTGCGACACAATGTATGACACATCGAATACACTGTTTTCAAATATTAAAAGAGGATATTTACACACTCGGGGAAATCCTCTTCTGTCAGATCTGCTCACAGATCAAAAATGATGGTGTCGAGTTTAGCAGATGTGTGGCAGGTGTGTGTCTGTGGCAGGTGTGTGTCTGTGGCAAGTGTGTGTCTGTGGCAGCTGTGTCTATGGCAGGTGTGTGTCTATGGCAGGTGTGTGTCTGTGGCAGGTGTGTGTCTGTGGTAGGTGTATGTCTATGGCAGGTGTGTGTCTATGGCAGGTGTGTGTCTGTGGCAGGTGTGTGTCTGCGGCAAGTATTTCTGTGGCAGGTCTTGGGGGTGCTCTCTCTCTCTCTCTCTCTGTCTCTCTGTCTCTCTCTCTCTCTCTCTCTCTCACTCTCTCTCTCACTCTCTTTCTCTGCCTCTGTCTCTCTCTCCCTCTCTCTCTCTCTCTCTTTCTCTCTCTCACTCTGTCTCTGTCTCTCTCTCTCTCTCTCTCTCTCTCTCTCTCTCCTTCTCTCATTCATTTACACAGGGTTATATAAGTTAAGGGTTCCTGACTTGTTTCACAAACTAAGACCTGTTACCCCCCGCCCTCTCAATCTCTCTCCCTCTCCCTTCCCTCCCTGGCATTACGGTGCCACCAGAACAGGAATTAGTGCCAACAGTGACCCCTTGGAAATGTTGGAGTGGCAACCTGCTCCAACACTGTGTTGTGAGGACGCGGAGATGTAACTGCCGCCTCCAACACTGTTGTGGCATACACGTTGCTAATGGATGCCGACAAATTGGTCTAGAAAAACAAGTGTGGAAACACTACGTCGTATTTATTAGACAACTTCTCGGCCCTGAGACCTTGATCACTTCTAACACACAGAGGTTAAGAGATAGTATTATATAGGAAGAGAGTGGGGTGTGAGTGACGCATGGTGACCTGGAGTGAGGTGTGAGTGACGCATGGTGACCTGGAGTGAGGTGTGAGTGACGCATGGTGACCTGGAGTGAGGTGTGAGTGACGCATGGTGACCTGGAGTGAGGTGTGAGTGACGCATGGTGACCTGGAGTGAGGTGTGAGTGACGCATGGTGACCTGGAGTGAGGTGTGAGTGACGCATGGTGACCTGGAGTGAGGTGTGAGTGACGCATGGTGACCTGGAGTGAGGTGTGAGTGACGCATGGTGACCTGGAGTGAGATGTGAATGACGCATGGTGACCTGGAGTGAGGTGTGAATGACGCATGGTGATCTGGAGTGAAGTGTCAGTGATGCATGGTAACCTGGAGTGAGATGTGAGTGATGCATGGTGACCTGGAGTGAGATGTGAGTGACGCATGGAGACGTGGAGTGAGATGTGAATGGCGAATGGTGACCTGGAGTGAGATGTGAATGACTCATGGTGACCTGGAGTGAGGTGTGAGTGACGCATGGTGACCTGGAGTGAGGTGTAAGTGACGCATGGTGACCTGGAGTGAGGTGTGAGTGACGCATGGTAACCTGGAGTGAGGTGTGAGTAACGCATGGTGACCTGGAGTGAGATGTGAATGACGCACGGTGACCTGGAGTGAGGTGTGAGTGACGCATGGTAACCTGGAGTGAGGTGTGAGTAGCGCATGGTGACCTGGAGTGAGATATGAATGACGCATGGTGACCTGAGTGAGGTGTGAGTGACGCATGGTGACCTGAAGTAGGGTTTGAGTGATGCATGGTGACCTGAAGTAGGGTTTGAGTGATGCATGGTAACCTGTAGTGAGGTATGAGAGACGCATGGAGACTTGAAGAATGTCATATTGAGATGAGGACAGGTAGACAACGGGATCATGTCACTCCAGTGTCGCCTGGTATAGGTGCCACTGTACCTGGTTGAGTATCATGTATGCTAATGTTTTCGAAATTTAGTAATTTCATATATTATGTTGCATGGTGTCGGTGATGTCAACAATACCTGGAAGCCTGGCTAATCGCCGACACTGACACCATGTTGACACACACCACCTCACTCTCCTCCTACATATGTCGTGTTTAACCTGTGTATGGTACAAGTGGTCAAGATCCCTGGACCCTAATGTGTTTGTTTACGTTTCTTTTTAACCCAGTGCCACAGAATGTTGCACAGATGGGGAGTGCAACAGAAAGTGCACAGAATGTTTGCACAGAATATTTGGAGTGCACAGAATGTTGGGAGTGAATATGTTGGGAGTGCACAGAATGTTGGGAGTGCACAGAATATTGGGAGTGCACAGAATGTTGGGAGTGCACAGAATGTTGGGAGTGCACAGAATGTTGGGAGTGCACAGAATGTTGGGAGTGCACAGAATATTGGGAGTGCACAGAATGTTGGGAGTGCACAGAATATTGGGAGTGCACAGAATGTTGGGAGTGCACAGAATATTGGAAGTGCACAGAATGGCAAGCTCACAGCCTCCTCTCCAACACTGTACCAACACTGCTCCAACACTGCACCAACACTGCACCAACACTGCACCAACACTGCACCAACACTGCACCAACACTGCACCAACACTGCACCAACACTGCTTCAACACTGCTCTAACACTGCACCAACACTGCTCCAACACTGCACCAACACTGCTCCAACACTGCACCAACACTGCTTCAACACTGCCCCAACACTGCACCAACACTGCACCAACACTGCACCAACACTGCACCAACACTGCACCACCATTGCACCAACACTGCACCAACACTGCTCCAACACTGCACCAACACTGCACCAACACTGCTCCAACACTGCACCAAACACTGCACGAACACTGCACCAACACTGCACCAACACTGCTCCAACACTGCACCAACACTGCATCAACACTGCACCAACACTGCTTCAACACTGCACCAACACTGCATCAACACTGCTCCAACACTGCACCAACACTGCACCAACACTGCACCAACACTGCACCAACACTGCACCAACACTGTACCAACATTGCTCCAACACAGCACCAACACTACACCAACACTGCTCCAACACTGCACCAACACTGCTCCAACACTGCACCAACACTGCACCAACACTGCTCCAACACTGCACCAACACTGCACCAACACTGCACCAACACTGAACCAATACTGCGCCAACACTGCACCAACACTGCTCCAACACTGTTCCAACACTGCACCAACATTGCACCAACACTGCACCAACACTGCACCAACACTGCACCAACACTGCACCAACACTGCACCAACACTGCACCAACACTGCTCCAACACTGCTCTAACACTGCACCAACACTGCTCCAAAACTGCACCAACACCACTGCAACACTGCACCAACACTGCTTCAACACTGCACCAACACTGCACCAACACTGCACCAACACTGCACCAACACTGCACCAACACTGCACCAACACTGCACCACCATTGCACCAACACTGCACCAACACTGCTCCAACACTGCACCAACACTGCACCAACACTGCTCCAACACTGCACCAACACTGCACCAACACTGCACCAACACTGCACCAACACTGCTCCAACACTGCACCAACACTGCATCAACACTGCACCAACACTGCTTCAACACTGCACCAACACTGCATCAACACTGCTCCAACACTGCACCAACACTGCACCAACACTGCACCAACACTGCACCAACACTGCACCAACACTGTTCCAACACTGCACCAACACTGCACCAACACTGCTCCAACACTGCACCAACACTGCACCAACACTGCACCAACACTGCACCAACACTGCACCAACACTGCACCAACACTGAACCAACACTACATCAACACTGCACCAACACTGCACCAACACTGCTTCAACACTGCTCTAACACTGCTCCAACACTGCTCCAACACTGCTCCAACAATGCACCAACACTGCTCCAACACTGCACCAACACTGCTTCAACACTGCACCAACACTGCACCAACACTGCACCAACACTGCACCAACACTGCACCAACACTGAACCACCATTGCACCAACACTGCACCAACACTGCTCCAACACTGCACCAACACTGCACCAACACTGCACCAACACTGCACCAACACTGCACCAACACTGAACCAACACTGCGCCAACACTGCACCAACACTGCACCAACACTGCTTCAACACTGCACCAACACTGCACCAACACTGCACCAACACTGCACCAACACTGTTCCAACACTGCACCAACACTGCACCAACACTGCTCCAACACTGCACCAACACTGCACCAACACTGCTCCAACACTGCACCAACACTGCACCAACACTGCACCAACACAACCAACACTACACCAACACTGTACCAACACTGCACCAACACTGCTTCAACACTGCTCTAACACTGCACCAACACTGCTCCAACACTGCTCCAACAATGCACCAACACTGCTCCAACACTGCACCAACACTGCTTCAACACTGCACCAACACTGCACCAACACTGCACCAACACTGCACCAACACTGCACCAACACTGAACCACCATTGCACCAACACTGCGCCAACACTGCACCAACACTGCACCAACACTGCTCCAACACTGCACCATCACTGCATCAACACTGCACCAACACTGCTTCAACACTGCACCAACACTGCATCAACACTGCTCCAACACTGCACCAACACTGCACCAACACTGCTCCAACACTGCACCAACACTGCACCAACACTGCTCCAACACTGCACCAACACTGCACCAACACTGCACCAACCTGCACCAACACTGTTCCAACACTGCACCAACACTGCACCAACACTGCTCCAACACTGCACCAACACTGCACCAACACTGCTCCAACACTGCACCAACACTGCACCAACACTGCACCAACACTGAACCAACACTACATCAACACTGCACCAACACTGCACCAACACTGCTTCAACACTGCTCTAACACTGATCCAACACTGCTCCAACACTGCTCCAACAATGCACCAACACTGCTCCAACACTGCACCAACACTGCTTCAACACTGCACCAACACTGCACCAACACTGCACCAACACTGCACCAACACTGCACCAACACTGAACCACCATTGCACCAACACTGCACCAACATTGCTCCAACACTGCACCAACACTGCACCAACACTGCACCAACACTGCACCAACACTGCACCAACACTGAACCAACACTGCGCCAACACTGCACCAACACTGCACCAACACTGCTCCAACACTGCACCATCACTGCATCAACACTGCACCAACACTGCTTCAACACTGCACCAACACTGCATCAACACTGCTCCAACACTGCACCAACACTGCACCAACACTGCCCCAACACTGCACCAACACTGTTCCAACATTGCACCAACACTGCGCCAACACTGCTCCAACACTGCACCAACACTGCACCAACACTGTTCCAACATTGCACCAACACTGCACCAACACTGCACCAACACTGCACCAACACTGCACCAACACTGAACCAACACTACACCAACACTGCTCCAACACTGCTCCAATACTGCACCAACACTGCTCCAACCCTGCACCAACACTGCACCAACACTGCTCCAACACTGCTCCAACACTGCTCCAACACTGCACCAACACTGCTCCAACACTGCACCAACACTGCACCAACACTGCTCCAACACTGCTCCAACACTGCACCAACACTGCTTCAACAATGCACCAGCACTGCACCAGCACTGCACCAACACTGCACCAACACTGCACCAACACTGTACCAACACTGCACCAACACTGCACCAACACTGCTCCAACACTGCACCAACACTGCACCAACACTGCACCAACACTGCACCAACACTGCACCAACACTGCTCCAACACTGCACCAACACTGCACCAACACTGCACCAACACTGCACCAACACTGCACCAACACTGCACCAACACTGCACCAACACTGCACCAACACTGCACCAACACTGCACCAACACTGCACCAACACTTCACCAACACTGCACCAACACTGCACCAACACTGCACCAACACTGCACCAACACTGCACCAACACTGCACCAACACTGCACCAACACTGCACCAACACTGCACCAACACTGCACCAACACTGCACCAACACTGCACCGACACTGCAATAACACTGCAGCGACACTGCTCCAACACTGCACCAACACTGCACCAACACTGCACCAACACTGCACCAACACTGCTCCATCACTGCACCAACACTGCACCAACACTGCACCAACACTGCACCAACACTGCACCAACACTGCACCAACACTGCACCAACACTGCACCAACACTGCACCAACACTGCACCAACACTGCACCAACACTGCACCAACACTGCACCAACACTGCACCAACACTGCACCAACACTGCACCAACACTGCACCAACACTGCACCAACACTGCACCAACACTGGTGATGATGCTTGGTGAAACACGCATTATATCTCCTGAATTTTCTTCTCTTTCTGTCTCTCTCTCCACACCCATTTACCTCTCATCTCATTACTTCTCTACGAGGCATTTCTCCTTTTCCTTCTCATTCTCTTATTCGTCAATTCTCCTCCTCCTCCTTCCTCCTCCTCCTTCCTCCTCTATATCCTTTTCTGTACGTCTTTTGTTTCCATTTCTCATTTTCCCATTCACTGCCAATCCACAATTTATATTATTTCCCATTCTTCACCTTCCATCCCCATATTTTCTCGTCTCTATCTCTACCATTATCAGCAAGTGGCTCTATCCATCTATTCTATACGTGGATAGATATGTATATATATATATATATATATATATATATATATATATATATATATATATATATATATATATATATATATATATATATATATATATATATATGCCTCTCTGTCTATCCATTTATATATCTTTCTATCCATTTATCTAAATATATAGCCATTTATCTATCTTTCTAGCTATCTATCCATCTATCCACCACTTGGTTCGTGTATTCCTTCATTTTTGCAATTCTATTTGTATAAAAAAAATCTGAAGCTGGGGAAAACAGGAATAAGAAAAAGTCAAAGAAAAAATGAGGGAGAACGGAAAAGAGGGGAAAAAAGTGATAGAAAAGAGAAGAATAAAGAGGAAGAAAAGAAATGTTTTTTTTTCCACCATCGTTTTGATTCAACGTTCCATTCCTTCAGTGTTCCATTCCTTCAGTGTTCCATTCCTTCAGTGTTCCATTCCTTCAGTGTTCCATTCCTTCAGTGTTCCATTCTTTCGTTGTTTCATTCTTCCAGTGTTCCATTCCTTCAGTGCTCCATTCCTTCAGTGTTCCATTCCTTCAGTGTTCCATTCCTTCAGTGTTCCATTCTTTCGTTGTTTCATTCTTCCAGTGTTCCATTCCTTCAGTGCTCCATTCCTTCAGTGTTCCATTCCTTCAGTGTTCCATTCCTTCAGTGTTCCATTCTTTCGTTGTTCCATTCTTCCAGTGTTCCATTCCTTCAGTGTTCCATTCCTTCAGTGTTCCATTCCTTCAGTGTTCCATTCTTTTGTTGTTTCATTCTTCCAGTGTTCCATTCCTTCAGTGTTCCATTCCTTCAGTGTTCCATTCCTTCAGTGTTCCATTCTTTCGTTGTTCCATTCTTCCAGTGTTCCATTCCTTCAGCGTTTCATTCCTTCAGTGCTCCATTCCTTCAGTGTTCCTTTCCTTCAACGACAAGCAAACAGGCATGCATACAAACAGGTAGACTTACAAACAGGCAGGTATACAAGCAGGCAGAAAAGCACACCAGCACGCAGACAGGAGGACTTATAAG
>NC_091299.1:30137141-30172141 GCF_038502225.1 Cherax quadricarinatus
AGTGGGCGCCTGTGACAAGCGGGGTTCCACAGGGGTCAGTCCTACGACCTGTGCTGTTCTTGGTATACGTGAACGACATAACGGAAGGGATAGACTCAGAAGTGTCCTTGTTTGCAGACGATGTGAAGTTAATGAGAAGAATCGAATCGGACGAGGATCAGGCAGGACTACAAAGAGACCTGGACAGGCTACAAGCCTGGTCCAGCAACTGGCTCCTTGAATTTAACCCTGCCAAATGCAAAGTCATGAAGATTGGGGAAGGGCAAAGAAGACCGCAGACACAATATAGTTTAGATGGCCAAAGACTGCAAATCTCACTCAAGGAAAAAGATCTGGGGGTGAGTATAACACCGAGCATATCTCCTGAGGCGCACATCAATCAGATAACTGCTGCAGCATACGGGCGCCTGGCAAACCTACGGATAGTGTTCCCATACCTCAGTAAGGATTCGTTTAAGACTCTGTACACCATCTACGTCAGGCCCATACTGGAGTATGCAGCACCAGTTTGGAATCCACACCTAGTCAAGCACGTCAAGAAATTAGAGAATGTGCAAAGGTTTGCAACAAGACTAGACCCAGAGCTACGGGGATTGTCCTATGAAGAAAGGTTGAGGGAAATCGGCCTGACGACACTGGAGGCCAGGAGGGTCAGGGGAGACATGATAACGACATATAAAATACTGCGCGGAATAGACGAGGTGGACAAAGACGGGATGTTCCAGAGATGGGACACAGACACAAGAGGTCACAATTGGAAGTTGAAGACTCAGATGAATCAAAGGGATGTTAGGAAGTATTTCTTCAGTCATAGAGTAGTGAGGCCATGGAACAGCCTAGAAAGTGATGTGTTGGAGGCAGGAACCATACATAGTTTTAAGGCGAGGTATGATAGAGCTCATGGGGCAGGGACAGAGAGGACCTAGTAGCAATCAGCGAAGAGGCGGGGCCAGGAGCTGTGATTCGACCCCTGCAACCACAAATAGGTGAATACAAATAGGTGAGTACACACTCTCACACTCACACACACACACACACACACACACACACACACGCACACACACACACACACACTCACACACACACACACACACACACACACACAAACTCGTACACATACACACACACACACACACACACACACACACACACACACACACACACTCACACTCACACACACACACACACACACACACACACACACACACACACACACACACACACACACACACACACACACACACACACACACACACACACACACACACACACACACACTCACACACACACACACACTCACACACACACACACACACACACACACACACACACACACACACACACACACACACACACACACACACTCACACTCACACTCACACACACTAACACACACACACACACACACACACACACACACACACACACACACACACACACACACACACACACACACACACACACACACACTCACACTCACACACACTAACACTCACACACACACACACACACACACACACTCACACTCACACACACTAACACTCACACACACACACACACACACACACACACACACACACACACACACACACACACACACACACACACACTCACACACACTAACACACACACACACACACACACACACACACACACACACACACACACACACACACACACACACACACACACACACACACACACACATCAACAGCAGCATCATTTACAGGAAACACGATTTTTTTAATCTAGCATAGTCTACCGTCCACTTACTGTTCCGCTCATACAGCGAGGCCTTGTAATCCCCCTGTATCCGGATAATGTATCCAACATATCACGCCAGATATACCTCGTAATCACCACGGTTATCCTTCCTGTATTACACTCGTTCCACCATTACAGTGTTCCCTGTTCATATATAAATTACAGAGGTGACAATATATTTTGCCCCAATGTATATTAAAAACAACTAATAAATATTCCAGTTTATTTATATAAATTTTTGTTGTCTCTTACGAAATAAGTGCGAAAGTAAAAAGGTAAATATCGCGTAAGCTGAGAGGGAAAACTTGCATGGAAAATCATGTGGATATTTCGCCCTCAGTAAGGGACCATCTTCCGTCTCTGTGGGAGGAAGAAAACTGCAGACCGATTTTAAGTTTTGTTTTTCAGTCCGTGATGGATCACGAACGTCCGTTGTAAGGTGCTAGGGGGAAGACAGGGAAGGGGGAATGAGCCCCCTTTCACTCGAGCTGAAGTCAAGGGTAAACCCGACACAGTGACTGTGACGCATGTCTGTGACGCATGTCTGTGACGCATATCTGTGACGCATTACTCTGATGCGTGACTGTGACACGCCAAGTGATTCAACAGCCGCTAGATCTTTGTATCAGTGACTGGACAGTTATTGGGCGTACTGGTACTGGGTGTCAGTGACTGGACAGTCACTGGGCTTACAGGTACTGGGTGTCAGTGACTGGACAGTCACTGGGCTTACTGGTACTTTGTATCAGTGACTGGACAGTCACTGGGCGTACTGGTACTGGGCGTCAGTGACTGGACAGTCACTGGGCTTACTGGTACTTTGCATCAGTGACTGGACAGTCACTGGGCGTACTGGTACTGGGCGTCAGTGACTGGACAGTCACTGGGCTTACTGGTACTTTGTATCAGTGACTGGACAGTCACTGGGTGTACTGGTACTGGGTGTCAGTGACTGGACAGTCACTGGGCTTACTGGTACTGGGTGTCAGTGACTGGACAGTCACTGGGCTTACTGGTACTTTGTATCAGTGACTGGACAGTCACTGGGCGTACTGGTACTGGGCGTCAGTGACTGGACAGTCACTGGGCTTACTGGTACTTTGTATCAGTGACTGGACAGTCACTGGGCGTACTGGTACTGGGTGTCAGTGACTGGACAGTCACTGGGCTTACTGGTACTTTGTATCAGTGACTGGACAGTCACTGGGCGTACTGGTACTGGGTGTCAGTGACTGGACAGTCACTGGGCTTACTGGTACTGGGTGTCAGTGACTGGACAGTCACTGGGCTTACTGGTACTGGGTGTCAGTGACTGGACAGTCACTGGGCTTACTGGTACTGGGTGTCAGTGACTGGACAGTCACTGGACGTACTGGTACTGGGTGTCAGTGACTGCAGTCACTGGACGTACTGGTACTGGGTGTCAGTGACTGGACAGTCACTGGGCTTACTGGTACTGGGTATCAGTGACTGGGCAGTCACTGGATGTACTGGTACTGGGTATCAGTGAATAGACAGTCACTGGACGTACTAGTACTGGGTATCAGTGACTGGACAGTCACTGGGCGCACTGGTACCTTGTGTCAGTGACTGGACAGTCACTGGACGTACTGGTACTGGGTATCAGTGACTGGACAGTCACTGGCGTTGGGTATCAAAACATGATGGGCATTATTCAGTGCCAGCAAGTTGCTGAATAAGACCCAGGTGCAGCACCTGGGCATCTCTAGTGACGACAACGTGAGTGAAGACACACATGTGTTGCACATGTGTCTTATTCCTCAACAAAAGGATTAGTTGACAGCACAGCAGTGAGACGAGGGATGGGACTCAACTCATCACTCCAGCTAATTCATCTTTATATTAAAACAAATAATTCTTTAATGATTTAATATATAAAATATTTGCCATATTATTAATGTATACACAATGAGAATATATATATATATATATATATATATATATATATATATATATATATATATATATATATATATATATATATATATATATATATATATATATGATATATATATATATATATATATATATATATATATATATATATATATATATATATATATATATATATGATATATATATATATATATATATATATATATATATATATATATATATATATATATATATATATATATATATATATATATATATATATATATCTATATATTTATGCACACACTCGCAAACGGGCGATCTTAACTAAGCAGGACAAGCCACGGGAGGTGGAAATCTTTAGCTCAACTACTTTCACACTTCTCAGTGTGTCATCAGGAGCTGTGCAATGTTGCAAGGGAGCAACAAAAGCAGGGAGAGAGGTCTCAGAGTAGCGTAGGTGTCACCGGGTAACCGTGGCCGATGACACCTACGCTACTCTGAGACCTCTCTCCCTGCTTTTGTTGCTCCCTCGCAACATTGCACAGCTCCTGATGACTCACTGAGAAGTGTGAAAGTACTTGAGCTAAAGATCCCCCCCCCCGTGGCTTGTCCGGCATATATATATATATATATATATATATATATATGAAGCTATATAAGGGGTCTGGCCAGCACCTCGCTATCAGATCCCACAACGGTTAAACACCTGACGCGCGCCGACCCAACTTGGATAGGTCCTTTGCACAACTCACCCACAAACTATTCTACCCAAGAAAATTTAAAAATTATTATTTGTCCAGTGTATTATTAAATTCTTCCCAAATTCTGTTAATTATAAATGGATCTAATTTATATAAACCAAAGGAAATATTCATATTATTGTCAAAACTGCTTTTTATGAAACAAGATTCAATTATATTCCTCTCGACCATGGACTTGCTTGATACTACTTTCTCAACTTTTTGAAAATCAATTGGATGGTTAAAATCTCTTACATGAATAAATAGAGCATTGGAATCTTGTCCAGTTCTAATGCTATATTTATGTTATTTTAATCTTAGTTCGAGATTTTTACCAGTTTGACCGTAATAAACTTTATCGCAAATTTTACAAGGAATCTTATAGACACCTCCATCAGCATTTTTCGGGAATTCTTTATCAAAAGTTTTTTTACTGTATCAAGATTTTTGAATACAACTTTAATATTAAAAGTCTTAAGAAGAGAAGGCATATCAACCAAGTTTTCATGGTAAGGGAGAACCAACATATTTTTAGTTGAATAAGGCTGGTTGTCCCTTTTTGGATTGTAAAAAGTATTTCTAGCAACTTTAAAAGATTTATCAATTACATTTCTTTGGTATTTTAAATCATTACCTATTTCATAAATTTTGGATATTTCCTCGTCTATGAACTCAGGACTACAAATTCGTAAAGCTCTCAAAAACATTGATGAGAAAACAGACAGTTTGACTCTATCTTGATGCGAGAAATAATAGTGGACATAGGAACAGTTATTTGTAGGTTTTCTGTAAATTTTAAATTTGAATTCATTATTACCCTTAATAATTAAAACATCTAGAGAAGGCAATGAGTTATTTTCTTCAAACTCAACAGTAAAGTTTATAGAATGGGCTAAGCTATTTAATTTTCCAAGGAAATGGTGTATACCTACATTTTTGGGCATAAGACACAAAATATCATCAACATATCTGAACCATTTAGCTCTATTAGGGAGGATTGTGTTAAGCAACCTTGTTTCAAAAAATTCTATGTATAGGTTACTAAGAACAGGTGAAAGAGGATTTCCCATTGCCATACCAAACTTCTGAGCGTAAAACTTATCATTAAATTCAAATTTTGCATCAACAATGCAAAGTTTAATAAGTTTAATGATAGTAGGAACTGGCAATGTTAAATCATAGTTAACGAGTTCTTCAGATAAGAAACTTAACAAATCATCAACAGGAACTTTCGTAAACAAGGAAGTAACATCAAAACTAACCATGTTACAATCATTTAAGTCAGTCAAGGAGCTTAATTTATCAACCAAGTCTATGTTGTTTTTAACATTAAAGTTAGAAATTTTGCCAACAATAGGGCTCAAAATATCAACAAGCCATTTGGATAATTTATATGAAACTGACCCTATGTGTGTGTGTGTGTGTGTGTGTGTGTGTAATCATTTACCAAACTGCAGAAGGCCAAGACTCGACCCTACGAACCGTGTACTGCCTCCACCTTACCACTACGCCATTGATCCTACAAGAACCAAGCACACAGCACGTAGCTATGTGTGTTTTGTCTTGACCCGAGGACACTCGTGGCAGTGGATTAATTTCAGCCTCATCCTGTTTGAATACCCTATTCAACAAGCAGTCTATATAGTAATGAAATCACGAAGCAAGTGATTTTAAATAATTTACCAAACTGTGCCAGGCCAGAACTTTACACAATTTCATGTTTTCACGACCCATTTAGACCTACGAGTATGTGTATTTACTTCTAGACATTTAGTAAGATTTATAGTGAGAGTGTCTGGTTCATTTCTTAACAATCTAATATCAAGTACGGTGTTAATCTCAATAATTTTATAGTTGATACTAGAACCACCAGGCTCCCTCCTCATGTTAAGAACCTGGGTAAATTTAATACAGCAAGGAATAATTCTGTTGGCTTCATTCTGCATTAACTCCAAGGGCTGGAGAAAACTTTCCCTAGCTAATGTCAACATGGGAGCAGCATAATCAATTAAGGACCTAACATAGGCTATGTACATCATTCTCACTATTCTCACATTAGCATCATAGTCTGGGTTGTAGCTAGCAACAGCTTCGAGAACATATAGCCTATCTGTAAACAGAGTTAAATCAGATGCTACTATAGTGAAGAGCTCTGTCCCACAAGGCACAATACTCGCACCTATCCTGTTTCTTATTCTTATATCAGACATAGACAGAGATGTAAACCATAACACTGTATCATCCTTTACAGACGATACTAGGATCTGCATGAGAGTGTCATCCATTGAGGACATCGCAAAGCTCCAAGAAGATATAAACCAAGTTTTCCAATGGGCAACAGAGAACAATATGATGTTCAATGAAGACAAATTCCAACCACTCCGTTATGGAAAACTGGAGGAAATAATAACTAGGACTGAGTATACTACAAACTCCAATCACACAATAGAGCGGAAAAGTAATGTGAAGGACCTGGGTGTGGTAATGTCCGAAGACCTTACCTTCAAGGACCACAACAATGCCACTATCACATCCGCTGAGAAACTGATGGGATGGATAATGAGAACATTCAAGACAAGAGATGCTAAGCCAATGTTGATCCTTTTTAAATCACTTGTTCTCTCTAGGCCGAAATATTGCTTAACATCCTCATTCAAGGTAGGTGGAAGTGCAGATCTAGAGAATGTACAGAGAACCTTTACTGCACGTATAAGTTCCATCAAACACCTTAACTACTGGGAGCGCCTGGAAGCACTTGACTTGTACTCACTGGAGTGCAGACAAGAGAGATACATCATAATCTACACCTGGAAGATTCTGGAAAGACTGGTCCCTAATATGCACACAGCAATCACTCCATACGAAAGCAAAAGACTTGGCAGGCGATGCAACATACCCCCAGTGAAAAGTAGGGGAGTCACTGGTACACTAAGAGAAAACGCAATAAGTGACTGAGGCCCAAAACTGTTCAACAGACACCCACCAGCAATAAGGGGCATTACCGGTAAACTCCTGATTGTCTTCAAGAGGGAGCTGGACAGATTCCCAAAGACGGTGCCGGATCAGCCGGGCTGTGGTTCGTGCGTTGGATTGCGTGCGGCCAGCAGTAACAGCCTTGTTGATCAGGCCCTGATCCACTGGGAGGCCTGGTCATGGACCAGGCCGCGGGGGCGTTGATCCCCGGTATGCCCTCCAGGTAGACTCCAGGTAATTGTGGTACGATGGATTTATTGCAGGGTTAGTCTACACAAAGATATCTGTAAGGTTTAACCTAACTAATGTTTTTACTCTGGAACACATGGGTGAGGGATGTCGCTTGTTTGTCAACATCTTCGTTTTAGATGAAGATATGACGATGCCTGATTGATTATAAATTGCTTGAACCTCGTTAAGAATGGTATTCATCATCTTATGCTATGTTGTGCATCATGATGGCATTAACATAGCTTATAGTTATACGTGTACTGCGAGACATTTCTTTAGACTCGCTTCTAAAGCCTTGGTAGAGGACAAAGGATACTCTGACAGATAGATATCCTATTATCCAGCAGAGTAAACTAGCACCAATATTCATTTTGGCTAGTTCATGTAGTATAACGGCTCTGTTTGCGAAATCAAATGCAGATTTTAGATCAAGAAATGTGGTAAAACTAGTAGAGGTGTGTGCAGTGAGAAAGGTGGAAATACAATTCTGCACACTTTAACCTTTCTTGAACCCGTAGATATGAGGGAAAAGTTGGTGTCTGATTCTGTAGTAGAGTCTGTTAAGAATGATTCTTTCAATCTCCTTAACTAGTTGTCTTTATGAAGACAGCTAGTTAAGGAGATGCAGCTTAAGGATGGTCACAATAAGACTATTGGTCCGGGAAATAGGAAGAACACCCTCGATGTAAGTGAGATATCTTATAGATATCTTAGTTCTGAGGATATCAAATGTTATACCATCCTCTCTAGGAGCGGTTGCTCCATCTTTATTTAATACATTATCTAACTCATACTTGGTGAAGAAGCAATCACTCTCATCAATATTTTGCCTCATAAAATTAATCAGTTTCAATCTTCCTTCAAATATGAGATGGAAGTTACAATGAGATGGAAGGCACAGTGAGATGGAAGCTACAATGAGATGGAAGGCACAGTAAGATGGAAGCTACAATGAGATGGAATGCACAGTGAGATGGAAGCTACAATGAGATGGAAGGCACAGTGAGATGGAAGCTACAATGAGATGGAATGCACAGTGAGATGGAAGCTACAATGAGATGGAAGGCACAGTGAGATGGAAGCTACAATGAGATGGAAGGCACAGTGAGATGGAAGCTACAATGAGATGGAAGGCACAGTGAGATGGAAGCTACAATGAGATGGAATGCACAGTGAGATGGAAGCTACAATGAGATGGAAGGCACAGTGAGATGGAAGCTACAATGAGATGGAATGCACAGTGAGATGGAAGCTACAATGAGATGGAAGGCACAGTGAGATGGAAGCTACAATGAGATGGAAGGCACAGTGAGATGGAAGCTACAATGAGATGGAAGCTACAATAAGATGGAAGCTACAATAAGATGGAAGCTACAATAAGATGGAAGCTACAATAAGATGGAAGCTACAATGAGATGGAAGCTACAATAAGATGGAAGCTACAATAAGATGGAAGCTACAATAAGATGGAAGCTACAATAAGATGGAAGCTACAATGAGATGGAAGCTACAATAAGATGGAAGCTACAATAAGATGGAAGCTACAATGAGATGGAAGGCACAGTGAGATGGAAGCTACAATGAGATGGAAGCTACAATAAGATGGAAGCTACAATAAGATGGAAGTTACAATGAGATGGAAGGCACAGTGAGATGGAAGCTACAATGAGATGGAAGCTACAATGAGATGGAAGCTACAATGAGATGGAAGCTACAATAAGATGGAAGCTACAATAAGATGGAAGCTACAATAAGATGGAAGCTACAATGAGATGGAAGGCACAGTGAGATGGAAGCTACAATAAGATGGAAGCTACAATGAGATGGAAGGCACAGTGAGATGGAAGCTACAATAAGATGGAAGCTACAATAAGATGGAAGGCACAATAAGATAGAAGCTACAATAAGATGGAAGCTACGATAAGATGAAAGCTACAATAAGATGGAAGCTACAATAAGATGGAAGCTACAATAAGATGGAAGCTACAATAAGATGGAAGCTACAATAAGATGGAAGCTACAATAAGATGGAAGCTACAGTAAGATGGAAGCTACAATAAAATGGAAGCTACAATAAGATGGAAGCTACAATAAGATGGAAGCTACAGTAAGATGGAAGCTACAATAAGATGGAAGCTACAATAAGATGGAAGCTACAATAAGATGGAAGGCACAATAAGATAGAAGCTACAATAAGATGGAAGCTACGATAAGATGAAAGCTACAATAAGATGGAAGCTACAATAAGATGGAAGCTACAATAAGATGGAAGCTACAATAAGATGGAAGCTACAATAAGATGGAAGCTACAATAAGATGGAAGCTACAATAAGCTTCGATGGAAGCTACAATAAGATGGAAGCTACAATAAGATGGAAGTTACAATAAGATGGAAGCTACAATAAGATGGAAGCTACAATAAGATGAAAGCTACAATAAGATGGAAGCTACAATAAGATGGAAGCTACAATAAGATGGAAGCTACAATAAGATGGAAGGCACAATAAGATAGAAGCTACAATAAGATGGAAGCTACGATAAGATGAAAGCTACAATAAGATGGAAGCTACAATAAGATGGAAGCTACAATAAGATGGAAGCTACAATAAGATGGAAGCTACAATAAGATGGAAGCTACAATAAGATGGAAGCTACAATAAGCTTCGATGGAAGCTACAATAAGATGGAAGCTACAATAAGATGGAAGTTACAATAAGATGGAAGCTACAATAAGATGGAAGCTACAATAAGATGAAAGCTACAATAAAATGGAAGCTACAATAAGCTTCGGTGGAAGCTACAATAAGATGGAAGCTACAATAAGATGGAAGTTACAATAAGATGGAAGCTACAATAAGATGGAAGCTACAATAAGATGGAAGCTACAATAAGATGGAAGCTACAATAAGATGGAAGCTACAATAAGATGGAAGTTACAATAAGATGGAAGCTACAATAAGATGGAAGCTACAATAAGATGGAAGCTACAATAAGATGGAAGTTACAATAAGATGGAAGCTACAATAAGATGGAAGCTACAATAAGATGGAAGCTACAATAAGATGGAAGCTACAATAAGATGGAAGCTACAATAAGATGGAAGCTACAATAAGATGGAAGCTACAATAAGATGGAAGCTACAATAAGATGGAAGCTACAATAAGATGGAAGCTACAATAAGATGGAAGCTACAATAAGATGGAAGCTACAATGCGACTGTATAACCAACAGAGTAAGACATCATTTTGCTCTCCTCATCAAACATTCTCACAGAGAATCCAACGTTTCGAGTCCCTCTTTGAATTTATGCATTTTACATCTTCGTTTCACACATTTGTACACTTCAGCCTTGAAGGAAAATGCAAATTTTCCTTTGTAAGCTTTTACAAGGAAGACTTCTAATACTAGGGATTAACTTAGTTCGTCTGCTTTGTAAATTCTCCAGGGAATATATGTTCGTTTTTAGTGGAAAAAAATGTAATGAGGAACGGGCAAAGCGTTGAGGATTTATCCTCAGTAGCCCTCAGTGGAATCTGCAAAGCATCTGGCTAATCTGTTGAGCGTCTGGCTAATCCGGGTAAGCCGGAAATAATCTGGGCCTCTTTCCTTGCTTTCTGGTGAGCCTTGTGTGTGTGTGTGTGTTTGTGTGTGTGTGTGTGTGTGTGTGTGTGTGTGTGTGTGTGTGTGTGTGTACTTGCCCATTTATAGTCAACTATTTGTGGTTGCAGGGGTCGACACATAGCTCCTGGCCCTTGCTCGTTACTAGGTCCTCTCTCTTTCTTTGCTCCATGAGCTTTATCATACCTCGTCTTAAAACTGTGAATGGTTGTTGCCTCCACTACATCACTTGCCAGACTATTCAACTTCCTGACAACTCTATGACTAAAGAAGTACATCCTAACATCTCTCTGACTCATCTGAATCCTCAACTTCAAATTATGACTCCTTCTTTCTGTGTCCCCACTCTGTAATATCCTTTCTCTATCCACCTTGTCAATTCCTCGCAGTATTTTGTTTGTATTTATTATATTTCCCTTAACCCTCCTGTCCTCCAGTGTCGTCAGGCCTTTCTTTGTAAGAAATTCCCCTGATCTCTGGAACTAGCCTTGTTGCAAATCTTTGCACTTTCTCTAATTTCTTGAAGTGTTCGACCAGGTGTGGGTTCCAAACTGGTGCTGCATACTCCAATATGGGCCTGACGTACATGATATTTAGAGTCTTAAACGATTCCTTACTGAGGTATCGGAACGCTATTCTCGGGTTTGCCAGGCGCTCATATGCTGCAGCAGTTATTTGGTTGATGTGCGCTTCAGGAGATGTGCTCGGTATTATACTCACCCCAAGCCCTTCTCCTTGAGTGAGGTTTACAGTCTTTGGCCACCTATCCTATACTCTGCCTGCAGTCTTCTTTGCCCTTCCCAATCTTCATTACTTTGCATTTGGCGGGGTTAAATTCGAGGATCCAGTTGCTGGACGAAGCTTCCAGCCAATCCATGTCTCTTTGTAATCCTGCCTGGTCCTTATTTGATTGAATTCTCCTCATTAGCTTCATATCATCTGCAAACAGGGACACTTCTGAGTCTATCCCTTCTGCAATGTCATTCACATATACCATAAATAGCACTGGTCCTAGGATTGACCCCTGTGAAAACCCATTCGTCACAGACGCCCACTGTGGTACCTCATCACGTACCATGTCAGGTATTCTCTGATCCACTGCAGTGCCCTTCCTATTATACGTTCATGATCCTCTAGCTTTTGCACTAATATTTTGTGAGGAACTGAGTCGAAGGCCTTCTTGCAGTCAATGAAAATGCAATCTACGCACCCCTCTCTCTCTCGTGTCTTACTTCCGTTACCTTATCATAAAACTCCAGTAGGTTTGTGACACCTGATTTGCCTTCCATGAATCCGTGCTGGTTGTCGTTTATAATCTTGTTCCGTTCCAGGTGTTCCACCACTCTCCTCCTGATAATCTTCTCCATGACTTTGCATACTATACACGTCAGAGACACTGGTCTGTAGTTTAGTCCCTCGTTTCTGTTTCCTTTCTTAAGAATGGGGACTACATTTGCCGTCTTCCATACCTCAGGAAGGTGAAGATAGTGAAGACTGTCCTTTGGGAACGTACTTGCTGGAACATCCTCCTCTTTTCTGAATTTTTGTAAGCTCCTGATTATGTGTTGTTTGCAACACGAAAGGCCTAAAGCTATCATTTTTCTCCCCCCCCCCCGTGGTTGTTTTGCGCATATATATATATATATATATATATATATATATATATATATATATATATATATATATATATATATATATATATATATATATATATATATATATATATATATATATATATATATATATATATATATATATATATATATATATATATATATTTATATATATATATATCAGCTACTTTTTTGTCCATGCCTTTATTGGGATAATTTACTCTATTTCAGTACTGAAAAGAGTTTCAAAATTTACTATCTTAATGTAAAAAAAACATTCCCCTCAGCCTTTATATATCACCCTATCCCCCCTCTCACCCTCTTCATCTCCCTTACCCTCCCTCACCCTCTTTCAATCCCTTTCCCCCTCACCCTTAGCTATCAATATTCACCCTTAACTTCTTTCTCTACCCATCTTCTGTTCACCCCTTCCTTCCTTTCCACTCATTTTCCCTTCCTACCTCTCTTCTTCTTTCTCCCTTTCATCTCCCCTCCCTCTCTCTACAACTTCAGTTCTTAAAGAAGTTGCGTAATTCTGAAACACAAAAGCAGTAATGAATTGATGGTTGTCAGCTTTTGTTGAAGTTTATTAAAAAGAGAAGAAGAAGAATAACAACAACAGAAACAAAAACAAAGACATCAACAACAACAGCAACGACGACAACAGCAACATTAACAACAACAGCAACAACAATGTAAAAAACAACAACAACAACAACAAAAACAAGACGAAGAAGAAAATTACGATCAAGAAGAATAACAGAGAAGACAGAATTAACAACAGGCTGCTGATTGGTTGACAAAATTCTATGTTGACTCCAGATGTCATAAAGTCTGACGTCAGTGTACACAGCAAGACTCTTTGACCTCCAAGTGGCAGAAAAAAGGCTGAGAATTGTTAGACGTCTCTCTCTCTTTCTCTCTCTCTCTCTCTCTCTCTCTCTCTCTCTCTCTCTCTCTCTCTCTCTCTCTCTCTCTCTCTCTCACTCTTTCTACTGCATATCAGTGCAGAGTCCTCAAGCAGTGACATAAATTTAACCTGCTAAAAAAAAAAGGAGAGTTCAGAAGATACTTTGTCATGGCCTCAGAACCGCTGGTACCCTCGCAGTACCTCAGGCAGCCTCCCAGGACCCCCAGAACGTTCCCAGAATCCTTAAGGATCCTCCCAGGACTCCCTAGGACCCAAAAGGATCCCCCAAACCCTCCCAGGACCGCCGAGTTATATTAATGTATCCTACGCTATCGGTGCGGCTATTATGTGAAGACGATAATGAGTTTTAAGTGTGACTCTCTTGGTAAGTCTTGTATCGTAGTTGCTACTGCAGCTGCGATCATGACGGTACTGCCAGCCAGTGAAGCAGCTGCGATCATGACGGTACTGCCAGCCAGTGAAGCAGCTGCGATCATGACGGTACTGCCAGCCAGTGAAGCAGCTGCGATCATGACGGTACTGCCAGCCAGTGAAGCAGCTGCGATCATGACGGTACTGCCAGCCAGTGAAGCAGCTGCGATCATGACGGTACTGCCAGCCAGTACTGCAGCTGCGATCATGACGGTACTGCCAGCCAGTACTGCAGCTGCGATCATGACGGTACTGCCAGCCAGTACTGCAGCTGCGATCATGACGGTACTGCCAGCCAGTACTGCAGCTGGGATCATGACGGTACTGCCAGCCAGTACTGCAGCTGCGATCATGACGGTACTGAGAGCCAGTACTGCCAGCCAGAGCAGCTGCGATCATGACGGTACTGCCAGCCAGTACTGCAGCTGCGATCATGACGGTACTGCCAGCCAGTACTGCAGCTGCGATCATGACGGTACTGCCAGCCAGTACTGCAGCTGCGATCATGACGGTACTGCCATCCAGAACTGCAGCTGCGAACATGACGGTAGTGCCAGCCAGAGCAGCTGCGATCATGACGGTAGTGCCAGCCAGTACTGCAGCTGCGATCATGACGGTACTGCCAGCCAGTACTGCAGCTGCGATCATGACGGTAGTGCCAGCCAGTACTGCAGCTGCGATCATGACGGTACTGCCAGCCAGTACTGCAGCTGCGATCATGACGGTACTGCCAGCCAGAGCAGCTGCGATCATGACGGTACTGCCAGCCAGTACTGCAGCTGCGATCATGACGGTACTGCCAGCCAGAGCAGCTGCGATCATGACGGTACTGCCAGCCAGTACTGCAGCTGCGATCATGACGGTACTGCCAGCCAGTACTGCAGCTGCGATCATGACGGTACTGCCAGCCAGTACTGCAGCTGCGATCATGACGGTAGTGCCAGCCAGTACTGCAGCTGCGATCATGACGGTACTGCCAGCCAGTACTGCAGCTGCGATCATGACGGTACTGCCAGCCAGTACTGCAGCTGCGATCATGACGGTACTGCCAGCCAGTACTGCAGCTGCGATCATGACGGTACTGCCAGCCAGAGCAGCTGCGATCATGACGGTAGTGCCAGCCAGTACTGCAGCTGCGATCATGACGGTACTGCCAGCCAGAGCAGCTGCGATCATGACGGTAGTGCCAGCCAGTACTGCAGCTGCGATCATGACGGTACTGCCAGCCAGTACTGCAGCTGCGATCATGACGGTACTGCCAGCCAGAGCAGCTGCGATCATGACGGTACTGCCAGCCAGTACTGCAGCTGCGATCATGACGGTACTGCCAGCCAGTACTGCAGCTGCGATCATGACGGTAGTGCCAGCCAGAGCAGCTGCGATCATGACGGTACTGCCAGCCAGTACTGCAGCTGCTATCATGACGGTAGTGCCAGCCAGTACTGCAGCTGCGATCATGACGGTAGTGCCAGCCAGTACTGCAGCTGCGATCATGACGGTAGTGCCAGCCAGTACTGCAGCTGCGATCATGACGGTACTGCCAGCCAGTACTGCAGCTGCGATCATGACGGTAGTGCCAGCCAGTACTGCAGCTGCGATCATGACGGTACTGCCAGCCAGTACTGCAGCTGCGATCATGACGGTAGTGCCAGCCAGTACTGCAGCTGCGATCATGACGGTACTGCCAGCCAGTACTGCAGCTGCGATCATGACGGTACTGCCAGCCAGTACTGCAGCTGCGATCATGACGGTACTGCCAGCCAGTACTGCAGCTACGATCATGACGGTAGTGCCAGCCAGTACTGCAGCTGCGATCATGACGGTACTGCCAGCCAGTACTGCAGCTGCGATCATGACGGTACTGCCAGCCAGTACTGCAGCTGCGATCATGACGGTACTGCCAGCCAGTACTGCAGCTGCGATCATGACGGTACTGCCAGCCAGTACTGCAGCTGCGATCATGACGGTACTGCCAGCCAGTACTGCAGCTGCGATCATGACGGTACTGCCAGCCAGTACTGCAGCTGCGATCATGACGGTAGTGCCAGCTAGTACTGCAGCTGCGATCATGACGGTACTGCCAGCCAGTACTGCAGCTGCGATCATGACGGTACTGCCAGCCAGTACTGCAGCTGCGATCCATGACGGTACTGCCAGCCAGTACTGCAGCTGCGATCATGACGGTAGTGCCAGCCAGTACTGCAGCTGCGATCATGAAGGTAGTGCCAGCCAGACCAGCTGCGATCATGACGGTACTGCCAGCCAGTACTGCAGCTGCGATCATGACGGTACTGCCAGCCAGTACTGCAGCTACGATCATGACGGTAGTGCCAGCCAGTACTGCAGCTGCGATCATGACGGTACTGCCAGCCAGTACTGCAGCTGCGATCATGACGGTACTGCCAGCCAGTACTGCAGCTGCGATCATGACGGTACTGCCAGCCAGTACTGCAGCTGCGATCATGACGGTACTGCCAGCCAGTACTGCAGCTGCGATCATGACGGTACTGCCAGCCAGTACTGCAGCTGCGATCATGACGGTACTGCCAGCCAGTACTGCAGCTGCGATCATGACGGTACTGCCAGCCAGTACTGCAGCTGCGATCATGACGGTAGTGCCAGCCAGTACTGCAGCTGCGATCATGACGGTACTGCCAGCCAGTACTGCAGCTGCGATCATGACGGTACTGCCAGCCAGTACTGCAGCTGCGATCATGACGGTAGTGCCAGCCAGTACTGCAGCTGCGATCATGACGGTACTGCCAGCCAGTACTGCAGCTGCGATCATGACGGTACTGCCAGCCAGTACTGCAGCTGTGATCATGACGGTACTGCCAGCCAGTACTGCAGCTGCGATCATGACGGTACTGCCAGCCAGTACTGCAGCTGCGATCATGACGGTACTGCCAGCCAGAGCAGCTGCGATCATGACGGTACTGCCAGCCAGTACTGCAGCTGCGATCATGACGGTACTGCCAGCCAGTACTGCAGCTGCGATCATGACGGTACTGCCAGCCAGTACTGCAGCTGCGATCATGACGGTACTGCCAGCCAGAGCAGCTGCGATCATGACGGTACTGCCAGCCAGTACTGCAGCTGCGATCATGACGGTACTGCCAGCCAGTACTGCAGCTGCGATCATGACGGTACTGCCAGCCAGAGCAGCTGCGATCATGACGGTACTGCCAGCCAGTACTGCAGTTGCGATCATGACGGTACTGCCAGCCAGTACTGCAGCTGCGATCATGACGGTAGTGCAAGCCAGTACTGCAGCTGCGATCATGACGGTACTGCCAGCCAGTACTGCAGCTGCGATCATGACGGTACTGCCAGCCAGAGCAGCTGCGATCATGACGGTACTGCCAGCCAGTACTGCAGCTGCGATCATGACGGTACTGCCAGCCAGAGCAGCTGCGATCATGACGGTACTGCCAGCCAGTACTGCAGCTGCGATCATGACGGTACTGCCAGCCAGTACTGCAGCTGCGATCATGACGGTACTGCCAGCCAGTACTGCAGCTGCGATCATGACGGTACTGCCAGCCAGTACTGCAGCTGCGATCATGACGGTACTGCCAGCCAGTACTGCAGCTGCGATCATGACGGTACTGCCAGCCAGTACTGCAGCTGCGATCATGACGGTACTGCCAGCCAGTACTGCAGCTGCGATCATGACGGTACTGCCAGCCAGAGCAGCTGCGATCATGACGGTAGTGCCAGCCAGTACTGCAGCTGCGATCATGACGGTACTGCCAGCCAGAGCAGCTGCGATCATGACGGTAGTGCCAGCCAGTACTGCAGCTGCGATCATGACGGTACTGCCAGCCAGTACTGCAGCTGCGATCATGACGGTACTGCCAGCCAGAGCAGCTGCGATCATGACGGTACTGCCAGCCAGTACTGCAGCTGCGATCATGACGGTACTGCCAGCCAGTACTGCAGCTGCGATCATGACGGTAGTGCCAGCCAGAGCAGCTGCGATCATGACGGTACTGCCAGCCAGTACTGCAGCTGCTATCATGACGGTAGTGCCAGCCAGTACTGCAGCTGCGATCATGACGGTAGTGCCAGCCAGTACTGCAGCTGCGATCATGACGGTAGTGCCAGCCAGTACTGCAGCTGCGATCATGACGGTACTGCCAGCCAGTACTGCAGCTGCGATCATGACGGTAGTGCCAGCCAGTACTGCAGCTGCGATCATGACGGTACTGCCAGCCAGTACTGCAGCTGCGATCATGACGGTAGTGCCAGCCAGTACTGCAGCTGCGATCATGACGGTACTGCCAGCCAGTACTGCAGCTGCGATCATGACGGTACTGCCAGCCAGTACTGCAGCTGCGATCATGACGGTACTGCCAGCCAGTACTGCAGCTACGATCATGACGGTAGTGCCAGCCAGTACTGCAGCTGCGATCATGACGGTACTGCCAGCCAGTACTGCAGCTGCGATCATGACGGTACTGCCAGCCAGTACTGCAGCTGCGATCATGAAGGTACTGCCAGCCTGCAGCTGCGATCATGACGGTACTGCCAGCCAGTACTGCAGCTGCGATCATGACGGTACTGCCAGCCAGCCAGTACTGCAGCTGCGATCATGACGGTACTGCCAGCCAGTACTGCAGCTGCGATCATGACGGTACTGCCAGCCAGTACTGCAGCTGCGATCATGACGGTAGTGCCAGCTAGTACTGCAGCTGCGATCATGACGGTACTGCCAGCCAGTACTGCAGCTGCGATCATGACGGTACTGCCAGCCAGTACTGCAGCTGCGATCCTGACGGTACTGCCAGCCAGTACTGCAGCTGCGATCATGACGGTAGTGCCAGCCAGTACTGCAGCTGCGATCATGAAGGTAGTGCCAGCCAGACCAGCTGCGATCATGACGGTACTGCCAGCCAGTACTGCAGCTGCGATCATGACGGTACTGCCAGCCAGTACTGCAGCTACGATCATGACGGTAGTGCCAGCCAGTACTGCAGCTGCGATCATGACGGTACTGCCAGCCAGTACTGCAGCTGCGATCATGACGGTACTGCCAGCCAGTACTGCAGCTGCGATCATGACGGTACTGCCAGCCAGTACTGCAGCTGCGATCATGACGGTACTGCCAGCCAGTACTGCAGCTGCGATCATGACGGTACTGCCAGCCAGTACTGCAGCTGCGATCATGACGGTACTGCCAGCCAGTACTGCAGCTGCGATCATGACGGTACTGCCAGCCAGTACTGCAGCTGCGATCATGACGGTAGTGCCAGCCAGTACTGCAGCTGCGATCATGACGGTACTGCCAGCCAGTACTGCAGCTGCGATCATGACGGTACTGCCAGCCAGTACTGCAGCTGCGATCATGACGGTAGTGCCAGCCAGTACTGCAGCTGCGATCATGACGGTACTGCCAGCCAGTACTGCAACTGCGATCATGACGGTACTGCCAGCCAGTACTGCAGCTGCGATCATGACGGTACTGCCAGCCAGTACTGCAGCTGCGATCATGACGGTACTGCCAGCCAGTACTGCAGCTGCGATCATGACGGTACTGCCAGCCAGAGCAGCTGCGATCATGACGGTACTGCCAGCCAGTACTGCAGCTGCGATCATGACGGTACTGCCAGCCAGTACTGCAGCTGCGATCATGACGGTACTGCCAGCCAGTACTGCAGCTGCGATCATGACGGTACTGCCAGCCAGAGCAGCTGCGATCATGACGGTACTGCCAGCCAGTACTGCAGCTGCGATCATGACGGTACTGCCAGCCAGTACTGCAGCTGCGATCATGACGGTAGTGCCAGCCAGAGCAGCTGCGATCATGACGGTACTGCCAGCCAGTACTGCAGCTGCGATCATGACGGTAGTGCCAGCCAGTACTGCAGCTGCGATCATGACGGTAGTGCCAGCCAGTACTGCAGCTGCGATCATGACGGTAGTGCCAGCCAGTACTGCAGCTGCGATCATGACGGTACTGCCAGCCAGTACTGCAGCTGCGATCATGACGGTAGTGCCAGCCAGTACTGCAGCTGCGATCATGACGGTACTGCCAGCCAGTACTGCAGCTGCGATCATGACGGTACTGCCAGCCAGTACTGCAGCTGCGATCATGACGGTACTGCCAGCCAGTACTGCAGCTGCGATCATGACGGTACTGCCAGCCAGTACTGCAGCTGCGATCATGACGGTACTGCCAGCCAGTACTGCAGCTGCGATCATGACGGTACTGCCAGCCAGTACTGCAGCTGCGATCATGACGGTACTGCCAGCCAGTACTGCAGCTGCGATCATGACGGTACTGCCAGCCAGTACTGCAGCTGCGATCATGACGGTACTGCCAGCCAGTACTGCAGCTGCGATCATGACGGTACTGCCAGCCAGTACTGCAGCTGCGATCATGACGGTACTGCCAGCCAGTACTGCAGCTGCGATCATGACGGTACTGCCAGCCAGTACTGCAGCTGCGATCATGACGGTACTGCCAGCCAGTACTGCAGCTGCGATCATGACGGTACTGCCAGCCAGTACTGCAGCTGCGATCATGACGGTACTGCCAGCCAGTACTGCAGCTGCGATCATGACGGTACTGCCAGCCAGTACTGCAGCTGCGATCATGACGGTACTGCCAGCCAGTACTGCAGCTGCGATCATGACGGTACTGCCAGCCAGTACTGCAGCTGCGATCATGACGGTACTGCCAGCCAGTACTGCAGCTGCGATCATGACGGTACTGCCAGCCAGTACTGCAGCTGCGATCATGACGGTAGTGCCAGCCAGTACTGCAGCTGCGATCATGACGGTAGTGCCAGCCAGTACTGCAGCTGCGATCATGACGGTACTGCCAGCCAGTACTGCAGCTGCGATCATGACGGTACTGCCAGCCAGTACTGCAGCTGCGATCATGACGGTACTGCCAGCCAGAGCAGCTGCGATCATGACGGTACTGCCAGCCAGTACTGCAGCTGCGATCATGACGGTACTGCCAGCCAGTACTGCAGCTGCGATCATGACGGTACTGCCAGCCAGTACTGCAGCTGCGATCATGACGGTACTGCCAGCCAGTACTGCAGCTGCGATCATGACGGTACTGCCAGCCAGTACTGCAGCTGCGATCATGACGGTACTGCCAGCCAGTACTGCAGCTGCGATCATGACGGTACTGCCAGCCAGTACTGCAGCTGCGATCATGACGGTACTGCCAGCCAGTACTGCAGCTGCGATCATGACGGTAGTGCCAGCCAGTACTGCAGCTGCGATCATGACGGTACTGCCAGCCAGTACTGCAGCTGCGATCATGACGGTACTGCCAGCCAGTACTGCAGCTGCGATCATGACGGTACTGCCAGCCAGAGCAGCTGCGATCATGACGGTACTGCCAGCCAGTACTGCAGCTGCGATCATGACGGTACTGCCAGCCAGTACTGCAGCTGCGATCATGACGGTACTGCCAGCCAGTACTGCAGCTGCGATCATGACGGTACTGCCAGCCAGAGCAGCTGCGATCATGACGGTACTGCCAGCCAGTACTGCAGCTGCGATCATGACGGTACTGCCAGCCAGTACTGCAGCTGCGATCATGACGGTACTGCCAGCCAGAGCAGCTGCGATCATGACGGCACTGCCAGCCAGTACTGCAGCTCCGATCATGACGGTAGTGCCAGCCAGAGCAGCTGCGATCATGACGGTAGTGCCAGCCAGTACTGCAGCTGCGATCATGACGGTACTGCCAGCCAGTGCAGCTGCGATCATGACGGTAGTGCCAGCCAGTACTGCCAGTACTGCAGTTGCGATCATGACGGTACTGCCAGCCAGTACTGCAGCTGCGATCATGACGGTACTGCCAGCCAGTACTGCAGCTGCGATCATGACGGTACTGCCAGCCAGTACTGCAGCTGCGATCATGACGGTACTGCCAGCCAGTACTGCAGCTGCGATCATGACGGTACTGCCAGCCAGAGCAGCTGCGATCATGACGGTACTGCCAGCCAGTAAGCAGCTGCGATCATGATGCAGCTGCGATCATGACGGTACTGCCAGCCAGTACTGCAGCTGCGATCATGACGGTACTGCCAGCCAGTACTGCAGCTGCGATCATGACGGTAGTGCCAGCCAGTACTGCAGCTGCGATCATGACGGTACTGCCAGCCAGTGCGACTGCAGCTGCGATCATGACGGTACTGCCAGCCAGTACTGCAGCTGCGATCATGACGGTACTGCCAGCCCAGCCAGTACTGCAGCTGCGATCATGACGGTACTGCCAGCCAGTACTGCAGCTGCGATCATGACGGTACTGCCAGCCAGTACTGCAGCTGCGATCATGACGGTACTGCCAGCCAGTAGCAGCTGCGATCATGACGGTACTGCCAGCCAGTACTGCAGCTGCGATCATGACGGTACTGCCAGCCAGTACTGCAGCTGCGATCATGACGGTACTGCCAGCCAGTCCTGCAGCTGCGATCATGACGGTAGTGCCAGCCAGTACTGCAGCTGCGATCATGACGGTAGTGCCAGCCAGTAGCAGCTGCGATCATGACGGTACTGCCAGCCAGTACTGCAGCTGCGATCATGACGGTACTGCCAGCCAGTACTGCAGCTGCGATCATGACGGTACTGCCAGCCAGTACTGCAGCTGCGATCATGACGGTACTGCCAGCCAGTACTGCAGCTGCGATCAGCTGCGATCATGACGGTACTGCCAGCCAGCAGCTGCGATCATACGGTAGTGCAGCTGCGATCATGACGGTACTGCCAGCCAGTACTGCAGCTGCGATCATAGTACTGCAGCTGCGATCATGACGGTACTGCCAGCCAGTACTGCAGCTGCGATCATGACGGTACTGCCAGCCAGTACTGCAGCTGCGATCATGACGGTACTGCCAGCCAGTACTGCAGCTGCGATCATGAGTACTGCCAGCCAGCTGCGATCATGACGGTACTGCCAGCCAGTACTGCAGCTGCGATCATGAAGGTAGTGCAGCTGCGATCATGACGGTACTGCCAGCCAGAGCAGCTGCGATCATGACGGTAGTGCCAGCCAGTACTGCAGCTGCGATCATGACGGTACTGCCAGCCAGTACTGCAGCTGCGATCATGACGGTACTGCCAGCCAGTACTGCAGCTGCGATCATGACGGTACTGCCAGCCAGTACTGCAGCTGCGATCATGACGGTACTGCCAGCCAGAGCAGCTGCGATCATGACGGTACTGCCAGCCAGTACTGCAGCTGCGATCATGACGGTACTGCCAGCCAGTACTGCAGCTGCGATCATGACGGTACTGCCAGCCAGAGCAGCTGCGATCATGACGGTAGTGCCAGCCAGTACTGCACCTGCGATCATGACGGTACTGCCAGCCAGTACTGCAGCTGCGATCATGACGGTACTGCCAGCCAGTACTGCAGCTGCGATCATGACGGTAGTGCCAGCCAGTACTGCAGCTGCGATCATGACGGTACTGCCAGCCAGTACTGCAGCTGCGATCATGACGGTACTGCCAGCCAGTACTGCAGCTGCGATCATGACGGTACTGCCAGCCAGTACTGCAGCTGCGATCATGACGCCAGAGCAGCTGCGATCATGACGGTACTGCCAGAGCAGCTGCGATCATGACGGTACTGCCAGCCAGTACTGCAGCTGCGATCATGACGGTACTGCCAGCCAGTACTGCAGCTGCGATCATGACGGTACTGCCAGCCAGTACTGCGATCATGAGCTGCCAGCCAGATCATGACGGTACTGCCAGCCAGAGCAGCTGCGATCATGACGGTACTGCCAGCCAGTACTGCAGCTGCGATCATGACGGTACTGCCAGCCAGTACTGCAGCTGCGATCATGACGGTACTGCCAGCCAGAGCAGCTGCGCAGTACTGCCAGCGATCATGACGGTAGTGCCAGCCAGAGCAGCTGCGATCATGACGGTACTGCCAGCCAGTACTGCAGCTGACGGTATCATGACTGCGATCATGACGGTGCCAGCCAGTACTGCAGCTGCGATCATGACGGTAGTGCCAGCCAGTACTGCAGCTGCGATCATGACGGTAGTGCCAGCCAGTACTGCAGCTGCGATCATGACGGTACTGCCAGCCAGTACTGCAGCTGCGATCATGACGGTAGTGCCAGCCAGTACTGCAGCTGCGATCATGACGGTACTGCCAGCCAGTACTGCAGCTGCGATCATGACGGTAGTGCCAGCCAGTACTGCAGCTGCGATCATGACGGTACTGCCAGCCAGTACTGCAGCTGCGATCATGACGGTACTGCCAGCCAGTACTGCAGCTGCGATCATGACGGTACTGCCAGCCAGTACTGCAGCTACGATCATGACGGTAGTGCCAGCCAGTACTGCAGCTGCGATCATGACGGTACTGCCAGCCAGTACTGCAGCTGCGATCATGACGGTACTGCCAGCCAGTACTGCAGCTGCGATCATGACGGTAGTGCCGGCAGTACTGCGGCTGCGATCATGACGGTAGTGCAGCCGAGCAGCTGCGATCATGACGACGCTGCCAGCCAGTACTGCAGCTGCGATCATGACGGTACTGCCAGCCAGGCAGCTGCAGTCATGACGGTAGTGCCGGCAGAACGCTGCGATCGTGACGGTACTGCCAGCCAGTACTGCAGCTGCGATCATGACGGTACTGCCAGCCAGTACTGCAGCTGCGATCATGACGGTACTGCCAGCCAGTACTGCAGCTGCGATCATGACGGTACTGCCAGCCCAGGCAGCTGCGATCGTGAGCGGTAAAGTGCCAGCCAGTGCTGCAGCTGCGATCGCTGACGGTGCTGCCAGCCAGATGCCAGCCAGTACTGCAGCTGCGATCATGACGGTAGTGCCAGCTAGTACTGCAGCTGCGATCATGACGGTACTGCCAGCCAGTACTGCAGCTGCGATCATGACGGTAGTGCCAGCCAGTACTGCAGCTGCGATCATGACGGTACTGCCAGCCAGTACTGCAGCTGCTATCATGACGGTAGTGCCAGCCAGTACTGCAGCTGCGATCATGACGGTAGTGCCAGCCAGTACTGCAGCTGCGATCCAGCCAGACTGCAGCTGCGATCATGACGGTACTGCCAGCCACTGCAGCTGCGATCATGACGGTAGTGCCTGCAGTACTGCAGCTGCGATCATGACGGTACTGCCAGCCAGTACTGCAGCTGCGATCATGACGGTAGTGCCAGCCAGTACTGCAGCTGCGATCATGACGGTACTGCCAGCCAGTACTGCAGCTGCGATCATGACGGTACTGCCAGCCAGTACTGCAGCTGCGATCATGACGGTACTGCCAGCCAGTACTGCAGCTGCGATCATGACGGTACTGCCAGCCAGTACTGCAGCTGCGATCATGACGGTACTGCCAGCCAGTACTGCAGCTGCGCGTCACGATCATGACGGTACTGCCAGCCAGTACTGCAGCTGCGATCATGACGGTACTGCCAGCCAGTACTGCAGCTGCGATCATGACGGTAGTGCCAGCCAGTACTGCAGCTGCGATCATGACGGACGCCAGTACTGCAGCTGATCATGACACTGCCAGCCAGTACTGCAGCTGCGATCATGACGGTACTGCCAGATCCAGTACTGCCAGCCAGCTGCAGCTGCGATCATGACGGTACTGCCAGCCAGTACTGCAGCTGCGATCATGACGGTACTGCCAGCCAGTACTGCAGCTGCGATCATGACGGTAGTGCCAGCCAGTACTGCAGCTGCGATCATGACGGTACTGCCAGCCAGTACTGCAGCTGCGATCATGACGGTACTGCCAGCCAGTACTGCAGCTGCGATCATGACGTACTGCCAGCCACTGCAGCTGCGATCATGACGGTACTGCCAGCCAGTACTGCAGCTGCCAGCCAGTACTGCAGCTGCGATCATGACGGTAGTGCCAGCCAGTACTGCAGCTGCGATCATGAAGGTAGTGCCAGCCAGACCAGCTGCGATCATGACGGTACTGCCAGCCAGTACTGCAGCTGCGATCATGACGGTACTGCCAGCCAGTACTGCAGCTACGATCATGACGGTAGTGCCAGCCAGTACTGCAGCTGCGATCATGACGGTACTGCCAGCCAGTACTGCAGCTGCGATCATGACGGTACTGCCAGCCAGTACTGCAGCTGCGATCATGACGGTACTGCCAGCCAGTACTGCAGCTGCGATCATGACGGTACTGCCAGCCAGTACTGCAGCTGCGATCATGACGGTACTGCCAGCCAGTACTGCAGCTGCGATCATGACGGTACTGCCAGCCAGTACTGCAGCTGCGATCATGACGGTACTGCCAGCCAGTACTGCAGCTGCGATCATGACGGTAGTGCCAGCCAGTACTGCAGCTGCGATCATGACGGTACTGCCAGCCAGTACTGCAGCTGCGATCATGACGGTACTGCCAGCCAGTACTGCAGCTGCGATCATGACGGTAGTGCCAGCCAGTACTGCAGCTGCGATCATGACGGTACTGCCAGCCAGTACTGCAACTGCGATCATGACGGTACTGCCAGCCAGTACTGCAGCTGCGATCATGACGGTACTGCCAGCCAGTACTGCAGCTGCGATCATGACGGTACTGCCAGCCAGTACTGCAGCTGCGATCATGACGGTACTGCCAGCCAGAGCAGCTGCGATCATGACGGTACTGCCAGCCAGTACTGCAGCTGCGATCATGACGGTACTGCCAGCCAGTACTGCAGCTGCGATCATGACGGTACTGCCAGCCAGTACTGCAGCTGCGATCATGACGGTACTGCCAGCCAGAGCAGCTGCGATCATGACGGTACTGCCAGCCAGTACTGCAGCTGCGATCATGACGGTACTGCCAGCCAGTACTGCAGCTGCGATCATGACGGTACTGCCAGCCAGAGCAGCTGCGATCATGACGGCACTGCCAGCCAGTACTGCAGCTGCGATCATGACGGTAGTGCCAGCCAGTACTGCAGCTGCGATCATGACGGTACTGCCAGCCAGTACTGCAGCTGCGATCATGACGGTACTGCCAGCCAGTACTGCAGCTGCGATCATGACGGTACTGCCAGCCAGTACTGCAGCTGCGATCATGACGGTACTGCCAGCCAGTACTGCAGCTGCGATCATGACGGTACTGCCAGCCAGAGCAGCTGCGATCATGACGGTACTGCCAGCCAGTACTGCAGCTGCGATCATGACGGTACTGCCAGCCAGTACTGCAGCTGCGATCATGACGGTACTGCCAGCCAGTACTGCAGCTGCGATCATGACGGTACTGCCAGCCAGTACTGCAGCTGCGATCATGACGGTACTGCCAGCCAGTACTGCAGCTGCGATCATGACGGTACTGCCAGCCAGTACTGCAGCTGCGATCATGACGGTAGTGCCAGCCAGTACTGCAGCTGCGATCATGACGGTACTGCCAGCCAGTACTGCAGCTGCGATCATGACGGTACTGCCAGCCAGTACTGCAGCTGCGATCATGACGGTACTGCCAGCCAGTAGCAGCTGCGATCATGACGGTACTGCCAGCCAGTACTGCAGCTGCGATCATGACGGTACTTCCAGCCAGTACTGCAGCTGCGATCATGACGGTACTGCCAGCCAGAGCAGCTGCGATCATGACGGTACTGCCAGCCAGTACTGCAGCTGCGATCATGACGGTAGTGCCAGCCAGTACTGCAGCTGCGATCATGACGGTAGTGCCAGCCAGTACTGCAGCTGCGATCATGACGGTAGTGCCAGCCAGTACTGCAGCTGCGATCATGACGGTAGTTCCAGCCAGAGCAGCTGCGATCATGACGGTACTGCCAGCCAGTGCGACATGACGGTACTGCCAGCCTGCGATCATGACGGTAGTGCCAGCCAGAGCAGCTGCGATCATGACGGTACTGCCAGCCAGTACTGCAGCTGCGATCATGACGGTACTTCCAGCCAGAGCAGCTGCGATCATGACGGTACTGCCAGCCTGTACTGCAGCTGCGATCATGACGGTACTGCCAGCCAGTACTGCAGCTGCGATCATGACGGTACTGCCAGCCAGTACTGCAGCTGCGATCATGACGGTACTGCCAGCGAGTACTGCAGCTGCGATCATGACGGTACTGCCAGCCAGAGCAGCTGCGATCATGACGGTAGTGCCAGCCAGTACTGCAGCTGCGATCATGACGGTAGTGCCAGCCAGTACTGCAGCTGCGATCATGACGGTACTGCCAGCCAGAGCAGCTGCGATCATGACGGTACTGCCAGCCAGAGCAGCTGCGATCATGACGGTACTGCCAGCCAGTACTGCAGCTGCGATCATGACGGTACTGCCAGAAAGAGCAGCTGCGATCATGACGGTACTGCCAGCCAGAGCAGCTGCGATCATGACGGTACTGCCAGCCAGAGCAGCTGCGATCATGACGGTAGTGCCAGCCAGTACTGCAGCTGCGATCATGACGGTACTGCCAGCCAGTACTGCAGCTGCGATCATGACGGTACTGCCAGCCAGAGCAGCTGCGATCATGACGGTAGTGCCAGCCAGTACTGCAGCTGCGATCATGACGGTACTGCCAGCCAGAGCAGCTGCGATCATGACGGTACTGCCAGCCAGTACTGCAGCTGCGATCATGACGGTACTGCCAGCCAGAGCAGCTGCGATCATGACGGTACTGCCAGCCAGTGAAGCAGCTGCGATCATGACGGTAGTGCCAGCCAGAGCAGCTGCGATCATGACGGTACTGCCAGCCAGTACTGCAGCTGCGATCATGACGGTAGTGCCAGCCAGTACTGCAGCTGCGATCATGACGGTAGTGCCAGCCAGTACTGCAGCTGCGATCATGACGGTACTGCCAGCCAGAGCAGCTGCGATCATGACGGTACTGCCAGCCAGTGAAGCAGCTGCGATCATGACGGTACTGCCAGCCAGTACTGCAGCTGCGATCATGACGGTACTGCCAGCCAGAGCAGCTGCGATCATGACGGTACTGCCAGCCAGTGAAGCAGCTGCGATCATGACGGTACTGCCAGCCAGTACTGCAGCTGCGATCATGACTGTACTGCCAGCCAGTACTGCAGCTGCGATCATGACGGTACTGCCAGCCAGAGCAGCTGCGATCATGACGGTACTGCCAGCCAGTACTGCAGCTGCGATCATGACGGTACTGCCAGCCAGTACTGCAGCTGCGATCATGACGGTACTGCCAGCCAGTACTGCAGCTGCGATCATGACGGTACTGCCAGCCAGAGCAGCTGCGATCATGACGGTAGTGCCAGCCAGTACTGCAGCTGCGATCATGACGGTACTGCCAGCCAGAGCAGCTGCGATCATGACGGTAGTGCCAGCCAGTACTGCAGCTGCGATCATGACGGTACTGCCAGCCAGTACTGCAGCTGCGATCATGACGGTACTGCCAGCCAGAGCAGCTGCGATCATGACGGTACTGCCAGCCAGTACTGCAGCTGCGATCATGACGGTAGTGCCAGCCAGAGCAGCTGCGATCATGACGGTACTGCCAGCCAGTACTGCAGCTGCGATCATGACGGTAGTGCCAGCCAGTACTGCAGCTGCGATCATGACGGTAGTGCCAGCCAGTACTGCAGCTGCGATCATGACGGTAGTGCCAGCCAGTACTGCAGCTGCGATCATGACGGTACTGCCAGCCAGTACTGCAGCTGCGATCATGACGGTAGTGCCAGCCAGTACTGCAGCTGCGATCATGACGGTACTGCCAGCCAGTACTGCAGCTGCGATCATGACGGTACTGCCAGCCAGTACTGCAGCTGCGATCATGACGGTACTGCCAGCCAGTACTGCAGCTGCGATCATGACGGTACTGCCAGCCAGTACTGCAGCTGCGATCATGACGGTACTGCCAGCCAGTACTGCAGCTGCGATCATGACGGTAGTGCCAGCCAGTACTGCAGCTGCGATCATGACGGTACTGCCAGCCAGTACTGCAGCTGCGATCATGACGGTACTGCCAGCCAGTACTGCAGCTGCGATCATGAAGGTAGTGCCAGCCAGAGCAGCTGCGATCATGACGGTACTGCCAGCCAGTACTGCAGCTGCGATCATGACGGTACTGCCAGCCAGTACTGCAGCTACGATCATGACGGTAGTGCCAGCCAGTACTGCAGCTGCGATCATGACGGTACTGCCAGCCAGTACTGCAGCTGCGATCATGACGGTACTGCCAGCCAGTACTGCAGCTGCGATCATGACGGTACTGCCAGCCAGTACTGCAGCTGCGATCATGACGGTACTGCCAGCCAGTACTGCAGCTGCGATCATGACGGTACTGCCAGCCAGTACTGCAGCTGCGATCATGACGGTACTGTCAGCCAGTACTGCAGCTGCGATCATGACGGTACTGCCAGCCAGTACTGCAGCTGCGATCATGACGGTACTGCCAGCCAGTACTGCAGCTGCGATCATGACGGTACTGCCAGCCAGTACTGCAGCTGCGATCATGACGGTACTGCCAGCCAGTACTGCAGCTGCGATCATGACGGTAGTGCCAGCCAGTACTGCAGCTGCGATCATGACGGTACTGCCAGCCAGTACTGCAGCTGCGATCATGACGGTACTGCCAGCCAGTACTGCAGCTGCGATCATGACGGTACTGCCAGCCAGTACTGCAGCTGCGATCATGACGGTAGTGCCAGCCAGTACTGCAGCTGCGATCATGACGGTACTGCCAGCCAGTACTGCAGCTGCGATCATGACGGTACTGCCAGCCAGTACTGCAGCTGCGATCATGACGGTAGTGCCAGCCAGTACTGCAGCTGCGATCATGACGGTACTGCCAGCCAGTACTGCAGCTGCGATCATGACGGTACTGCCAGCCAGTACTGCAGCTGCGATCATGACGGTACTGCCAGCCAGTACTGCAGCTGCGATCATGACGGTACTGCCAGCCAGTACTGCAGCTGCGATCATGACGGTACTGCCAGCCAGAGCAGCTGCGATCATGGCGGTACTGCCAGCCAGTACTGCAGCTGCGATCATGACGGTACTGCCAGCCAGTACTGCAGCTGCGATCATGACGGTACTGCCAGCCAGTACTGCAGCTGCGATCATGACGGTACTGCCAGCCAGAGCAGCTGCGATCATGACGGTACTGCCAGCCAGTACTGCAGCTGCGATCATGACGGTACTGCCAGCCAGTACTGCAGCTGCGATCATGACGGTACTGCCAGCCAGAGCAGCTGCGATCATGACGGTACTGCCAGCCAGTACTGCAGCTGCGATCATGACGGTAGTGCCAGCCAGTACTGCAGCTGCGATCATGACGGTACTGCCAGCCAGTACTGCAGCTGCGATCATGACGGTACTGCCAGCCAGTACTGCAGCTGCGATCATGACGGTACTGCCAGCCAGTACTGCAGCTGCGATCATGACGGTACTGCCAGCCAGTACTGCAGCTGCGATCATGACGGTACTGCCAGCCAGAGCAGCTGCGATCATGACGGTACTGCCAGCCAGTACTGCAGCTGCGATCATGACGGTACTGCCAGCCAGTACTGCAGCTGCGATCATGACGGTACTGCCAGCCAGTACTGCAGCTGCGATCATGACGGTACTGCCAGCCAGTACTGCAACTGCGATCATGACGGTACTGCCAGCCAGTACTGCAGCTGCGATCATGATGGTACTGCCAGCCAGAGCAGCTGCGATCATGACGGTACTGCCAGCCAGTACTGCAGCTGTGATCATGACGGTACTGCCAGCCAGTACTGCAGCTGCGATCATGACGGTACTGCCAGCCAGTACTGCAGCTGCGATCATGACGGTACTGCCAGCCAGAGCAGCTGCGATCATGACGGTACTGCCAGCCAGTACTGCAGCTGCGATCATGACGGTACTGCCAGCCAGTACTGCAGCTGCGATCATGACGGTACTGCCAGCCAGTACTGCAGCTGCGATCATGACGGTAGTGCCAGCCAGTACTGCAGCTGCGATCATGACGGTAGTGCCAGCCAGAGCAGCTGCGATCATGACGGTACTGCCAGCCAGTACTGCAGCTGCGATCATGACGGTACTGCCAGCCAGAGCAGCTGCGATCATGACGGTAGTGCCAGCCAGAGCAGCTGCGATCATGACGGTACTGCCAGCCAGTACTGCAGCTGCGATCATGACGGTACTGCCAGCCAGAGCAGCTGCGATCATGACGGTACTGCCAGCCAGTACTGCAGCTGCGATCATGACGGTACTGCCAGCCAGTACTGCAGCTGCGATCATGACGGTACTGCCAGCCAGTACTGCAGCTGCGATCATGACGGTACTGCCAGCCAGTACTGCAGCTGCGATCATGACGGTACTGCCAGCCAGAGCAGCTGCGATCATGACGGTAGTGCCAGCCAGTACTGCAGCTGCGATCATGACGGTAGTGCCAGCCAGTACTGCAGCTGCGATCATGACGGTACTGCCAGCCAGAGCAGCTGCGATCATGACGGTACTGCCAGCCAGAGCAGCTGCGATCATGACGGTACTGCCAGCCAGTACTGCAGCTGCGATCATGACGGTACTGCCAGCCAGAGCAGCTGCGATCATGACGGTACTGCCAGCCAGAGCAGCTGCGATCATGACGGTACTGCCAGCCAGAGCAGCTGCGATCATGACGGTAGTGCCAGCCAGTACTGCAGCTGCGATCATGACGGTACTGCCAGCCAGAGCAGCTGCGATCATGACGGTAGTGCCAGCCAGTACTGCAGCTGCGATCATGACGGTAGTGCCAGCCAGAGCAGCTGCGATCATGACGGTACTGCCAGCCAGTACTGCAGCTGCGATCATGACGGTAGTGCCAGCCAGAGCAGCTGCGATCATGACGGTACTGCCAGCCAGTGAAGCAGCTGCGATCATGACGGTAGTGCCAGCCAGAGCAGCTGCGATCATGACGGTACTGCCAGCCAGTACTGCAGCTGCGATCATGACGGTAGTGCCAGCCAGTACTGCAGCTGCGATCATGAAGGTAGTGCCAGCCAGACCAGCTGCGATCATGACGGTACTGCCAGCCAGTACTGCAGCTGCGATCATGACGGTACTGCCAGCCAGTACTGCAGCTACGATCATGACGGTAGTGCCAGCCAGTACTGCAGCTGCGATCATGACGGTACTGCCAGCCAGTACTGCAGCTGCGATCATGACGGTACTGCCAGCCAGTACTGCAGCTGCGATCATGACGGTACTGCCAGCCAGTACTGCAGCTGCGATCATGACGGTACTGCCAGCCAGTACTGCAGCTGCGATCATGACGGTAGTGCCAGCCAGTGAAGCAGCTGCGATCATGACGGTACTGCCAGCCAGTACTGCAGCTGCGATCATGACGGTAGTGCCAGCCAGTACTGCAGCTGCGATCATGACGGTAGTGCCAGCCAGTACCGCAGCTGCGATCATGACGGTACTGCCAGCCAGTACTGCAGCTGCGATCATGACGGTACTGCCAGCCAGAGCAGCTGCGATCATGACGGTAGTGCCAGCCAGTACTGCAGCTGCGATCATGACGGTACTGCCAGCCAGTACTGCAGCTGCGATCATGACGGTAGTACCAGCCAGTACTGCAGCTGCGATCATGACGGTAGTGCCAGCCAGTACTGCAGCTGCGATCATGACGGTACTGCCAGCCAGTACTGCAGCTGCGATCATGACGGTACTGCCAGCCAGAGCAGCTGCGATCATGACGGTAGTGCCAGCCAGTACTGCAGCTGCGATCATGACGGTACTGCCAGCCAGTACTGCAGCTGCGATCATGACGGTACTGCCAGCCAGTACTGCAGCTGCGATCATGACGGTACTGCCAGCCAGTACTGCAGCTGCGATCATGACGGTACTGCCAGCCAGAGCAGCTGCGATCATGACGGTAGTGCCAGCCAGTACTGCAGCTGCGATCATGACGGTACTGCCAGCCAGAGCAGCTGCGATCATGACGGTACTGCCAGCCAGTACTGCAGCTGCGATCATGACGGTACTGCCAGCCAGAGCAGCTGCGATCATGACGGTAGTGCCAGCCAGTACTGCAGCTGCGATCATGACGGTACTGCCAGCCAGAGCAGCTGCGATCATGACGGTACTGCCAGCCAGTACTGCAGCTGCGATCATGACGGTACTGCCAGCCAGAGCAGCTGCGATCATGACGGTACTGCCAGCCAGTACTGCAGCTGCGATCATGACGGTACTGCCAGCCAGAGCAGCTGCGATCATGACGGTACTGCCAGCCAGTACTGCAGCTGCGATCATGACGGTACTGCCAGCCAGAGCAGCTGCGATCATGACGGTAGTGCCAGCCAGTACTGCAGCTGCGATCATGACGGTACTGCCAGCCAGAGCAGCTGCGATCATGACGGTAGTGCCAGCCAGTACTGCAGCTGCGATCATGACGGTACTGCCAGCCAGAGCAGCTGCGATCATGACGGTAGTGCCAGCCAGTACTGCAGCTGCAATCATGACGGTACTGCCAGCCAGAGCAGCTGCGATCATGACGGTACTGCCAGCCAGTACTGCAGCTGCGATCATGACGGTACTGCCAGCCAGAGCAGCTGCGATCATGACGGTACTGCCAGCCAGTACTGCAGCTGCGATCATGACGGTACTGCCAGCCAGAGCAGCTGCGATCATGACGGTAGTGCCAGCCAGTACTGCAGCTGCAATCATGACGGTACTGCCAGCCAGAGCAGCTGCGATCATGACGGTACTGCCAGCCAGTACTGCAGCTGCGATCATGACGGTACTGCCAGCCAGAGCAGCTGCGATCATGACGGTACTGCCAGCCAGTACTGCAGCTGCGATCATGACGGTACTGCCAGCCAGAGCAGCTGCGATCATGACGGTAGTGCCAGCCAGTACTGCAGCTGCGATCATGACGGTACTGCCAGCCAGAGCAGCTGCGATCATGACGG
>NC_091299.1:30182141-30254641 GCF_038502225.1 Cherax quadricarinatus
ACTACATTACAAACTTCACCCCCACAGCAACAACCCATAGTTCCTTACCAGGTCTCCCACTTCCCCAACCCCAATATACTTCCCAGACCACAGTCTTAGAAAAGAAGTTGAAGGTGTGGTATACAAATGCAGATGGAATAACAAACAAGTATGAGGAGTGGCACGAAAGAATCAAAGAGACATCCCCAGACATAATAGCACTCACAGAAACAAAACTCACCAGAATAATAACAGATTCAATCTTTCCATCCGGATATCAAATCTTCAGGAAAGACAGAGGGAGGAGAGGGGGAGGAGGAGTTGCACTGCTCATTAAAAACCAGTGGGGTTTTGAGAAAATGGAAGGAATGGATGGCATGGGCGAAAGGGACTACTTAGTAGGAACAATCCAGTCTGAGGGACATAAGGTGATAATTGCAGTAATGTACAACCCACCACAGAACTGCAGGAGGCCAAGAGAAGAATACGATGAGAGCAACAGAGCAATGATCAACACACTAGCCGAGGTGGCCAGGAGAGCACACATGGGGGGAGCAAAGTTACTAGTTATGGGTGATTTCAATCACAAGGAGATTGACTGGGAAAACCTGGAGCCCCATGGGGGTCCCGAAACATGGAGAGCCAAGATGATGGATGTGGTACTGGAGAACCTCATGCATCAACATGTTAGAGACACTACCAGAGAGAGAGGAGAGGATGAACCAGCAAGGTTGGACCTTGTATTCACCATGAGTAGTTCGGACATCGAGGGTATCATGTATGAAAGGCCCCTGGGAGCTAGTGATCATGTGGTTCTGTGCTTCGACTACATAGTTGAGCTCCAAGTGGAGAGAGTAGCAGGAATAGGCTGGGAAAAACCAAACTACAAAAGGGGGAACTACTCAGGCATGAGGAACTTCCTTCAAGACATTCAGTGGGAGAGGGAACTGACAGGAAAACCAGTACAAGAAATGATGGACTATGTAGCAACAAAATGCAAGGAGGCAGAGGAGAGGTTTGTTCCCAAGGGAAACAGAAATAATGGGAAGAACAGAACGAGTCCTTGGTTCACCCAAAGGTGTAGGGAGGCAAAAACTAGGTGTACTAGAGAATGGAAAAGGTACAGAAGACAGAGAACTCAGGAAAATAAAGAAATCAGCCGAAGAGCCAGAAACGAATATGCACAGATAAGAAGGGAGGCTCAGAGACAATATGAAAATGACATAGCATCAAAAGTAAAGACTGACCCGAAGCTGTTGTACAGCCACATCAGGAGGAAAACAACAGTCAAGGACCAGGTAATCAGACTGAGGAAGGGTGATGGGGAATTCACAAGAAACGACCGAGAGGTATGTCAGGAGCTCAACACAAGATTTAAAGAGGTATTTACAGTGGAAACCAGTAGGACTCCAAGAAATCAGAACAGGGGGGCACACCAGCAAGTGCTGGATGAGGTACATATAACCAAGGAGGAGGTGAAGAAGCTGCTATGCGAACTTGACACCTCAAAGGCGGTGGGACCAGACAACATCTCTCCATGGGTCCTTAAAGAGGGAGCAGAGATATTGTGTGAGCCATTAACAAAGATCTTCAACACATCATTTGAAACTGGGCAACTCCCTGAGGTATGGAAAATGGCAAATGTAGTCCCAATTTTTAAAAAGGGAGACAGACATGAGGCACTAAACTACAGACCTGTATCTCTAACGTGTATAGTATGCAAGGTCATGGAGAAGATCATCAGGAGGAGAGTGGTGGGGCACCTGGAAAGAAACAAGTGTATAATTGACAACCAGCACGGTTTCAGGGAAGGAAAATCCTGTGTCACAAACCTACTAGAGTTTTATGACAAGGTGACAGAAGTAAGACAAGAGAGAGAGGGGTGGATCGACTGCGTATTTTTGGACTGCAAGAAGGCTTTCGACACAGTTCCTCACAAGAGGTTACTGCAAAAGCTAGAGGACCAGGCACACATAACAGGAAAGGCACTGCAATGGATCAGAGAATATCTGACAGGGAGGAAACAACGAGTCATGGTACGCGACGAGGTGTCAGAGTGGGCGCCTGTGACAAGCGGGGTTCCACAGGGGTCAGTCCTAGGACCTGTGCTGTTCTTGGTATACGTGAACGACATAACGGAAGGGATAGACTCAGAAGTGTCCTTGTTTGCAGACGATGTGAAGTTAATGAGAAGAATCGAATCGGACGAGGATCAGGCAGGACTACAAAGAGATCTGGACAGGCTACAAGCCTGGTCCAGCAACTGGCTCCTTGAATTTAACCCTGCCAAATGCAAAGTCATGAAGATTGGGGAAGGGCAAAGAAGACCGCAGACACAATATAGTTTAGATGGCCAAAGACTGCAAACCTCACTAAAGGAAAAAGATCTGGGGGTGAGTATAACACCGAGCATATCTCCTGAGGCGCACATCAATCAGATAACTGCTGCAGCATACGGGCGCCTGGCAAACCTACGGATAGCGTTCCGATACCTCAGTAAGGATTCGTTTAAGACTCTGTACACCATCTACGTCAGGCCCATACTGGAGTATGCAGCACCAGTTTGGAATCCACACCTAGTCAAGCACGTCAAGAAATTAGAGAAAGTGCAAAGGTTTGCAACAAGACTAGTCCCAGAGCTACGGGGATTGTCCTATGAAGAAAGGTTGAGGGAAATCGGCCTGACGACACTGGAGGCCAGGAGGGTCAGGGGAGACATGATAACGACATATAAAATACTGCGCGGAATAGACGAGGTGGACAAAGACGGGATGTTCCAGAGATGGGACACAGACACAAGAGGTCACAATTGGAAGTTGAAGACTCAGATGAATCAAAGGGATGTTAGGAAGTATTTCTTCAGTCATAGAGTAGTCAGGCCGTGGAATAGCCTAGAAAGTGATGTGGTGGAGGCAGGAACCATACATAGTTTTAAGGCGAGGTATGATAGAGCTCATGGGGCAGGGAGAGAGAGGACCTAGTAGCAATCAGCGAAGAGGCGGGGCCAGGAGCTGTGACTCGACCCCTGCAACCACAAATAGGTGAGTACAAATAGGTGAGTACACACACACACACACACACACACACACACACACACACACACACACACACACACACACACACACACACACACACACACACACACACACACACACACACACACACACACACACACACACACACACACACACACACACACACACACACACACACACACACACACACACACACAATGATAGTTTGTTGATGACTTGATGATAGTTGATGACTTGATGATAGTTAGTTGATGACTTGATGATAGTTGATGACTTGATGATAGTTGATGACTTGATGATAGTTAGTTGTTGACTTGATGATAGTTGATGACTTGATGATAGTTGATGACTTGATGATAGTTGATGACTTGATGATAGTTAGTTGATGACTTGATGATAGTTAGTTGATGACTTGATGATAGTTAGTTGATGACTTGATGATAGTTGATGACTTGATGATAGTTAGTTGATGACTTGATGATAGTTGATGACTTGATGATAGTTAGTTGATGACTTGATGATAGTTAGTTGATGACTTGATGATAGTTGATGACTTGATGATAGTTGATGACTTGATGATAGTTAGTTGTTGACTTGATGATAGTTGATGACTTGATGATAGTTAGTTGATGACTAGATGATTGTTGATGACTTGATGATATTTGATGACTTGATGATAGTTGATGACTTGATGATAGTTGATGACTTGATGATAGTTGTTGACTTGATGATAGTTGATGACTTGATGATAGTTGATGACTTGATGATAGTTGATGACTTGATGATAGTAGATGACTTGATGATAGTTGATGACTTGATGATAGTTGATGACTTGATGATAGTTGATGACTTGATGATAGTTGTTGACTTGATGATAGTTGATGACTTGATGATAGTTGATGACTTGATGATAGTTAGTTGATGACTTGATGCTAGTTGATGACTTGATGATAGTTGATGACTTGATGATAGTTGATGACTTGATGATAGTTGATGACTTGATGATAGTTGATGACTTGATGATAGTTGATGACTTGATGATAGTTGTTGACTTGATGATAGTTGATGACTTGATGATACTTGATGACTTGATGATAGTTAGTTGATGACTTGATGCTAGTTGATGACATGATGATAGTTGATGACATGATGATAGTTAGCTGTTGACTTGATGATAGTTAGTTGATGACTTGATGATAGTTGATTTCTGCGAGAGTGTATGTGTGTGTGTGTGTGTGTGTGTGTGTGTGTGTGTGTGTGTGTGTGTGTATGTGTTAGCGTGTGTGTATATTAGCGTGTGTGTGTGTGTGTGTGTGTGTGTGTGTGTGTGTGTGTGTGTGTGTGTGTGTGTGTGTGTGTGTGTGAGTGTGTGTGTGTGTGAATGTGTGAGAGTGTGTTACTGTGTGTGTGTTTGTGTGTTAGTGTGTTAGTGTGTGTGCTCACCTAGTTGAGGTTGCAGGGGTCGAGTCCGAGCTCCTGGCCCCGCCTCTTCACTGATCGCTACTAGGTCACTCTCCCTGAACCGTGAGCTTTATCATACCTCTGCTTAAAGCTATGTATGGATTCTGCCTCCACTACATCGCTTCCCAAACTATTCCACTTACTGACTACTCTGTGGCTGAAGAAATACTTCCTAACATCCCTGTGATTCAACTGTGTCTTCAACTTCCAACTGTATCCCCTTGTTACTGTGTCCAATCTCTGGAACATCCTGTGTTTGTCCACATTGTCAATTCCTCTCAGTATTTTGTATGTCGTTATCATGTCCCCCCTATCTCTCCTGTCCTCCAGTGTCGTCAGGTTGATTTCCCTTAACCTCTCCTCGTAGGACATACCTCTTTGCTCTGGGACTAGTCTTGTTGCAAACCTTTGCACTTTCTCTAGTTTCTTTACGTGCTTGGCTAGGTGTGGGTTCCAAACTGGTGCCGCATTCTCCAATATGGGCCTAACGTACACGGTGTACAGGGTCCTGAACGATTCCTTATTAAGATGTCGGAATGCTGTTATGAGGTTTGCTAGGCGCCCATATGCTGACGCAGTTATTTGGTTGATGTGCGCTTCAGGAGATGTGCCTGGTGTTATACTCACCCCAAGATCTTTTTCCTTGAGTGAGGTTTGTAGTCTCTGGCCCCCTAGACTGTACTCCGTCTGCGGTCTTCTTTGCCCTTCCCCAATCTTCATGACTTTGCACTTGGTGGGATTGATCTCCAGGAGCCAATTGCTGGACCAGGTCTGCAGCCTGTCCAGATCCCTTTGTAGTTCTGCCTGGTCTTCGATCGAGTGAATTCTTCTCATAAACTTCACGTCATCTGCAAACAGGGACACCTCAGAGTCTATTCCTTCCTTCATGTCGTTCACAAATACCAGAAACAGCACTGGTCCTAGGACTGACCCCTGTGGGACCCCGCTGGTCACAGGTGCCTACTCTGACACCTCGCCACGTACCATGACTCGCTGCTGTCTTCCTGACACGTATTCCCTGATCCATTGTAGTGCCTTCCCTGTTATCCCTGCTTGGTCCTCCAGTTTTTGCACCAATCTCTTGTGTGGATCTGTGTCAAACGCCTTCTTGCAGTCCAAGAATATGCAATCCACCCACCTCTCTCTCTCTTGTCTTACTGCTGTCACCATGTCATAGAACTCCAGTAGGTTTGTGACACAGGATTTCCCGTCCCTGAAACCATGTTGGCTGCTGTTGATGAGATCATTCCTTTCTAGGTGTTCCACCACTCTTCTCCTGATAATCTTCTCCATGATTTTGCATACTATACATGTCAGTGACACTGGTCTGTAGTTTAATGCTTCATGTCTGTCTCCTTTTTTAAAGATTGGGACTACATTTGCTGTCTTCCATGCCTCAGGCAATCTCCCTGTTTCGATAGATGTATTGAATATTGTTGTTAGGGGTACACATAGCACCTCTGCTCCCTCTCTCAATACCCATGGGGAGATGTTATCTGGCCCCATTGCCTTTGAGGTATCTAGCTCACTCAGAAGCCTCTTCACTTCTTCCTCGGTTGTGTGCACTGTGTCCAGCACATGGTGGTGTGCCCCACCTCTCCGTCTTTCTGGAGCCCCTTCTGTCTCCTCTGTGAACACTTCTTTGAATCTCTTGTTGAGTTCCTCACATACTTCACGGTCATTTCTTGTTGTCTCTCCTCCTTCCTTCCTTAGCCTGATTACCTGGTCTTTGACTGTTGTTTTCCTCCTGATGTGGCTGTACAACAGTTTCGGGTCAGATTTGGCTTTCGCTGCTATGTCATTTTCATATTGTCTTTGGGCCTCCCTTCTCATCTGTGCATATTCGTTTCTGGCTCTACGACTGCTCTCCTTATTCTCCTGGGTCCTTTGCCTTCTATATTTCTACCATTCCCTAGCACAAGCACACTTGGTTTTTGCCTCCCTGCACCTTTGGGTAAACCATGGGCTCATCCTGGCTTTTTCATTATTCCTGTTACCCTTGGGTACAAACCTCTCCTCAGCCTCCTTGCATTTTGTTGCTACATATTCCATCATCTCATTAACTGGCTTCCCTGCCAGTTCTCTGTCCCACTGAACCCCGTTCAGGAAGTTCCTCATTCCTGTGTAGTCCCCTTTCTTGTAGTTTGGCTTCATTTGTCCTGGCCTTCCTGCTTCTCCCTCCACTTGTAGCTCTACTGTGTATTCGAAGCTTAAAACCACATGGTCACTGGCCCCAAGGGGTCTTTCATATGTGATGTCCTCGATATCTGCACTACTCAAGGTGAATACTAAGTCCAGCCTTGCTGGTTCATCCTCTCCTCTCTCTCTTGTAGTGTCCCCAGTACCACCTCCATCATCTTAGCCCTCCATGTATCTTGGCCCCCATGCGGGTCCAAGTTCTCCCAATCGATCTCCTTGTGGTTAAAGTCACCCATGATCAGGAGCTTTGCTCTGCATGCATGAGCTCTTCTGGCCACTCTAGCCAGTGTGTCAACCATCGCTCTATTGCTCTCGTCGTACTCTTGCCTTGGCCTCCTGCTGTTCTGTGGTGGGTTATACATCACTGCTATTACCACCTTGGGACCTCCAGAGTGAAGCGTTCCCGCTATGTAATCACTGTCTTCTCCGCTGTCTCCTCTCTCCAGCTCATCAAAATTCCAGCGATTTTTGATCAGCAATGCCACTTCTCCACCCCTCCTGTTCCCTCTGTCTTTCCTCAGGATTTGGTATCCCGTTGGAAAGATGGCATCTGTTATCATACCTGTAAGCTTGGTTTCTGTGAGAGCTATGATGTCCGGCGATGCGTCTTTGACTCTTTCATGCCACTCCTCCCACTTATTTGTTATTCCATCAGCGTTTGTGTACCATACCTTCAGTTTCCTTTCCAACACTATGGTTTGCGGGGCCTGTGAGGGTGGGAGACCTGGTAGCATACTGTGGGATTCTATAGCTCGGTGTTGGGTGGAGGCTGTGGGTATGGATTGTAGTGTGTGTTGGGATGGTGTGATAGGTTGTATGGTTCTGAGAATAGTTGTGTGTGTGCTTGCCCTTGCTGTTCTGTTCTGCTCTGACTGACCTCTGCTGGTTCCATCCTTGTCTCTTTTCCTAGCTCCTTTCGCTTTTTTGTCCTCTCCCTCAGCTGCTGTCGTTCTGTTTGTGTTCTGTCTCTGTCTAGGAACACCCTCTTGTACTCTTCCGAGTATTTCAATCGTGGTTTCTCTTGGAGGATCCTGTTCCGCACTGTTTCCGTCCTGAGAATCAGCTTGATTGGTCGGTTTCTCCCCTTCGAGTACCCCCCTATTCTCTGAAAATTTACAATCTCGTCCATCTCTTCACCTATTTCCGTGATGATTTTCTTAATCTCCTTTCTTTCTTCCTGCTGCCTTTCAGTGTGTGTCCTTTCCTCTCTCTCCTGAAGCCCATGGATAAACACTGATTTTGCCCTTTCCTCCTCCCATTGCCTCACCCTCTGTGACTCTGGATCCTGACTGTATGTGGTCAGTTTCTCCCTTGATTTTTCCAGTGGCTCTTGATAGCATGGTTGTGCCTCAGCATTCGACCTATCACCCTCTCCATCTGCAACCAGCTGTTCTTCCCTTTCACTCCTTGGCTCTTTTTGGCAGGTTAATATGACCTTAGCATAATTCATAATTCCTTCCTTCCTGTTCGGCCTCGCAGCTTCATATGCTGTGTCTTCTCTGGTCACTGCCCCTGTAACTTGCTTCAGCCTATTTATCTCAACTTCTAGGACCCTTATCTTGGCTACTGCAGTTTCGACTTGTGCCTCCCAATTGATTGTCTCCTTCTCCAACCTCTTTTCCAATTTCACAGAGAGCTCTTTCTCCATTTTTTCAGAAAGCTCTCCTAATTTTCTCTCCCACTCTTGTTCCATCCTTTTCCACTGCTCCTCCATCCACTCCTCCCTACCAGAACCATTCTCATCTGATCCTTGGTTCCTGCGAGTCCTCACCATTTTTTTTTTGTGAGAGAAGAAAGAAGGGAAAGGTAGAAGGAGAGAGAGAGAGGGGAAGAGTGAGAAGGGAAAGGGGGAGAGTGTGAGAGGGGGAAAGAGAGAGAAGGGAAGGGAAGGAGGGGGGGAGAGTGAGAAGGGAAAAATGGGGAAGAGAGAGAGAGAGAGAGAGAGAGAGAGAGAGAGAGAGAGAGAGAGAAGGGAAGGTAGAAAGAGAGAGGGGGATAGTGAGAAGGAAAAAGGGGAAGAGAGAGAGAGAGTGAGAGAGAGAGAGAGAGAGAGAGAGGGGGAGAGAGAGTGAAGGGAAGGGTAGGAGAGGGGGAGAGTGAGAAGGGAAAATGGGGAAGAGAGAGAGCAAGAGAGAGAGAGAGAGAGAGAGAGAGAGAGAGAGAGAGAGAGAGACAGGGAGACAGGGAGACAGGGAGAGAGGGAGAGAGGGAGAGAGGGAGAGAGAGAGGGAGAGTGGGAGAGAGGGAGGGAGAAAGAGAGGGAGGGAGAGAGAGAGAAGGCAAAGATAGGGGGAGAGAGAGGGGTGAGAGAGGGGGAGAAGGGGGAAAGAGGGGGGAGATGGAAGAGCGAGAGGGGAGAGAGAGGCTAGGGGGAGAGAGATGATAGGGGGAGAGAGAGGGGAGGAGGGGAGAAAGATGGGAAAAGGGAAAGGGGAGAGATAATGGGAGGGGAGAGATGTTAGAGGGGGAGAGATGTTAGAGGGGGGTAGGTGTTAGAGGGAAGAGATGTTAGAGGGGAGAGATGGGAGAGGGAAGAGAGAGAGAGAGATAGGTAGAAAGTGAAAGGTAGAGAGAGATATATAGGTAAAGAGTGAGATAAGTAGAGAGAGATAGGTCTCTACCTAGGATAGGAAGAGAGGGAGAGAGAAAGGAGCGAGGTTCAGATGGTCAGTTCACAGGACAGTGTGAAATCCTGTGTATGTGTGTGTACTACAGCTTACAAGCGCTTGTTCCTGTGTGTGTGTGTGTGTGTGTGTGTGTGTGTGTGTGTGTGTGTGTGTGTGTGTGTGTGTGTGTGTGTGTGTGTGTGTGTGTGTGTGTGTATGTGTGTGTGTGTGTGTGTGTGTGTGTGTGTGTGTGTGTGTGTGTGTGTGTGTGTGTGTGTGTGTATGTGTGTGTGTGTGTATGTGTGTGTGTGTGTGTATGTGTGTGTGTGTGTGTGTGTGTGTATGTGTGTGTGTGTGTGTGTGTGTGTGTGTGTGTGTGTGTATGTGTGTGTGTTGCGTGTGTGTGTTTGCCCCCACTTCTAAGTATTCATACTGCTAATAAATACCGGTAGATACCAGTAATTCTAAGCTTACCAATACTTGTAACACTTATCGATTCTACTTATAAAATTCAGAAAGTAGCTAGGTTGTAAAATTTAGCTTGTCACAGCTTAAGTGTCTGACGTTATCCCTCACTACCGCTTTACTCCTTGCACTCTCGTCTATGCTATTTCTACTCTAATTCTGGTAATGGCTTGCAGGAGTGAGTGACCAGTATCTAACAGTGATGCAGGACCAGACTCAATCTTGCAAAATGCAACCTCAACAGGTGAATACTTGCGCTGACAGCAGTGTGACGAAAAGTTGCCAGAAGCTGATGATGTAGTCGTCGTACATAGGCCTTCTATCACTATTTTGTAACTCCTTCACCCGTGATGTTTACAACCATATATGCTCATGCATCCCGCGTCCTTCAAGTGATTTCACTTTTCACTTATTACAGAATACACTTCACATTCGGTGTTACACTTTATATGTACAATGGCATACAAACTGTTGTGACGTCACTGCTTCAGCAGACCTACTGCCACCTTCCCTTGTTGTATATTTTATTTTTTATTTTTCCTTTTGCTTATTAACTTTTTCACTCTCACATTACGGTGCCCCACATTTCACTTGTTAACCAAACGCTGGTAATTCTTGATCACCCGTTTCCACACTCACTTTGATCTTTTTATGTTTGTATCTGTGTGGCAACACTAGTAGATCCACAACGGTTTGGTGAAAATACTGAATTCAGGTTTCCTCTCGAATTTTTTCAACTAATAACTATAGTTATCACTCGTAGGTTTGTTCACTGACTTTGTCACTACCACTGATTACTGCTAGCGGTTATTGCACGCCTCAAAAACACGAAGGTTCTCGGAGCCTTGTGTGTGTGTGTGTGTGTGTGTGTGTGTGTGTGTGTGTGTGTGTGTGTGTGTGTGTGTGTGTGTGTGTGTGTTTGTGTGTGTGTGTGCGTGTGCGTGTGTGTGTATACTCACCTAGTTGTACTCACCTAGTTGAGGTTGCAGGGGTCGAGTCCAAGCTCCTGGCCCCGCCTCTTCACTGGTCGCTACTAGGTCAGTCTCCCTGAACCGTGAGCTTTATCGTACCTCTGCTTAAAGCTATGTATGGATCCTGCCTCCAATACATCGCTTCCCAAACTATTCCACTTCCTGATTACTCTGTGGCTGAAGAAATACTTCCTAACATCCCTGTGATTCATCTGTGTCTTCAACTTCCAATTGTGACCTCTTGTTTCTGTGTCCCTTCCCTGGAACATCCTGTCTTTGTCAACCTTGTCTATTCCGCGCAGTATTTTATATGTCGTTATCATGTCTCCCCTGACCCTCCTGTCCTCTAGTGTCGCGAGGCCGATTTCCCTTAACCTTTCTTCATAAGACATCCCCCTTAGGTCTGGAACTAACCTTGTCGCAAACCTTTGCACTTTCTCTAGTTTCTTGACGTGCTTTATCAAGTGCAGGTTCCAAACAGGTGCTGCATACTCCAGTATGGGCCTGACGTACACGGTGTACAGTGTCTTGAACGATTCCTTATTAAGGTATCGGAACGCTGTTCTCAGGTTTGCCAGGCGCCCATATGCTGCAGCAGTTACCTGGTTCATGTGTGCTTCCGGAAACATGCTCGGTGTTATACTCACTCCAAGATCTTTCTCCTTGAGCGAGGTTTGCAGTCTTTGGCCACCTAGCCTATACTCTGTCTGCAGTCTTCTGTGCCCTTCCCCTATCTTCATGACTTTGCATTTGGCGGGATTAAATTCGAGAAGCCAGTTGCTGGACCAGGTGTCCAGTCTGTCCAGGTCTCTTTGAAGTCCTGCCCGGTCCTCATCTGATTTAATTCTCCTCATTAACTTCACATCGTCTGCGAACAGGGACACTTCTGAGTCTAACCCTTCCATCATGTCGTTCACATATACCAAAAAATAGCACTGGTTCTAGGACCGGCCCCTGTGGGACCCCGCTCGTCACAGGTGCCCACTCTGACACCTCGCCACGTACCATGACTCGCTGCTGTCTTCCTGTCAAGTATTCCCTGATCCATTGTAGTGCCTTCCCTGTTATCCCTGCTTGGTCCTCCACTTTTTGCACCAATCTCTTGTGTGGAACTGTGTCAAACGCCTTCTTGCAGTCCAAGAAAATGCAATCCACCCACCCCTCTCTCTCTTGTCTTACTGCTGTCACCATGTCATAGAACTCCAGTAGGTTTGTGACACAGGATTTCCCGTCCCTGAAACCATGTTGGCTGCTGTTGATGAGATCGTTCCTTTCTAGGTGTTCCACCACTCTTCTCCTGATAATCTTCTCCATGATTTTGCATACTATACATGTCAGTGACACTGGTCTGTAGTTTAATGCTTCATGTCTGTCTCCTTTTTTAAAGATTGGGACTACATTTGCTGTCTTCCATGCCTCAGGCAATCTCCCTGTTTCGATAGATGTATTGAATATTGTTGTTAGGGGTACACATAGTGCCTCTGCTCCCTCTCTCAATACCCATGGGGAGATGTTATCTGGCCCCATTGCCTTTGAGGTATCTAGCTCACTCAGAAGCCTCTTCACTTCTTCCTCGGTTGTGTGCACTGTGTCCAGCACATGGTGGTGTGCCCCACCTCTCCGTCTTTCTGGAGCCCCTTCTGTCTCCTCTGTGAACACTTCTTTGAATCTCTTGTTGAGTTCCTCACATACTTCACGGTCATTTCTTGTTGTCTCTCCTCCTTCCTTCCTTAGCCTGATTACCTGGTCCTTGACTGTTGTTTTCCTCCTGATGTGGCTGTACAACAGTTTCGGGTCAGATTTGGCTTTCGCTGCTATGTCATTTTCATATTGTCTTTGGGCCTCCCTTCTTATCTGTGCATATTCGTTTCTGGCTCTACGACTGCTCTCCTTATTCTCCTGGGTCCTTTGCCTTCTATATTTCTTCCATTCCCTAGCACACTTGGTTTTTGCCTCCCTGCACCTTTGGGTAAACCATGGGCTCATCCTAGCTTTTTCATTATTCCTGTTACCCTTGGGTACAAACCTCTCCTCAGCCTCCTTGCATTTTGTTGCTACATATTCCATCATCTCATTAACTGGCTTCCCTGCCAGTTCTCTGTCCCACTGAACCCCATTCAGGAAGTTCCTCATTCCTATGTAGTCCCCTTTCTTGTAGTTTGGCTTCATTCGTCCTGGCCTTCCTGCTTCTCCCTCCACTTGTAGCTCTACTGTGTATTCGAAGCTTAAAACCACATGGTCACTGGCCCCAAGGGGTCTTTCATATGTGATGTCCTCGATATCTGCACTACTCAACGTGAATACTAAGTCCAGCCTTGCTGGTTCATCCTCTCCTCTCTCTCTTGTAGTGTCCCTTACGTGTTGGTACATGAAGTTTTCCAGTACCACCTCCATCATCTTAGCCCTCCATGTATGGCCCCCTTGGGTCCAAGTTCTCCCAATCGATCTCCTTGTGGTTAAAGTCACCCATGATCAGGAGCTTTGCCCTGCATGCATGAGCTCTTCTAGCCACTCTAGCCAGTGTGTCAACCATCGCTCTATTGCTCTCGTCGTACTCTTGCCTTGGCCTCCTGCTGTTCTGTGGTGGGTTATACATCACTGCTATTACCACCCTGGGGCCTCCAGAGTGAAGCGTTCCCGCTATGTAATCACTTTCTTCTCCGCTGTCTCCTCTCTCCAGCTCATCAAAATTCCAGCGATTTTTGATCAGCAATGCCACTCCTCCACCTCTCCTGTTCCCTCTGTCTTTCCTCAGGATTTGGTATCCCGTTGGAAATGGCGTCTGTTATCATACCTGTAAGTGTGTGTGTGTGTGTGTTTGTGTGTGTTTGTGTGTGTGTGTGTATGTGTGTGTGTGTGTGTGTGTGTGTGTGTGTGTATGTGTGTGTGTATGTGTGTATGTATGTGTGTGTGTGTATGTGTGTGTGTGTGTGTGTGTGTGTGTGTGTGTGTGTATGTGTGTGTGTGTGTGTGTGTGTGTGTGTGTGTGTGTGTGTGTGTGAGTGTCTACCCTTGTGTGTGTGTGTGCTTGTGTGTGAGGGTGGGATGGTTAGGGGGGTAGGTGGTGTGATTGAAAGATCTGTCGTGTAGGCACAAATTTAGTCTCATTTATCATTCCCAATTATGCTACACTCTCCACTTATTGCCCTTTCTGGATTTACGTATTAATTATTGCTGGTTATTATCATTTTCCTTGTTCACATTGAGAGAGGACTTCCCAGCTTCCTAAGTATTCTACTGCTAATAGCTACCGGTAGTAACACTGCCCTACCCCTGTGTGCGTGTGTGCATGTGTGTGTGTGTGTGTGTGTGAGAGTGTCTTGTGCGGTGTAATGACTGGCCGCAACTTCTTGTGACCTGACCACAATCCTCCTGGGACTTGACCCTCGCACCGACTTACAATGTTGCCCTTAAAAGCTTGTCCCACCTAGCTTATATTAAGTTACTCGCCTTGTGTGTGTGTGTGTCTGGATTTAAGTATCAATTATTGCTGGTTATTATCCTGTTCCATGTTCACATTGGGAGAGGACTTCCTAGCTACCTAAGTATTCTTACTGCTAATAATTACTGGAATTAATTCTACTCTGCTCCTCGCTGGACTCTACCTTCTCACACTCGTCAACACTATATTCACTATGTCTATGCTATTTCTATTCTAATTCTGGTAATAGCTTGCAGGAGTGAGTGACCAGTATCAAACAGTATGCAAAGCCAGCCAGGGCCGTCAACATGCAAACCACAAATAGGCGAATAAACTTGCGCTCAATGGTGCAGTGACAGGTTGCCAGCTGCTGATGGTGGAGTCGTCGTACGTAGGCCTTAAATCCCTATTTTGGAGATCCTTCACCCGTGATGTTTATAACCATATATTCTCATACATCCCGCTTCCTCACGCGATTTCATTCTTCACTGATGATAGTATACGCTTCACATTATATACACTTCACTTTACATATACAATGGCGCACAACTTGTCGTGACGTCACTTCTTCAGGCCTACCGCTGCCAATGTGGCAACAGCGCCTAAGACCCCCAACGGTTTGCGCTTTGAAATATTATGATTTCTGCTTTCCTCTCACTTTCTTTAACTAATAACTTTAATTATCACTCGAAGTATTGTTCACTGACGTTCCACTACCACTGATTACTGCTAGCTGTTATTGCACGCATTACAACGCTAAGGTTCTCGGAGCCTTGTTACCCACGTCTGTATCTGTGTGTGTGTACTCACCTAGTTGAGGTTGCGGGGGTCGAGTCCGAGCTCCTGGCCCCGGTGTGTGTGTGTGTGTGTGTGTGTGTGTGTGTGTGTGTGTGTGTGTGTGTGTGTGTGTGTGTGTGTGTGTGTGTGTGTGTGTGTGTGTGTGGGTGTGTGTGTGTGTGTGTGTGTGTGTGTGTGTGTGTGTGTGTGTGTGTGTGTGTGTGTGTGTGTGTATGTGTGGTGTGTGTGTGTGTGTGTGTGTGTGTGTGTGTGTGTGTGTGTGTGTGTGTGTGTGTGTGTGTGTGTGTGTGTGTGTGTGTGGTGGATGGTCATCATCAGGGTAGAGGCACCCGGGTGCTCATACAAGTTCCATTCATTCTTCCTAAAATATTTAGAAAGATTAAAAGGGAACACATCAGCGCCTGGACTTAGCGAAGCAGTTCCTGCATCATTGACACCAGTCTGGGAAGGAAGTATCTTTTACGGTAATGGTAGCATTAAATCTACCATTAGTGGGAGGTATGATAAATGATACACTTGTGCAGCCTTTGGGAATCTTTATATTAGAAACGTTTCTCCACGCAGTGGTGTCTTCAGTCCCATGCAGAGAAAAGTGGAAGATGAGGAGGAGGAGTGTGAGGTAATTAGTCCCTCAGTCTGGAGTTGATGTGTTCAGTAGACTAATCTGATTGATGGACTGAACACATCGACTCCAGGCTGAGGGACTGATTACCTGAAACTCCTCATCTTCCACCTTTCTCTGTATTGGACTGAAGAAACAACTGCGTGGCGAAACGTTTCCAGGATAAAGATTTCCAAATGTTTCACAAGTCTCTTATTTATCAACTTCTTGTTTTTCTAAACAATTTATACACATTGAAAGATATACACACTCAACGAGAAGTGTATCTTTATCAGTGTATTAGCAGAGTTTAACTTAAGGTGAATTTTAGAGATTAAGGTTATCTTAACTGGCGATGAATGGGATTTATTTCTCGTTGTATACACACTCTGTGAGCTTACTGTAATCCTTATTAAAGGGATTAAAATATTCTTGACTGTTGGTGAAGAGGTGAGATTGCACACTTAATGACACTCGTCAGGCCGAGAGGCTTCAAACCCCCACTTATTAACCATGAGATACGAAGCAAACACACACACACACACACACACACACACACACACACACACACACACACACACACACACACACACACACATACACACACACGCACACACGCACACACAAAGGAATGTCACACAAGTGCATATGAATCATTTCGTAAAGTAAAAGGACAGGTGCAACTAATGTGACATTTTATTGTAGCAACGTTTCGCTCTCCAGGAGCTTCATCAAGCCGTTACAAACAATACATGGACACAGAGGGTACATATAAGCTCAGAGTGAAGTGTAATACTAGAGGTAGTAGCAGTAGTGATGTATGTTGTAGTAGTGGTAGTACTAATCCAAAGGGATTATTTCAAGTGTATAGGACGAAGGTGAAGGAATAAGTAAGACCTCTGAAAATTGGGAATGGACAGCTGGCGGATAACTAACTGGAAATGTTCCTTATTTAATGACTAATTTTTGTCAGTTTTTACACAGGAAGACATTAATGAGATTCCAGAATTTAACTATTCAATTCCTAATGAATTCAAATTAGCTAATACTGCTGTCACGAGGGACATGGTTATCAAACAGATAGACAAATTGAAGCAAAATAAGTCCCCGGGGCCCGTCGAGTTGTTTTCCTAGGTGCTTAAAGAATGCAAGATGGAATCTAGTCAGTCATTAACGAGTGTGTTTAATGCGTCCATCTTTACTGGTGTTGTGCCAGAGTTGTGGAAGATGGCTACTGTGGTTCCTATATACAAATCAGGGGATAAGTCCACTCCTTCAAATTACCGTCCAATAAGCCTGATGTCTATAGCAGGCAAATTATTAGAACCAATTATAGCTTACATTGTTAGAAGTCACCTTGAGCATAATTTAATGAATCTCAGCATGGGTTCACGAGAGGCCGTTCCTGCCTGACAAATCTGCTGACGTTCTTCAATAGAACATTTGAGGCAGTAGACAGTGATAAAGAATATGATATTGTTTATTTGGATTTTAGTAAAGCCTTCGATAGAGTACCTCACAAGAGGCTCTTAAAAAAAGTGGCAGCTCATGATATAGGAGGTAAAGTTCTAGCATGGATAGAGGCATGGCTTACCAACAGAAAGCAGAGGGGCAATCTTCAGGTTGACCACCACACTGCTGAGCATATTCTCAGCACAGTCACCACAGCCAACCTCCAACAGAAGATCAAACTCAATCGCAAACTTCAGTACCTCTGTACTAACAGTCGATGGAAGGAAATGGGACGGGAATCCCTGATAAACAACCTATCGTCGCGCACCTTAACTGACTACGAGAAACAAGCACTGAGTCTGGGACTCAAATTTACCACTAACACACGCAAACCTAACTATCAACTCAACCTAGTCACCAGAAACCACAGACACAATGACAGTAACTTCCAGAAGGGTTATATACAGGGCATTCTAACTGCAGCTTTATGTGAACCTTCTACTAATCTTCCTAGACGATAGGACCTAATAACGCAGCCTTGCAAGGAACTAGGCCTCAAGATCTCCGTCGAGAAACCTCTTGCAATGATGTTCAAGGGACCAGATCCTATGAATAGATTACGTATTCAGGATATAGAACTTAAGTGGACAGGCTCCTACCTATACTTGGGAATCTACATTGATAAAAAGCTGACCTTTCAGAAACAGGCCGAGTATGTCAGATCCCGTGCTCTACTCAGACTCAACGCCATGAGAGCCATGACGAGGCACCGTGCAGGGGCAAGCAAACATGTACTTCGCTTGTACTGTATACAAGCTGTGCGCTCGCTCATTGGCAACGGTGCACCGGCGTTAGCTCTTCTCTTCTCGCAGAGCAGGCAAAGGGTGGAGGTTGTACAAAACCAGGTGATAAGAACTATACTTGGGGCCCCCATCTGGACCAACACAGTATGTCTCAGATCTGAGGCCCGGCTTCCTTCCTGGCTGACAGAGTAAGATACATAAACGCCTGCAAAGTAGCCACGATTCTGCACCGGCAAGCAAGGTACCCCACTAAGGAGACGGATGTTGACAACAATAACACAAGATCCGACTCTCTTCACGGACTACTCTTGGATTCGTTCGTTTTGTGCTGCTGGGCGCAAGCTACTGCCTATACAACTACTCCTTGAGAAAAGTTGTGACCTCCCTGGCGTCCAGATCCAGCTCCTCCCTGGCGTCCAGATCCTCTAAGCGTCTCTACAGTCAAGACACCCTCAGCAATCATGCTGAGACAAGTATGGTACTGGAAGAGGGACGCACATATGCAGTGTATTTCACAGTTGGTTCTGTCGACCCTGACAGGAAGAGAGCAGCAGCTAGACTGTACCACAATGGTCACACACAAGGCTGGCGACTGCCTGACCACTGCACGATCCTTCAAGCTGAGCTAGTGGCGATTCAGCAGGCATTGTCACATGCCCTACGACATCGACTCCGACCTGTTATACATATTGACTCCACCTCTGCAATCAATGCCCTCTCCCATCTCCAACCACAAGACAATGTTCACCTCATCACATCGATTCTGAGCATATTGACAGCCTTAGAAGTTCAAGGTAAGAGATCAACGTTGAACTGGATCCCCAGCCATGCTGGCATCCAGGGCGGCAGATGATGCAGCCAAGGCAGCCACAGATTATCCACATGTTGGGATTACTGTCCTCATCAGCCTACGACAGACCAAACTGGTGGCCGCCAGAGCAATGAAGTTTATGGGGGAGGTCCTAGGTGATACCCCATCTCAACAGTGGCACCGAGCAGCGACTCAGGGAGAACCCCCTCCATATGATAGAAGCTGGTCCAGAGCGCAGTGTACCGCCATCCATCGGCTTCGTTTGGGCTTTCCCACAGCCAAGATGATAGTAGACAAGGCAGAGGAGGAGATGTGCCAGTACTGCCAGCACGTTGTCCAGCGCCCCCTAACACTATCTCCTGGAGTGCCAAGCTACTGAGACACTCCGCATGCAACTAGCACTGATGTCCCCTCCCGAAGAAGACCCAGAGAGGACTGCGGCTACACTAGTGTACCATGGAGTCAACGAAATAGACAAGCTTTTGCCCGTGATAACGACATATCCTCCTTCTCGTTAGTGTCCACAGTTAGGAATACATACGGTGTTGCTTATGAGACGCACCAGATGAACGACTAGAACAGTGCTTGAGCAGCATACGTTGCAACATTGCAGAACCCTTTCTCCTTCAGGAGCGAGAGACGGGTCATCGCAAGATTAAGAACCGTGCCAGGACTCCGGTCTTGGCGAACATTATACATACGTACAAAACGTTGCCACAATAAAATGTCACATTACTGTGCCATTACTTTACTTATTGTCGGTAATTCTACCAACATTAATACAAATGAATCATTTCCTTCGGCTCAGTTTTAAGGACCTTTTCTAACAGTCATCTTCCACAGAAGAAAAAAAAAACTAAATTGATTCACCATCGTTCAGTCAGTCACTGTCTTGCCGCAAGTGAGCAGCCCTTACCATTTCTGCTAGATTGTTTTTCTTGTTATATAGTGAAGAGAGAGTTAAATCCTCTCTCTGTCTCTCTGTCTCTCTCTCTCTCTCTCTCTCTCTCTCTCTCTCTCTCTCTCTCTCTTTCTCTCTCTCTCTCTAGGACCTTTTAGGTCCTAGTTTTATTTAATGTTACCAACATCAGCTCATTTGAAAGCCTTTTTATTGTTATGAAACATTCAAATAAAAACATAAGAACATAAGAACATAAAGAAGGAACACTGCAGCAGGCCTACTGACCCATACGAGGCAGGTCCAATTCATCCATCGGCTTAAGCTAATGTCTTAAGGTAGTCCGGTCAAGTCCCATTCACTCAGGAAGGAGCATGGCAACTGACCTAGTAACACAAGCTTGTCAGGTCCAACTCAAACCCACCCACACCCACTCATGTATTTATCCAACCTATTTTTAAAACTACACAACGTCTTAGTGTCAGCATAGTTGCTGATCCCCCTTATATGTGTTGTATAGCGTATCATAGTACCATCCATGTGTCCGAGGACGCTCAGACTGCTTTGAGTGCTCAGCCTATCCCTGCAATGTCTGCTAGTCCAAGTAGTAGTTTCTCCACAGGAGACGCCTTGTCGGAAAACGATTACTTGAAACTAGTAATGACATCTCTTGCTGATGTCACATGCCGTCTGCAGAAAGACGTCTCTGTTGCGGCTAGTGCTCTCACTAGAGCGTCTGTTGTTGTTCCTGTTCCAGATGGTGATAACGTTCTAGTTGACAGTGATTCCTGCAAGGTCAAGGGTTTATTTGTTGAACCTGCCTTACATGTTGTAAGAGACAGTAAGATCCATTTATTCCTTGCTAACACTTCGGGTCACAGTGTTCGTCTCAGAGCAAATACCAATCTCGTTGACCTAGTTCACTATCCTTACCCTGTTCAAGTACAGGATGACGTGCCACCTGACCAGTGGGTCGGTGTTATTTCAACAGTGGAGACCTCATCCACTCCACTGGATCAATCCATTCTACCAGTTGAGGAGAAAGACTTAGCTCCCACTGACTTCCCAGACGAAGTCAAACGTTTGTTGACTCTGTTGAACAAACGTGAGAAGATGGGTATAACGAACTTATTGTCCCATCGTATTCCACTTGAACCTGGTACTAGACCTATCTATATACCTGCGTACAGAAAGCCTCATTCCCAAGTTGCTGTCGCAGAAGAACTGATCAATCAAATTCTCGATGATGGAGTTATTGTACATGGCAATTCACCCTGGAATGCGCCCTTGATCCTAGTGCTTAAGAAGGATGGCACTTGGCGCCCGGTGATTGACTTTAGGAAGTTAAATGCGAAAACTATTCCAGATCGCTTTCCACTTCCTGTACTAGGTGATCTTTTACGCAACATTGGAGATAACAAAGTCTTCTCGACCCTGGACTTGTTACAAGGGTTTTGGCAAGTCCCTCTTCACGAGGACAGCCAAGAGTTAACCGCATTCTCTACTCCCACAGGTCATTATCACTTCCTTCGAATGGCTTTCGGATTATGATCCTCTCCTATCGCGTTCTCTAGACTCATGACCAATATCTTTAGAGGCCTTATAGGTAAAGCACTTATGGTGTACTTAGATGACGTAATCGTTATGTCTGAAGATGTGGATACACACCTGAAAAGACTTGATATAGTACTTGGTAAGCTTGAAGAAGCCAATTTAAAGATCAAACTGTCTAAATGTCAATTTTTCAGATCAGAAATTAAGTTTCTGGGTCACGTAGTCACTCCTGGAGGGGTTACGACTGATCAAAGTAAAATAACTGCAGTACTAAATTTTCCAACTCCCAAAACTGCTGATGCTGTAAGATCCTTTGTGGGTCTAGCAGGTTTCTACAGATCTTTCATTGCTAATTTTTCTTCAATAGCAGCTCCGCTAACTGAATTGCTTAAGAAAGATGCTCCTTTCGTTTGGACCTTCCGTCAAGAAAGAGCATTCCAGACACTAAAAGAAAAGCTAACGTCAGCTCCTATTTTCAAATTCCTAGGTTTTTCTAAGCCCTTCTATCTGACAACTGATGCTAGTTCAATTGGCATAGGTGCCGTACTAGCTCAGAAGACTGATGGCAAGTACAACGCAGTTGCATTTGCTAGCCGAGTCCTTACGAAGGCTGAACGTAATTACACAGTAACGGAGCAAGAAGCTTTAGCAATAGTATGGTCTTTAAAGCACTTCCAAGACATTATTTACCAGTACCCTGTTCATGTCTTGACAGACCATGCACCTCTGATACCTTTATTCCAGAACAAACAACCTACTGGAAGGTTAGCCAGATGGACCTTGACTATCCAAGAGTTCAATCCCACTTTTGAACATTTACCTGGCAAGTCAAATGTAGTTGCAGATGCTTTATCACGACACGTTAGTGTAGTTACTGCAGATCCTCCATTTACTGCAGAGGATGTAAAGAATGCCCACAGAACAGATCCCATGTGGTCTGGTGTGATTCGATTCCTGCTCCAGGAAGATTTTATTCTTACTGTAAAGCCACCAGCACCCATCAGTGACTTTGTAATGAGCCAAGAATTACTGTATCAAACAACCGAGTTAGGTACTCCAAGCAGAAGAGTTTGCCAGTTAGTAATTCCACAGTCACTAGTGAAGGTAGCTCTACAACTAGTTCATGATGCACCAGGTGTTGCACACCCTGGTATGGATCGTTCTGTGAAACAAGCCAGAATGAAATACTTTTGGCCACGTATGGCAACTGACATTTCCGAGTATGTTAAGAAATGTAGTGTTTCTATGCAACATAAAGGAAATGTCAATGGTCCTAATCCAATCCAAGTGTACCCAACCACTTGCGAACCGTGGGAAAGAGTTGTCCTTGATTTATTCACCAATTTTAAATGTTCCCTCCAAGGCAACAAATATCTGTGTGTTATGGTAGACCATTTCACCAGATATTGTGAGTTAGTTCCTATTGCAGATAAGACTGCCGAGACAGTAGCTAAAGCGTTTAAAGAACGTATTATCTCCAGGCATACCACCCCTAAGTCCTTAGTAACAGATAATGGAGGTGAATTCTGTAATGAGATTCTTGAAAATTTGTGTACTTTGTACAAGATCTCTAAATCCACCATTGTTCCTCATCATCCTGCCAGCAATGGGTTAGCCGAACGAACCAATAAGAAAGTACTTGATGTCCTGAGAGCCACTATCAACCCCAATAGTGAAACTTGGGATGAAGTTATACCAGATGTCCAATGTGCCATAAATTCTGCTTACAATGCTTCCATAGGTGATACTCCACATTATGCATTGTATGGTGTAGACAAGCGTTTACCCTATGAGTTGTTATATTCCACTCCGAAACCTAATTACAACCCTGATGATTTCATAGCAACTCGTACCAGCATGGCTCAGAGTGTTTTTAGAAGAATCCGTGAAACACTTCATAAATCAACAGCAGAATTTACTAGAGTAACTAATAGCCATGCTAAACCATCAAAAGTCAAAGTAGGTTCGAGAGTAATGCTGACAAATTTCAACAAAACATCCGCAATGCCTAAGCTCGATCAAAAGTTTGTTGGCCCTTATCGAGTTGTAGAACATATCTCTGGCAATAAGTATAAGGTTAGAGAAATTAGTACTGGTAAGTACAAAGAATCGCATTTAGATCATATGAAATTAGTATGCGATGTTGATGATATTGCTACCCAGACTAATGTGACAGATGCTGAAAATCCTCTTAACTCTGTACCCTCTACCTCAAATACTCAGTCAGATATTCAACCTGAATGTCGTTACTCCTTGCGTACTCGACAAGTAATGAGAAACCCACAAGTATCTTTTGTAGATACTCGTTCAGACTGTCCTCAGTCAAGGCATGTGTTAGCCACTGCAGAGGAATTCGATCCTCCCAGAGATGATAACCATTCTGCATATGTAAACCTCACCCTCCCAGAATTGGGTTTAAATGTACATAGTCTGTATAACTAGATGTCTGAGATGAAGGAAATTGTCAACTGTTTGTTATTAACTGATTAGTTTTTTCAGAATTTTTTTTTTCGTATTCACGTTCCCTCCGTATTCTGAGAATTTGACAGTAATGATCTGAGTGTGCACCAGATGCCTTTGCTGTTAATTTCACCTTGTATATATATATTTATTCTTCCTCAGAATCCGTAGAGTGCATGAACACAGATCAATCGATCAATTCCATCCATATTGTACAATGAATTGTTCTTATAAGTCGTAATGCATTACGTTAAAAGTTATTACGTTAACACCCATTACATAAAACTTATTATGGTAACATCCATTATGATACCATCCATTAGTTCTAAGTTATATATGCCTTTGTTATTGTATAGAATAAGCCCAGAACCACCTGCCTGTTCAGCCTATAGTATAGTAGTGTATGTCAAGACGACATACGTAACATGACCGAGCTGTCAGCATAATTGCTGATCCCCCTTATATGTGTTGTATAGCGTATCATAGTACCATCCATGTGCTTTATATAGAAGATCCCTTTTAGGCCGAGTGACTGTGTGACGTCACGGGATGCGCATGTGTACGTTCGTACCTCTGCCTCCCTCTCAGTCGGCGTATAGACATCCAGCTAGGCAGTGACACGGCAAGCTGGGCTCCATCTCCCATTACCTCAGTCTGACAATATAGCGTTACCATCCAACAAGTGTGTCTACCTTCAACTCTCAAATCTCCTTTAAGAACCCCTACGACATTAGCTTCTATGACGGTACTCGGGAGTTTGTTTCCCTCATCCACAACTCTATTACCAAATCGGTGCTTTCCTATATCCTTCCTGAATCTGAATTTTTCCAACTTAAAATAATTGCTGCCACTCCTGTCTATGCTAGATATTTTTAGCATGATATTTACTGTCTTTATTAATTCCTGTTTTCCATTTATACACTTCAGTCATATCATCTCTGATTGATTCCCATATGTTGCATAACTTGTCGGTTTTCAAAGTCATTCATCACATCTGTCAGACACTGCAACATCATGGGATCTTGATACAAAGAATTCTTCAACACTTGTCCAACCTTTGGACGAAGACCTACTTACACCAGTGGATAGTACCACTATGACCCCGCCTCCTCCTACTTCGACTCGCCTGACTGCAGTATATAAGCCACTGCTACGGCCCTATGCTATGGTGCACCGGCGTTAGCTCATCTCTTCCCGCAGAGCAGGCAAAGGGTGGAGGTCGTACAAAACCAGGCGATAAGAACTATGCTTGGGGCCCCCATCTGGACCAAAACAGTATGTCTCAGATCTGAGGCCCGGCTTCCTTCCTTGGCTGACAGAGTAAGATACATAAATGCCTGCAAAGTAGCCACGATTCTGCACCGGCAGCAAGGTACCCCACTAAGGAGACGGATATTGACAACCATGACACAAGATCCCACACTCTTCACGAACTACTCCTGGATTCGTTCGTTTTGTGCTGCTGGGCGGAAGCTACTACCTATACAACTACTCCTTGAGAAGAGTTGTGACCTTCCTGTTGCTGGGTACCATCCACCATCTCCCTGGCGCCCAGATCCAGCCGATGTTTGCATCAAGCAACTACCCATCTCTAAGCGTCTCTGCAGTCAAGACATCCTCAGCAATCATGCTGAGACAAGCATGGCACTGGTAGAGGGAGGCACATGTGCAGTGTATTTCACAGTTGGTTCTGTCGACCCTGACAGGAAAAGAGCAGCAGCTGGACTGTACCACAATGGTCACACAGAAGGCTGGCGACTCCATGACCACTGCACGATCCTCCAAGTTGAGCTGGTAGCGATTCAGCAGGCATTGTCACATGCCCTACGACATCGACTCCGACCTGTCATACATGTTGATTCCACTTCTGCAATCAATGCCCTCTCCCATCCTCAACCACAGGACAATGTTCACCTCATCACATCGATCTTGAGCTTAATGACAGCCTTAGAAGTTCAGGGTAACAGATCAACATTGAACTGGATCCCCAGCCATGCTGGCATCCGGGGAAATGAGGCGGTAGATGATGCAGCCAAGGCAGCAACAGACTATCCACATGTTGGGATTACTGTCCCCATCAGCCTACGACAGACCAAACTGGTGGCTGCCAGAGCCATGAAACTTATGGGGGAGGTCTTAAGTGATACCACATCTCAACTCTGGTACCGAGCAGCGACTCAGGGAGAACTCCCTCCATATGATAGAAGCTGGTCCAGAGCGCAGTGTACCGCCATCCATCGGCTTCGTTTGGGCTTTCCCACAGCCAAGATGATGGTAGACAAGGCTGAGGAGGAGATGTGCCAGTACTGTCAGCACGTTGTCCAGCAGCCCCTAACACACTGTCTTCTGGAGTGCGAAGTTACTGAGACACTCCGCAGGCAACTAGGAGTGATATTCCCTCTCGAAGAGGACCCAGAGATGACTGCGGCCACACTAGTGTACCATGGAGTCAACGAACCAGACAAGCTGTTACCCGTGATAACGACATATCCTGCTCCTTGCTAGTGTCCATAGTTAGGAGTACATATGTCGCTTATGAGATGTACCAATTGAACTGACCAGAAGAGTGCTTGAGCAGCATACGTCGCATCATTGCAGAAACCTTTCTCCCTCGGGAGCCAGAGACGGGTCATCGCAAGATTGAGACCAGTGCCAGGACTCCGGTCTTGGCGAACGTTATACATAGATACCTATGCTGTACTTCCTACAAGAGTAATGGACTGAACACATCGATTCCAGGCTGAGGAACTGATTACCTCAAACTACTCCTCTCCTTATACCTTCCTGCTTTGTATTGGACTGATGGAACCACTGCGAAACGTTTCTTCAGTAAAGATTCCCATGTGTTGCATAAGTGTCTCAGTTCTTCAACTTGTCGGTTTTCAAAACCATTCATCACATATTATCCCTAATTCTGCGCCTTTCTAGAGAGTGCATATTCAGGGCCCTCATAGGGAAGATTTCTGATACATGGGATCAACTTTGTCATAATCCTTTGTACGTTTTCTAATGCCTTTATATCCATTCTGTAATACGGTGACCAGAAATGTGCAGCATAATCTAAACGAGGCCTAACCAAGGATATACAGAGTTGAAGAACAACCTGTGGACCTTTATTATTTATACTTCTATATATGAAGCCAAGGATTCTGTTAGCTTTATTACGAACACTAGTGCAATGTTGTCTTGGTTTCAGATTACTGCTAACCAGAACTTCTAAATCTTTTTCGCAGTCAGTAATATTATTAAGATCTACATTATTTAATTTATATGTCTCATGGTTATTGTTCTGTCCAACATTTAGAACTTTGCATTTGTCTGTATTAAACTACTTCTACCACTTCTCCAACCACTACATCAGTATATTCAAAACATCCTGGAGTGCTCTAGTGTCCTCATTAGAATGAACTGGACGGCCTATTTTGGTGTCATCAGCAAATTTGCTTATGTCGCTATTTATTCCCTCATCTATGTCGTTTATGTAAATTGTGAACAACAAGGGTCCCAACACTGACCACTATGGAACACCGCTTGTGACATGCCCCCATTTTGGTTTCTCCCCATTTATGTAAACTCTCTGTTGCCTGTTTGTCATCCATGCCTCTACCCAGGAAAAAATTTCTCCTCCTATTCCGTGTGCCTTAAGTTTCCTCAATAATCTCTATCGAAAGCCTTACGAAGTCCATATACACAATATCATATTCATTATCATGATCTACCTCCTCAAAGAACTTAGTGAAAAAAGTTAGTAAATTCGTAAGACACGAACGCCCCTTTGTAAAACCATGCTGAGATTCATTAATCAGTTTATGCCTATCAAGATGGCTACGAATTGCCTCGGCAATTATTGATTCCATAAATTTTCCCACTATGGAGGTAAGGCTTATTGTTCAATAGTTAGTAGCTAAGGACCTGTCACCTCCCTTGTAAATAGGTATTGCATTACCCATTTTCCACTTATCAGGCACTATGCCAGTTTATAGTGATATATATTGAAAAGATTAGCCAAAGGTATGATAAGTTCCTCTTTACATTCATCTAAAACCCTCGCAAACAATTCATCAGGGCCTGGGATTTGTTAGGTTTTAATTTCTCTATTTGTCTGAGGACCATGTCACTAGTTACCCCAATAGTGCATAGTTTATTATCTTCCTGTTGTACATAATTTATTAGTTCTGGAATTTCGCTAGTATCTTCATGAGTAAAAAATGAGAGAAAGTAGGCATTCTTGTCCCTCATAATCCCTTTTTGCTTTCTTGTTCCTTTTTTTATTTCTCTCTTTAACTGAATATATTGATTTCTTAACTGCTCTTCCCCTCTTTTGATACGCCTATTGTTCATCCATTTGGAATCATTTTTGTTAAATCTAATTTCCCTACTAGGAACGAAAGTTGTCTGGGCAGCTAGCACTATGCTCTGAAAAATATCATATTGGCAACCAACACCAGCTACCTGACTCATAGTCAGGTCATCTTAATTTAGCTCACCCAGGTAATTTCTCAGTTCCATGAACTCAGCTAAACGGAAATCTGGGACAAGGACTTGATTGCAGTCATCTGGGTAATTCCATGATATATTGAAACTAAGTGATTTGTGATCACTTTCCCCAAGCTCATCATTAACCTCAAGATTATTAATTAGTGAAGCTTTGTTGGCAAGAACGAAGTCAAGCATATTGTTTCCTCTAGTTGGTTCTGTCACAAACTGTTTTAAAAAGTAATTCCAAACCGTATCAAAAAAGTCGCTAGATTCAAGGTTACCTGTCAAGTTGTTCCAATCAATTTGTCTAAAGTCAAAATCTCTCATAAACACATTCTCATATCTAACCGCCTTATGAATTTCGTCTCATAGCAGCTTACCACACTCCCTATCAAGGTTTGGGGGCCTATAAATCACACCCAAAATTAATTTTTCACGACCTTTGAGAAACTGTAGCCAAACAAATTCTGTTTCCTATGTTTCTAATCGTATATCTTGTCTAACACAACAATTTAAATTATCTCTAACATACATCGCCACTCCACCACCCTTCCCGTTGACCCTATAAGTGTGGAAGAGTTTATAACCCTGTATGTTGCATTCAGAAGGCATTTCTCTACCTTTCAATTTGAACCAGGTCTCCGTTATAGCAATAATATCTATATTACCTACACTTGCAAGTAATCTTAGCTCATCTATCTTATTCCTTAGACTCCTACTATTTGTTTAGTAAACCTTAAGGGAGCTAGTCACTCGTTGCCCTCTGCTATCTCTCTTTGCTTGTTGAACAATTGCTTTGCCTTTACTAGTAACTCTATTTTGAACAGGATGAACTTGGAGCCATCTGTGAGCCAGCTGTAGTCTAGGGATTTCATTTGATCAATTAACATATTTTTCATCGATGTTGTTATGATGTGCAAACACGTTCCGGACTCTAGTCGTCCTAGGAGTGAATGATCTCCGATGAAGTGGTGTCCTGGAGAAGGTTACAGAGTGTAGTTGCTGTTTACTGCCCGTCTTGTGGTGTAGAAGCCGTCTTCTCGCTGACCACGAAGTAAATAATAAGGAAAGGGAAGTGTGTGAGAGAGAGAGATAAAGAGAGAAAGAGAGAGAGAGACATATAGACAGAGAGAGACAGACAGGCAGACAGACAGAGAGAGACAGAGACAGAGAGAGAGAGAGAGAGAGAGAGAGAGAGAGAGAGAGAGAGAGAGAGAGAGAGAGAGAGAGAGAGAGAGAGAGAGAGTGAATCATTAATTTTGAGAGTGGCGAGTTAGTTCAAGTTGTTCACCAGTTTGAAAGCTGAGGTCTGGAGTGGTCTTAAGGAGGTTCTGAACCACCACAGTTTGGGGAGAAATAGCTGGGGAGATAGAATGTGAATGAGTGAAAAAAGTGTTAGAGAGGGGAGAGAAAGAGAGAGAGAGAGAGAGGGAGAGAGAGACAGAGAGACAGACAGACAGAGAAATTTTCAGGAGGTACACGTGATGAAAGGGTTTGGGAGAAAGATATGAATTAGAGAGAGAGAGAGAGAGAAACAGAGACAGAGACAGAGACAGAGAGAGAAAGAAAGAGAGAGAGAAAGAAAGAGAGAGAGAGAGAGAGAGAGAGAGAGAGAGAGAGAGAGAGAGAGAGAGAGAGAGAGAGAGAGAGAGAGAGAGAGAGAGAGAGACAGACAGAGACAGAGACAGAGAGACAGAGAGACAGAGAGACAGAGACAGAGAGAGAAAGAGAGAGAGAGAGAGAGAGAGAGAGAGAGAGAGAGAGAGAGAGAGAGAGAGAGAGAGAGAGAGAGAGAGAGAGAGAGAGAGAGAGAGAGAGAGAGAGAGAGAGAGAGAGAGAGAGAGAGAGAGAGCAAGAGGGAGAGAGAGAAAGCAAGAGGCAGAGAGAGAGAGAGAGAGAGAGAGAGAGAGAGAGAGAGAGAGAGAGAGAGAGAGAGAGAGAGAGAGAGAGAGAGAGAGAGAGAGAGAGAGGAGGCAGAGAGAGAGAAGAGGCAGAGAGAGAGAGAGAGAGAGAGAGAGAGAGAGAGAGAGAGAGAGAGAGAGAGAGAGAGAGAGAGAGAGAGAGAGAGAGAGAAAGAATGAGAAAAAGATGTGTGCGGAGGGAAGTATGTGAAGATAGATTGTCAATTTTGTCAATTTCACAACTTTTTCATAAAAGTTCAATAAATAATAGACTAATTAAGCAATAAAAAGTCGACGAAATATTCATTCAGTGTAGCGAGAAAAAAAAGTTATGGACTTTTTTACATAAAAAGAAAAATAAATTATTTTAAATATACCGGACTTGCCTGCTGCTGATTGGCTGATACACTGGACTTACCAGTTGCTGATTGGCTGTTACTCTGTGTTTACTTCTGACGTCATCAAGTATGGCGTCCATAGTTTCATTTGGGATTCGTAATATAAGAAAAGGTTTTGGAAATATTGGTTCTCTCTCTCTCTCTCTCTCTCTCTCTCTCTCTCTCTCTCTCTCTCTCTCTCTCTCTCTCTCTCTCTCTCTCTCTCTCTCTCTCTCTCTCTCTCTCTCTCTCTCTCTCTCTCTCTCTCTCTCTCTCTCTCTCTCTCTCTCTCTCTCTCTCTCTCTCTCTCTCTCTCTCTCTCCTTCTCTCTTATAGAAGACCAGTAGGTTTAAAATTTACTTCCTTTTCGAACGCGACAAATTCAATGGCGGCTTCACCTCATGTTAGACATGAAACGACTCAGTATAAAATAATCTTCCTCCTCAAACACCCGAAAAATACTCCCGATAAGACGTGAAGAGGAGGACGAATAGGAGGAGGAAGATGAGGACGCGTAGGAGGAGGAGCGGAAATACATGAGATATGCACATGGCAAAACACTGGAGTCCACATATACATTCTGTTGTATATATCTCTGTTGTATATACTGTCCTATAACTAGCTCTTACGCTAGTTATGTGGATGTATATGCATTCTATTTTATATACATTCTATTGTATTCATCCACATAATTAGCTCTTACGCTAGTTTTGTGGATGTATATACATTCTATTGTATATAAATCCACAACTAGCTCTCACGCTAGTTATGTGGATGTATTTGCGTATGCACACGTTGGTTAGGGTAATATACACACATACATACGAATTAAAAGCAAATGATAACATGTGATGGGATTTGGAGAAATTAGAAGACGTAAATTTACAAGAAGTGAAATATGATACAGGAGTGTGTGGTCAACAAGGATGTCAGTGTTTAAAAGAGCTCCACTGACAGCAGTGTGAGAGCTAAACGAGTGTGTGGGAGCTTATTAAAGAGAGAGTGAAATCTTTTGACACCAGTGTGAGAGCCCAACGAGTGTGTTCAAGCCTTGAGTTCCACAGAGCACCGGAATGCCTTAGTACATTAAATATCCCGCTATCAGAAACTGCAAAACAAGACATCAAATATTCACATCCAATAGTCATAGAAAACAGCATCGTGGCGCAAGAAAATTCAGAAGGCACTTTCGCCAACGATACCTAAAAAAAAAAAAAATTAAAATAAGAAAAAGCTGCTGTTGGTTGCAAAAAATAAGAAAAGCCATAATTGTTCCTTTTATGATGCAGCCACTACTAAGACCCTCAAGTATTATTAACTTTTTTACATACGCCATCGTAACTAGCCTGTTGTACCGTGTAAATTACACACACACACATAATATAAGTCATGGTCTTCGGGTTTATGGAGACGTTAGACGCGTGTTAAGAGATTCTGGCATGCCTAAGAAATCGGATGGGCACTTGAGAATTGTGTTATATTAGGCAGGAAGGGAGTGATATAGAGCGAGTCTGAGTGTTAAATGAATTGTCGACTGTGTATTAGTATACCTGCCTATCAATAATTTATCTTACGGGTTAGTCATCTAAAATAACCAACTTTACAAATTAAGAAATAGGATAAATCCATTGTATTGGTTTGGACATAGGGTAGTTGATGAATGGGACAGTCTGCCTAGTAGGGTTATTGAGACTAAAACCTTGGATAGTTTCAAATTTAGGTTGGATAAACATATGAGTAAGAGGGGTTGGAGTTGAGTGGGACTTAAGAATATAAGAAATGAGGAACACTGCAGTAGGCCTGTTGGCCCATACTAGGCAGGTCCTTCACAATCCATCCCACTAACAGGATATTTGCCCAACCCAATTTTCAGTTATAACCAAGAAATAAGCTTTGATAATTCTATTTACTCATGTGCAAGTCCCACTCAAATCCACCCCCTCCCCCTCAAATATTTATCCAACCTAAATTTTAAACTACCCAAGGTCCTAGCTTCAATTACCCTACTAGGCACACTGTTCCACTCATCAGTTACCCTATTTCCAAACCAGTACTTTCCTATATCCTTTCTAAATATAAATATATCTAGAAACATAAACACTTAAGCAGTAAAATGTGGTCCTTCATTGAAAATGATTCTCCCACGCAGTGTTTGTGACTTGATAAAGCCCACTATGTGGGCGAAACGTTGACAATAAAGCACCACATTATACTGCTTAAGTGTTTATATTTCCATTGTGTCGGTATTTTGTACCATTTATTTCCATCTAAACTTATCTAATTTGAATTCATTATTGCGGGTTCTCTCTTGGAGAGATATCCTCAAGACCATATTTATATCCCATTTATTAATACCCAACTTCCACTTGTACACTTCGATCATGTCTCCCCTCATTCTTCGTCTTAAAAGCGAATGTAATTTAAAGGACTTCAATCTTTCTTCATACGGAAGATTTCTAATGCTATGAATTAATTTTGTCATTCTTCGTTGAATGCTTTCTAATAAATTTTATATCCCTTCTGTAATATGGAGACCCGAACTGAGCTGCGTAATCTAGGTGAGGCCTTACTAATGATGTATAAAGCTGTAGTATAACCTCTGGACTTCTGTTGCTTACACTTCTTGATATAAGTCCCAGTAATCTGTTTGCCTTATTACGTACGCTTAGGCATTGCTGATTTGTTTTGCCTAGACAGTAGGTTTCTTCAATCGAGTACAGAAAGTAGGCAGGAGGAGTAGAGATGTGAAGACGATATAATCAGTCCAACATCCTTAAAGTCGTAGATTTGAGATTGTCAGTCCCTCAGCCTGGAGAAGAGTTTTGTTCCATAGGCTGAAACAGTCTGAAGAGACAAGCGACAGTGTGGAGACTTTTATACTGTCGGAAGGAGAGGTGCAGGGTAGTAGAAGAGAGAATGTAGTCACTGAGAGGTCACGTCCCTCTCAGATCAAACAATTCTCACTTGAAAAAGTTGTCCAGGATGTTTCCTCTTCTGTACAAAGATGCCATTGTGCTGCAGTGTCTGACAGAGTGAATATCAAAATGGTATACAATACCGACAGGATGGTAGATAAGACACATGGGCAACAGTTAGGCAACTTTATTCCGAAACGTTTCACCTACACAGTAGGCTTTTTCAGTCGAGTACAGAAAGTAGGCAGAAGCAATAGAGATGTGAAGACGATGTAATCAGTCCCTCACTCTTAAAGTCGTAGATTGTCAGCCTGGAGAAGAATTCTGTTCCATGGTCTGAAACAGACTGAAGAGACAAGCGACAGTGTGGAGATTTATATAGTGTCGGAAGGAGAAATGCAGGGTGGTAGAAGAATGTAGTTACTCAAAGGTCACGTTCTTTTCAGATTCAACAGTTCTCGCTTGAAAAAGTCATCCAAGGTGACCTGTACATAGCCAAGTGGTGACCTGTACATAGCCAGTGGTGACCAGTACATAGTGGTGACCTGTACATAGCTTGAGTGGTGACCTGTACATAGCTCAGTGGTAACCTGTACATGACAGTGGTGACCTGTACATAGCTCAGTGAGGACGTGTCTAATGTACTCCCTGTGGACTGAACCAAGATGCCCTCCATTGGACAACTTTACTAGCAGCTTAAGGAGGAATTGAGGGTAACGTAGCATGAGATACAGCGACTGACGGAGGATGACAAGAGGATTCATAGTAGTCCTCCTGTTGTGAGTCCTCAGGTCAAGAAGGGAACCTGGGCAGTGGCCAGACAGCTTGGAACGAAATTGAAGTTCAAGAAGACAAATGGAGAGGTAGAAACGATGAAGAAAGAGACTGCTGTGGAAACTGTTGTGGAAACATCGAACGCATTCTCCGTGCTACTCGATGAATGTGAGTCGACTACTAGGAACGTCACGACGAATGACACCAAGGAAGGTAAAAACATTGTTGTTGTTGGGGATAGCCAGGTTAGGTACATGAATAGGGCCTTCTGCTTAAAGGACAGGAGTAGGAGACAAAGGGTTTGCTTTCCTGGGGCTGGGATGGAGGATATTGTTAGCCGGCTTGACAACATCATGAACGGTAATGGGATCAATCCGATTATCTGCATCAGTGCTGGAGGCAATGATGTAGGCAAGCGTAGAAGTGAGGATTTCGTTAGAAGGTACAGGGCAGCAATAGACATAATTAGGAAGAAGGGGGGGCGCCCTGTTATATGTGGCATTTTGCCAGGAATTAGCATTGGAAATGAATGGTTGTCCAGAGCAATTGGTATTAATTGCTGGTTGGACAAACACTGTAAGGATAATGCATTACCATTCATTGACAACTGGGACAACTTCTATGGGCGAAATGACATGTATGCCAGGGATGGGGTTCACTTATCCAGGGCATGTGTGGGTATTCTTGCTAACTCAGTTGAGGGTGTTGTTAGGACTTTAAGCTAGGATTAGTTAGAGGTATGGGTTTAAAAATGGAAAATAATGAGTGTCGAAGATGGATGAGCTGAGGTTAGTTGTTAGTGCAGGTAACATTGATGTATTTGCCATAACTGAGACGTGGTTCAATACGAAAAATCGGGACATGCCTGCTGAATGTCACATACAGGGTTTTAAATTGTTCCAAGTAGACAGAAGTATCGGGAAGGGGGGTGGGGTGGCACTGTATGTCCGAGATCGCTTGAATTTTTGCATAAAAACGAGTATAAATTCTAAAATAACACAGAGTCTCTCTGGATAGAATTTTTAGAGGGGCATGAAAAATTGATTTTAAGTGTGATATACCGTCCCTCAAACTTAGTTTCTAAATTATTAACAAGGGTTTCTGAAGGTTCTAAATTATTAACAAGGGTTTCCATGTTTTCCAGAACCTTGTAGGTTCTGTAACAAACTGTTTTAAAAACAATCCTGAATTTCCTCTAAGAAGTCGTTAGATTCTAAATTCTCAGTCAAGGAATTCCAGTCAATGTGACTAAAGTTAGTCCCCCAGAATTACTACGTTATCGTGCCTTATGGCCCTAACAGTTTTCTTCCATAGTAGTTTCTCTTGGTTCCTATCTAAGTTTGGGGGACGGTATATCACGCCTAAAGTCAATTTTTCGCGCCCCTCTGGAAATTCTACCCATACAGACTCAGTATGTATGATTTCAGCCTTTATACCCATTTTTATGCAACAATTCAAGCAATCTTGAACATAGAGTGCCACCTACCCCACCACCCCTTCCCGATACTTGTGTCTACTTGGAATAATTTAAAACCCTGAATGTGACATTCAGCAGGTATGTCCCGATTTTTCGTATTAAACCACGTCATAGTTATGGCAAATTCATCAAAGTTACCCGGACTTGCAACTAATCCCAACTCTTCCATCTTATTCCTAGCACTACGACTGTTAGTATAATATAAATCTGGAGACCATCTTTTCTCTTTTCCCTTCCTGCTCATTTCTGTTTTTCCACTATAACTATTACTGTTCTTGTCACCTGGTGCCGCTGGCTTACCAATACCTACTTCATTCTGCCTATTACTGGTTTCCCTAAAACTCACAATATTATTAGACTGGGACTTCAACGTTTTCCCACCAAAACCCATACCACTAATTATTTCTAGTTTAAAGCATTGGCCAGTGCTCCCACCCTAGACCTTGATAAGTGAACACCATCCCTGGCATACATGTCATTTCTGTCTTAGAAGAGGTCAATGCACATTATTACATTTTCCTTACAGTGTTTGTCCAGCCTGCAACTGACACCAGTTGCCCTGGATAACCATTCATTCCCAACTCCTCTCCTTGGCAAAATACCAAATATCACAAGGTTCCCACCCCTCTTCCTAATTATAACTGTTGCTGACCTATACCTGCTAATCAGGTCCTCACTCCTACGTCTGCCAACATCGTTGCCTCTAGCCCTGAGACAGATAATACGATTGCTCCCATTACCTCTCATGATGTCGTTCATACGGGTAACAAAATCCTTCATCCCAGTCCCAGGAAAACACTCCTTCTGCCTCCTCTTCCTATCCCTAAGACACAAAGCCCTATCCCATAAACTTAATCTGACTGTCCCCAACTAAACCAATGTCCTTACCTCGACTGGCGGTGTGCATGACGTTCTCGACGGTCTTCGCTGGGATGTCTTCATTGGCTGCCTTCACTGTGTCGTTAATTAACAATTGTTTTTGTTGTAAGATCATGGGTGGTCGATTCACATTCGTCTGATAACATGGAAAAAGAGTTGCTGGTTTACACAGCAGTCTCCTGGACCTTCTTCATCTTCAACTTCGTCTCTTCAGTATCGACCAGCATCCATTCGCTGGTCCGATCATAGGGGACATTGTTCCGGGGATAATCCTGGCACACACCTTTCAGTCGTTGAATTTCTCTTCTTGCTTCCGTTAACCCTGCCTTAAGCTGAAAATATAGGTACTGGTAGTTGAGGGAAGCCATCATCACAATCTCAGGTAGCTAAGAATGGAGAACACACTAGATAAGTCTTACCCTAGAGCACACTAGACAAGTTTTCACCAAGAAAAAATAGAGATGTCGGTTAAGTTAGGTTATTAATAGCAACGCATATTATTTATAATTTTTTTTTAAGTATTTTTATTAACACTTCATTCGAAAAGAAAAGATTTAGTCTGTCATTTCTAAAGACAATAATAACACGTCAAGACTCAAAGCAAAGAATTAGCAGCTCGCCCAAGAGGCATTTACCCAGACCCGAGACAGGAGGAGACACGCTTGAAAAAAGAAAACATTTAGAGAAAGTTACAAAGGGAAGTCGGAGGTGAAGTTAGCGCATAAAAATGAGTTTTACTTGTGTGAGAGAGAGTGAGAGGGAAAGAGAGAGAGTTAGAGGGAGCTCCACTTGGCTAAGACACCTGAGTTTATAATCTAGCGGGGAAGAGTGTGTGTAGTTAACACAACAACCTCGGGCAGAGTGAGGCGCATTAAGACGAGGGAGAGAGAGAGAGAGAGAGAGAGAGAGAGAGAGAGAGAGAGAGAGAGAGAGAGAGAGAGAATCAGTCCTTGAAAGAGCGCCTCCTATGTTGTTTCTTTCTTTATTGTTTCCAATCCGTTTCTTTCTCAACTTTTCTTTTTTCTTTTATTTTTCGTTGTTTTTGTTTCTACTTTTATGTACAAGACCCATGAGGTCAGGGTTCCACACTTGGTTCCACTTCACGGACAGGGAGCGAGAAGACATCTTTTATACCACAAGACGGGCAGGAAACATCAACTACACCCTTTTTAAGAACATCACTACATGAACGATCTTTCAGTGGATCGAGTCTGCAACATCTTCACGCAAAATGCAATCATGAACGAGAATTCCTTTGGAAAACATTGCCAGCAAGACGCCTATGGAACGTAAATCATGAATGAGATACACTGCCGAAAACCTCATAAATGAGACATATGTGCAACTTTTGTGCCTCATTATTATTGTGTAGTAAAGACACTCAGGTGTAGCTCGTCTAGTATTTTTCTTCAGTATATGCTTAAAAAAAACCGTCATCACCATGAGTATGCACCACTGCCTTAGACTTTCTTGCCTCTGTCATCTTATATTCGTCTTCTGGAGAGGCCAAGCAAAGGTCCTTGCTGTATCAGTTGTTTCTCACTTTGACTCAGTCTGGTTTAACTGTTTAACTTAGACCAAGTTCTTGGACAGAACGGCAGATACTATACCACAAGACTGGCAGTCACCGGTAGTCTCTCTCTCTCTGTACCCTTCTGTAGATAGAACACTAATAGTTCGGAGAAGGAAGGATAATTCCAAGTAAGAGAAGAAGAAAAATGAAGACGAAGACGAAGACGAAGACGAGGAAAATGCACGAGACAGAAAGTAACTGAGGATTTGAAAGTGAGTACTGAAGTGAGTACTGAAAGTGAGTACTGAAGAATATCTGCAGAAGGCTTTCTGAAGATAAAGAAGAAGAAAGAAGAAAAACTTGATGTTGGCTTTTCTAGTAGGTGTGTCTTAGACATAACTTCTGACCCTGTCATCCATGCTAAACGTGTATCCCAGATGCATCTCAAGACATCAACAGCCTTAAAGTAACAGCAACAATCGAAAAATTATAGTCATTGAGGCAGCAAAAATAAAACGATTTGTGGTAAAAAAAAATCTTCATTTCGTCATCTCAGCATCTTTTAAGGAGCCAGAACTGGAAAGTTGACAGACTGAAGCGTCTGAAAACCTAGCGAGCGTTGAAACGTATCCGGGATTTCGTGTTTGATGAACCGTCAAACTTAATCCCACGCAGAAGTTGTAGCTGCAGAAGTCGTAACTTCCCTTCTATTGAGAGTGAGTGAGAGTATTCGAAAGTGACTTGCTAGCCCAGTTAGCCGCCCCATGACTTCTAGAAGAGACTTTCTAGCAAATATTCTCAATTAGAGAGTACTAAAAGAAAGACTTTCTGTGAAAGAAAGCCTTTTAAAAACTAAGAAAGAATGAGAGGGTCGAACACGAGGGTCGAACACGAGGGTCGAACACGAGGGTCGAACACGAGGGTCGAACACTAGGTCGACCATGAGCACTATCGACTTCACTTAACTGCAGGATCCGTCTCCGGTGTTTAAATGTCTCAAACTTCCTCGTGGAAGTTTTTCCCGAGAGTTTATTGTTTACAGTTCCAAAGAAATGTCTTCGTCATAGTACCAAGGGAGGAGTGAGGAAGGAGGGAGGAAAGAAAAGGGAGAGAGAGAGAAAAAAAAAGAAAGATGGATGTAGGAAGAGGGGTCTGGAGGTGAGAGGAAGGACACCTGAAGAAGTAAGAAAGAGAGAGAGAGGACTGAGGTTCGGGTGAAGAGAGAAAGAGGAGGTGCTGAAGATAGAGTGGGGTAGTAATAGTAATTGAAGTGGAAAAGTAGAACGAAGAGAAGAAAATCAGTTTCCTAAGAGAACCTCATCCTTCCTGTCGTATAATCCAATTATTGTGTACTTATACACGAAGCTGAGTATGCTTTGCAGATCATCTTTGTATTTTAAAAATATTTTATATCACTCCTCGCATATCAGAAGGCATATATGCTTATATACCTTTCTGTAAATCGTGGTACTCGGAATATTTCTTGAAGGTGATATAGATTTATATTGCATGATGTTGGGTAATATTTGAGTAAACTGGGATATATATATATATATATATATATATATATATATATATATATATATATATATATATGAAGGATAATTATAAAAATATGATACTATATATAAACCACCTAACTATATATATATGCAAGACAAGCCACGGAAGGTGGAAATCTTAAGCCCAAGTACTTTCACACTTCTCAGTGCGTCATCAGGAGCTGTACAATGTTGCAAGGGCAACCAAAGCAGGGAGAGAGGTCTCAGAGTAGCGTAGGTGTCACTGGCCACGGTTACCCTTAGACTGGGTTAGTGGTGGGTGCCAACCTCCCCACCCTACCATCATCCCCTACTACCCATATAGTAGGAGGTTTACAAGAGGGATGTCAAGTAGGACATTATAAGATATAAAAAGCCAGCCCTAAGCTTTTTCTAATCGTTTATAACAGGTCATGTGGTTTGAGAAAATAAGTTTCTCGTTAGATACTGTAGACATGGATAGCTATTATTCTGTGTGACATTTTCAAATAATGAAAGGAAAGAATACAATGTGCTCTTTGTCTGTTTAAATGTCCTGCTCTAGGTAAGCCCTCGAAGCCCGTCAGAATGTCCCTACGCCCATGCTAGTCTGAAGTCCCACGAATGCTCGAATGCCCTACGCCCATGTACTCAGAAGTATCTCTTCCTACATATTGTCTACTATTTTCTCAGTGGCTGTTAATATGCCAAACATGGGGACTTCTATGCCTATCCGATAATATTTCTAAAATTTCTGATTGCAAATTCGTGTTTGAAGGGAAATTCTATGCTCAAAAACAAGGCATGGCAATGGGAAATCCCCTTACCCCCTTGCTCAGCAACCTATATATGGAATTCTGTAAGACCAGACTTCTTAAAGACATTCTTCCAGATAAAACTTAGATAATGTTCTCTGCCTGTGGTCTCATGATCACAACATTGATGAGTTTCTTCCCAGACTCAGTGGCTTAGTACCTTCCATTAAGTTCACCACAGAACATGAAATAAATAACACTTTGCCGTTCTTTGATATTTTAATCCATCGGGTCGATAGGAAATTCAGATTCACAGTTTATAGGAAGTCCATCAATGTGTCGTCATACATTCACTACTATTCCAACCACGAAACCAGGATAAAAAGAAGTGTGTTCCTCACAATGTTCTTGAGAGCCTTGCGCATCTACAGTCTAGAGTACCTAGATGACGAAATCAGCAAGATATTCAACATAACCACAAAACTAAGATATCCTAAGGATTTTGTTGAGAAGGCACTAATGTCAGCAAAAATGACTTTCTACAGGACTGAGCCTAAGGAAGTGATGGCCAGGAAAAATGTACCAGTTTTACCATACAATGAGAATCTGGCTTGCCTGCGTGAGGCATTAAAAAAGATCAATATAAACCTGGCTATCAAAAACACAGGGACAGTAAAACAAAGGCTGATTAAAAACACTCTACAACAAAGTTGGTGGGGTTTACAAGGTCCCATGTACTCAGTGTCCTCTCTCATATATCGGTCAAACAGGTAAATTTCTGGAAACCAGAATTGCCCAGCATAAATACTTAGTCAGAACAGGGCAGGAGTTGAATGTTATCTTTAACCACGTTAATGCATGTAATAACCCACCGGGGTGGAATGCTGCCCAGATTATAGTACCAAACAGTTCTGTCATGGAAAGAAACATAATTGAATCTTCCCTCTTGAAACATGAAAGGAATGAGTATACAACTCAAATTATGGGCTATACAAGCTCGATAATTATTTAGTAGAGTCCATTGTACACAATCTTAAACAACAATCCTATATAAAATCACAGGATTGTTCATCATGCCAGGTGGGCTGATGGATTAGTGACGCCCGACCAGTGTCTACGTACCTAAACTTCTCACCACGTCAGGTTTGAAGGTTATATAACACCTGCAGCTGTTCATGTACCATACAGTGACAAGCACACGAGATAACGTAAGGAAAGGTTAAAGGGTATTAGTAGAATTTAGTTCATAGAAATATTATCGGATAGGCATAGAAGATCCCCATATATGGCATATTAACCGACACTGAAAAATAGTAGACAATATGTAGGAAGAGATACATCTGAGTACATGGGTAGAATATTCGAGCACCTCAGAGCAGGACATTTAAACGGACAAAGTGCACATTGTATTCCTTTCTTTCATTATTTGAAAATGTCACACAGAATAATAGCTATCCATGTCTACAGTATCTAACTAGAAACTTATTTTCTCAAACCACGTGACCTGTTATAAACGTTTAAAAAAAGCTTAGGGCTGGCTTTTTATATCTTATAATTTCCTACTTGACATCCCAGAAACCTTCCTACCCTATATGGGTAGTGGGGGGATGATGGTAGGGTGGGGTTGGCACCCACCACTAACCCAGTCTAAGGGTAACCGTGGTCAGTGACACCTACGCTACTCTGAGACCTCTCTCCCTGCTTTGGTTGCTCCCTTGCAACATTGCACAGCTCCTGATGACGCACTGAGAAGTGTGAAAGTACTTGAGCTAAAGATTCCCCCCCCCCTCGTGGCTTGTCCTGCATAGTTAAGATCGCCTGTCTGCGAGTGTTTGCATATACATATATATATATATATATATATATATATATATATATATATATATATATATATATATATATATATATATATATATATATGTGCAATAAAATCACAGTAAACAGGTGATTTCAGAATAGAGAAATTCCAAGCGCTTTCGTGACTACTCACATTATCAAGGAACTATAGTTCCTTGATAATGTGAGTAGTCACGAAAGCGCTTGGAATTTCTCTATTCTTTCAGAGTGGTTGTTTTGCATATATATATATTTATATATATATATATATATATATATATATATATATATATATATATATATATATATATATATATATATATATATATTTATATATATATATATATATATATATATATATATATATATATATATATATATATATATATATATATATATATATATATGAAGAATATTTGGATTTCTTCCTGAAGCCGTTTGAATATTCCACTTCCCCTACCACCCCATCTTTTCATATTTTTTTTTTTACCAATAGAAATATTTTATTACATAATATGGTACAAAAGATTATGTATATATATATATATATATATATATATATATATATATATATATATATATATATATATATATATATATATGACTCTGGCACTCTCCCCGGAAAGTGCCCGAGTCATAGTTGTCCCTGGCACTCTCTTGGGCGATTTTATGTCCAGCAAGTGCTATTTTTTCAGCTTGATGATGGGTTAAGGTCCGAGAAACTTTTAAACTGTCGTCTGTCATTTTTTCTTTCAGTTGCTTTTTATAGACCGAAAAATAAGACATAACACCCTTTAACAAGGTTAAGGATCCCTAGCTTTATTGGCAAACTATTTACAAGTTAAGGATTCCTAACTTTATTGGCAAGCTATGAGCTGTTACCTACATCAGCTCATTTGAAAGCATTTTTATTGTTATAAGACATACAAGTAGGGAACAGGATGAAGTTGGAGCCATCTGTGGGCCAGCATTTTCATGTGATCAACTGACTTTATCTCGTTGACATCATTATGCTGTACGAATGTGTTCCATACTCGAGTTATCCTGGGTATATATGATCTCAGATGGAGTGATGTTCTGGAGAAGGGTACAGCCAGAGTGAAGTTGCTGCTTTGTGCCCGTCTTGTGGCATAAAAGCTTGTTTCACGCTGTCCTCGAAGTGGATCCAAGTGTGGTACTTTGACAATATTGGCCTTGTACATAACAGTATGGCCACCCACATCCCTCCTGTGTTGAAGGCTCTGCTGAAATGACAGATGTATCCAGGATGGGTCCAGGCGAGAGACGAGACGTCTTGCTCTGTTCTCTACTTTGTCAAGCAGTCGCAGATGAAAGGGGGGGGGGCATGCAAACCAAGAAAGTGGAGCATACTCAAGGTGTGAGCGTACTTGTGCCTCGTACAGAATTTTGCAACCCCTACTTTCAAGCAGATGCGAGATACGGCGAAGTGCTGTAATCTCTCTCTCTCTCTCTCTCTCTCTCTCTCTCTCTCTCTCTCTCTCTCTCTCTCTCTCTCCCTCTCTCTCTCCCTCCAAAAAAAAAGTCTTTTACATCCTCCAATCCTTTTGAGAGACGCTTCTGACACTTTCCATCCACTTCAGATATATTCATCATCCTGTTCAACATATCTTGCTCTGAGTATCTGTATGACCAAAAGATTTCAACAACAAAAAAAGAAAACTCTTTTGCTCTTTGAATTTCAGATCACCACAACCTCCACTGTCTTTTTTCTTTTCCTTTTCCCAGATTTTCTGCAAATCTCACCACACACTGATGCGAGACTCTACGTGGCCGGGGCCTTCTCGCTGCAACATTCAAAGACGGTGCCTCGCGTCGATACAAAAGAGTTGCCACCAATACCTCCTGACAGATACTAATGGCAAACTTCTTTCTTTCCAACAGACTCCTCGGCACTCCAGATATTTTCACTCATCTACTCATAATTTCAAATAGTCTTTCCGAGCTCCCATCTGACGACACATCTACGACCAAGGATCAAAACACGTGCATCTGTCCCATAAGTTTTTCCTTCCACTAAGACGGTCAGTGTAATACTGGAGTTTACCTCTCTCCAGGTAAACTCCAGTATTACACTGTGGAGAATTCTTGCTTTCATCACCCTCAACTTCCATCTTAAACGCTCCCTTGTAAACTCCCTCCAATAAGTTCTCCATTATACTTTTCGAATCTCTCAAAGTTACTTCGTCATCAGCAAAGTGCAACATTGACAGCTCACACTTTATACCAATGAGATAGTCTAAGGACTCTTGTGTACTACACCTGCCTCGAGGTACTCCCAGATGACTCAAACACCTGGTTGACAAGTCGAAACAACCACCCACACTTTTCGGTCATTTCTGAGCTTTTTTCCAAGCCCGACTAAAACCAGACCAAGACAAAACGTCGTCTGAAATAAAGAGTCGTTCTAGGTTTAATGCTTTTTATGCTCTCCTCACGATGCAATAAGCGAATGTGCCTCTGGAAGGTAGAGACCATCTCTGACGTTATTAACCTGTGTGTGTGTGTGTGTGTGTTGAGGGAGGCGGACAGGTCGCGTGTCCAAGTCAGCCATCTTAATTCCTTTAGTGTCACCTTCAACGTGCAAGTAAGGGAATACCTTTTTACCTCCATCTGAGGTAATTCCCTCAACTGACTGTGACTCCAGTTGGCAGGATGCCAGGAAAGGTGACCCAGGTAAAAGGAACAGATAACAGAAGAAAATACATGGTAGATGGAGTAAAGAGGACGGGAAGAAAAGGAAAGAAAACGTGAAAGGTGAATAACGAAAGGAGGCTGCCAAAGAAGTGAAAGAAAGAATGAAAGAGGTAAAGAGAAAGGGAGTGATTATTGAATGGAAAGAAAGACACAAAAATTGTAAAAGAAAGGGAAACATAAGTAAAACACACAAAAAGAAGTGAAGTCATGAAATGATAAATAAAGGAATAAAAAAATGAGGAAAGGGAATGAAGGAAAAAGACAGCTGAAGGAGGGGAATGGAAGAGGGAGACAAAGAGAGGGAGAGAGAGTGAGAGACAGAGAGAGAGAGAGACAGAGAGAGAGAGACAGAGAGAGAAAGAGAGAGAGAGAGAGAGAGAGAGAGAGAGAGAGAGAGAGAGAGAGAGAGAGAGAGAGAGAGAGAGAGAGAGAGAGAGAGAGAGAGAGACAGACAGACAGAGAGACAGAGAGACAGACAGACAGACAGAGAGAGAAGGAAGGAGGAAGGAGGAAAAAGATGCATTTAGAGACTGATAGACGGAGGTTATTAAAGTCATCAAGGCAATTAGCAACATCGGTCGTCATGAGACAGGTGGTGTTGGTGGTAGTAGTAGTAGTGGTGGTGGTAGTTATGGTAGTGTTGGTGGTAATTGTGGTGGTAGTGCAGGTGGTGCTGGTGGTGGTGGTGGTGGTGGTAGTGGTGGTGATGGTGGTGGCGGTAATGGTGGTAGAAGTGGTGGGTGTGATGGTGGTGGTAGCGAGCGTAGTGGTTGTGGTAGTGGTGGTAGTGGTAATGGATGTAGTGGTCGTGATGGTGGTGGTGGTGGTGGTAGTAGTGGTAGTGGTGGTGGTGGTGGTGGTAGTAATGGTGGCGGTAGTAGTAGTGGTGGTGGTGGTGATGGTTGTGGTGGTAGTGGTAGTGATGGTAGTGGTGGTGGTTTTGGTGGTAGTGTTGGTGATGGAAGTGGTGGTAGTGGTGGTAGTGGTGGTTCTTTTGATGGTAGTGATAGTGGTCGTGATGGTGGTGGTGGTGGTAGTAGTGGTAGTGGTGGTGATGGCAGTTGTGGTGGTGGTAGTAGTGGTGGTAGTGGTGGTGGTGGTGATTGTTCTGGTGGTACTGGTAGTGATGGTAGTGGTATTGGTGATAGAGGTGGTGGTTTTGATGGTGGTGGTGATGGAGGTGGTGGTGATGGCAGTGGTGGTAGTGGTGGTTGTTTTGGTGGTAGTGATGGTGGTGGTGGTGGTGTTGGTGGTGGCGGTGGTGGTGGTGATGGTGGTGGTAGTGGTGATGGATTTGGTGGTGATTCTGGTGGTAGTGGTGGTGATAGTGGAAGTGGTGGTGGTGGTGGTTGTGGTAGCGGCTGTTGTGGTGGTAGTGGTAGTGGTGGTGGTGGTGTGATAGTGGTGATAGTAGTGGTGGTACTGGTAGTAGTGGTAATGGTGGTGGTGGTGGTTGTGGTGGTGGTAGTGGTGGTGGTGGTGGCGGTAATAGTGGTAGTAGCAGTGGTGGTGGTGGTAGTGGTGGTAGTGGTGGTGGTGGAAGTGGTGCTGGTGGTACTGGTGGTGATGGTGGTGGCGGTAGTGGAGGTAGTGGTGGTGGTAGTGGTGGTGCTGGTGGTAGTGGTGGTAGTGGTGGTGGTGGTAGTGGTGGTAGTGGTAGCAGTGGTGGTGGTAGTGGTGGCGGTGGTGGTGGTAATGGTGGTAGTGGTATTGGTGGTAGTGGTGGTGATGGTGGTGGCGGTGATGGTGGTAGTAGTGGTGGTAGAAATGGTTGTGGTGGTAGTGGCGGTAATGGTGGCAGTGGTAGTGGTGGTGGTGGTAATGGTAGTGGTGGTAGTGATGGTGGTGGCGGTAGTGGTGGAGGTGGTGGTGGTGCTGGTAGTGGTGGTGCTGGTGGAAGTGATGGTAGCAGTGGTGGTGGTAGTGATGGCGGTGGTGGTGGTAGTGGTGGTGGTGGTGGTGGTAGTGGTGGTGATGGTGGTGGCAGTAATGGTGGTAGTGGGAGTGGTGGTGGTGCTAGTGGAGGTAGTGGTTATGGTTCTGGTGGTAGTGGTAATGGTGGCAGTGGTGGTAGTGGTGATGGTGGTAGTGGTGGTGGTATTGGTGCTGGTTGTGGTGGTAGTAGTCGTGGTAGTAGTGGTGGTAGTAGTGATGGTAATGCTTGTGATGCTAGTGGTAGTGGTAGCGATGGTATTAGTATTGGTGGCAGTCGTGGTGGTTTTGGTGGTAGTGGTGGTGGTGGTGATGGTGGTGGAGGTGGTGGTGGTAGTAGTGGTAATGGCGGTCGTTTTGGTGGTGGTGGTGGTGGTGGTTGTGGTGGTGGTAGTGGTGGTAGTGATGGTGGTAGTGGTGGTAGTGGTGGTGGTGGTGGTCACTACTTTTTCTACTACTCGTGAAAATACGATCCTGGAAGCTGACACATTAAACAATGACGTTAAGGAAGACGTCTCGAACACTCCGAGATGAGAACTCTGAGAGCAAAACAAGAAAAAATAGATTAATAATAAATGAGTAGGGAAGGAAAGAATTTTTAGATTTAATGAACACATGTGGAGAGTGAGAGTGAATGAGTGAGTGAGAGAGAGAGAGAGAGAGAGAGAGAGAGAGAGAGAGAGAGAGAGAGAGAGAGAGAGAGAGAGAGAGAGAGAGAGAGAGAGAGAGAGAGTATATCTACAGACAGACAAGTACAGACATACCTGTAAACAGGCTCGCCACACACATAGACACACAGACATAGATTCAGAAGTGTCCGTGTTTGCAGATGATATGAAGTTAATGAGGAGAAATAATCAGATGAGGATCAGGCAGGACTACAAAGAAAGCTGAACAGCCTGGAAGTTTAGTCAAGCATCTGGCTCCTCGAATTTCACACCACCAAATGTAAAGTCATGAAGATCGGGGAAGAGCAGAGAAGACCGCAGACAGAGTTTAGGCTAGGTGGCCAAAGACTGCAAACCTCACTCAAGGAAAAGGATCTTGGGGTGAGTATAATACCGAACACGTCGCCGGAAGCACACATTAACCAGATAATTGCTGCGGCATATGGGCGCCTGACAAACCTGAGAACAGCGTTCCGATACCTCAGTAAGAAATCCTTCAAGACTCTATGCCCTATGGCCTGGTGGTTAACGCTCTCGCTTCACACGGCGAGGGCCTGGGTTCGATTTCCAGCCAGAGTAGAAACATTGGACGTGTTTCTTTCCACCTATTGTCTATGTTCCCCATCAGTAAAATGGGTACCTGGGTGTTAGTCGACTGGTGTGGGTCGCATCCTGGGACACTGACCTAATTTGCCCGAAATGCGGAGCATAACAAGGGACTTTCTATATAGTATGTCATTGTTATCAGCTAGGACTGTATACCCTGTACATGTACTTGTAGTAAAATAAAGATTATATTATATTATTATATATTATATATTATATTATTACATTATATTATACTGGAGTATGCAGCACCAGTTTGGAACCCACTGCGGGTCAAGCACGTCAAGAAATTAGAGAAAGTGTAAAGGTTTGCAACAAGGCTGGTTCCAGAGCTAAGGGGAATCTGCCACTAAGAAAGGTTAAGGGAAATCAGTCTGACGACACTGGAGGACAGTAGGGTCAGGGGTGACATGATAAAAACATACAAAATAATACGTGGACAGAGACAAGGTGTTCCTGAGATGGGACACAGAAACAAGGGGTCACAATTGGAAGATGAAGACTCAGATGAGTCAAAGGCATCTTAGGAAGCGTTTCTTCAGCCACAGACTTGTTAGGAAACGGAATAGTCTGGCAAGTGATGTAGTGGAGGCAGGAACCATACATAGTCTTAAGACGAGGTATGATAAAGCTCATGGAGAACGGCGAGAGAGGACCTAGTAGCGATTAGTGAAGAGGCGGGGCCAGGAGCTATGTATCAATCCCTGCAACCACAGATAGGTAGGTATAAATAGGTGAGTACACACACACACACACACACACACACACACACACACACACACACACACACACACACACACACACACACACACACACACACACAATCCTCGCGTCATCTTATGCAAAGTCTTCCACCAGAGTCTTGTGTTCGCCCCATTTCACCCATTGTGTTTTGAGCTCATCCCACGACATGGGTCTTTTTTGGTCTCCTGAAATAACGTAAATCCGATGGCAGGTATATATTTTTTTATATTCTTTGTGTTTCTTTTTTTTCCGTGTGGATGAAAATGTGAAGTTAAGAGACAGAATGTAAAGTGAAGTGGAAGAGGAAGGAGAGGAGTAGAAGGCAAGGAGAGCGAAAGAAGAGAGACGATAACGAGGAGAGGAAGAGTGAGTGGAGAAACTGAGGTTGAAGATAATGAGGACAAGGGGAGAAGGAAACGGAAGGCGAAGTAGAAGAGAGATGTAAGAGAAGCAGAAGCGGCAGAAGAGAGGAAGAGTAGCAGCCGAAAATATAGGATAAAGGATAGAAAGATGAATAAAAATAAATATCAGAAATGGTAACTGGATAAGACTAAGAAAAAGAAACGGAAAGAAAAAGGAATAAGAGAAGATGCAGCATGAGATTAACACGAAGGAAGGGAAGCAGTACAGTGCTATATATATATATATATATATATATATATATATATATATATATATATATATATATATATATATATATATATATATATATATATATATATATATATCCATTCTTTCAACACACCGGCCGTATCCCACCGAGGTGGGGTGGCCCAAAAGGAAAAACGAAAGTTTCTCCTTTTACATTTAGTAATATATACAGGAGAAGGGGTTACCAGCCCCTTGCTCCCGGCATTTTAATCGACTCTTACAACACGCATGGCTTACGGAAGAAGAATTCTGTTCCACTTCCATATGGAGGTGGAAGAACAAGAACTAGAAAGAAAATAGAAGAAAACCCAATGGGGTGTGTATATATATGCTAGTACAAATATGTGTAGAGTGACCTAAGTGTAAGTAGAAGTAGCAAGACGTACCTGAAATCTTGCATGTGTATGAGACAGAAAAAAAAGACACCAGCAATCCTACCATCGTGTAAAACAATTACAGGCTTCAGTTTTACACTCACTTGGCAAGACGGTAGTACCTCCCTGGGCGGTTGCTGTCTACCAACGAACAAGACGAAGGAAGGGAAGCAGTACATTGCTTTATATAAATATATATATATATATATATATATATATATATATATATATATATATATATATATATATATATACATATATGTATATATATATATATATATATATATATATATATATATATATATATATATATATATATATATATATATATATATATTTGTTTATTGCATACAAAATATGGCTGCCTCTCCACACTCACGCATTTCAACCCGTGAATGCATGGAATTTGTGCTTGAAGTGAAAATAGGCTGGCTGACAACACAGCAGCACAATATCAATTCAATATCCGCCCAGGGCATATAAAAGTGGCCAGCAATTTATTGTTTAGTGAATTCGTCAAAGCGAGTGGAACATATGTACGGAGGACGGGGGAGGTTGAGGGGAGAGTGTGGGTGAGGGGTTGGCATGGGAGATGGAAAAGAGAGGGGAAGTAGGGGGTAGAAGTACAAGTGATTCTGGAGGTACAGCATACTGGAGGTACAGCATACTGGAGGTACAGCATACTGGAGGTACAGCAGGGTTGAGGTACAGCAGAGTGGAGGTACAGCAGACTGGAGGTACTTATATAAAATACATTTAGTTGCATTAGGCTAAATTAAACTGCTCTTGTTATAATAAGATTAGGTAAGTTTCCTAAGGTTCTTTTGATACAAAATCATTAATTTTTATTAACATAAATGAAAAAAATATATCTTTAAATGTATATATATATATATATATATATATATATATATATATATATATATATATATATATATATATCGTGCCGAATAGGCAGAACTTGCAATCTTGGCTTAAATAGCAAAGCTCATCTTGCCATGTAGGACAAGCGAAAATTTGTGTATGCAATAATTTCGCCAAAGCCATTGTGAACCTAACGAAAAAAATTTATTTTTCTGTGTTTGTTTAGTATTAAATTACTGTAAACAAATCTAAAATATATTTAGTTGGATTAGGCTAAAATAAATTGCGCTTGTTATAATAAGGTTAGGCAAGTTTTCTAAGATTCTTTTGGTGCAAAATTAAAATTTTTTACATAAACATTAATGAAAAAAATATATCTTTAAAAGTATAAGAGAAAATTTTAGAAAGAACTTAATTTTAAATGAGTTCTTGCTAATTGACCTGTTTTACATATTCGGCACGACATATATATATATATATATATATATAAATATATCTACATATATATATATAAATATATGTACATATATATATAAATATATATACATATATATATATACATATATATATATATATATATATATATATATATATATATATATATATATATATATATACACATATAAATATATATACATATATATATATACATATATATATATATATATATATATATATATATATATATATATATATATATATATATATATATATATATATATATATATATTATCGCATCCACTTACGAGTGTTCCTAAGCAAATAAAAATAATGCGATTAGTCGAGATCGAACTCCCGATATTTTAGCACGCCTCGTGAGCCCACTAAATTTTCGAAACGCCTTTTATCACTGCGTTATCAATGTTACAAACATCAGGTGCCCAGTACCGCTGGACATGTTACCTTAATGCCCCTTTTCCCTTAATGAGCCACTAAAATATATCATTTCCCTTGAAATTTCATCAAAGTATATATGACACAAATTTAAACAGGTTACTAGACTTATTAGACAATTAGGCAACAAGTTTTGGAAATTTGGAAATGTATTGCCCGAGGGAGGCGTAGGTAAGAGCGAGGCTCAGGTAATAGCAAGCAGTGTGTGTGAAAACATCAAGCAGTGTGTGACGTGAAAGCAAGCAGTGTGTGTAAGGTAAGAGGAAGCAGTGTGTGTAAGGTAAAAGGAAGCAGTGTGTGTAAAGTAAGAGGAAGCAGTGTGTGTAAGGTAAGAGGAAGCAGTGTGTGTAAGGTAAGAGGAAGCAGTGTGTGTAGTGGTAAAGGCAAGCAATGTGTAGCGAAGTGGTGAAGGTAAGAGCCAGTAGTGTATGTGTGTGTGTGGGAGGTGAAATAAGAGAGGATCCTCGATACATTCATTTGTAAACGGAATAAGGAAAAAGATGTGAAAACAGCGAGCGTGAGAATGCTGGCAATGGCTGCCCATGACAATATATACAATTTAATCTCAAAACGAAATAAAGTGGAATGTCCCTAACATGAGATGGACGAAATCTGAATCCTGAAAACGAAATAAAATGAAACACCATTGCTATGGATTTTCCTTATATTTAAATATATATATATATATATATATATATATATATATATATATATATATATATATATATATATATATATATATATATATAAATATATATATATATATATATATATATATATATATATATATATATATATATATATATATATATATATATATATATATATATATATTTGCACCCACGAAACGAGTGGTACTGATCAATAACAACACTGCACTAGCCAAGGAGTTGAATCCTTGCTGTTTTAGCTCGCCTCATTGTAAGCGAAAACGCATGACGCTTTAGACCACTAGACCACACGATCCTTAACAATGGTGCATCCAGCCAACCTAGATGTTGTACCCGCCATTGAAGGACATGCGGTAGTGTGGACGCCTCTGAGCTAATTTCATTCAACTCCCTGTTTGTGTACTAGCTCAACAAGCAGTGAATTATATTATTGTACCCACGAAACGAATGGTATTGATTAATAACAACACTACACTAGCCAAGGACTAGCTTGGCTGGATGCGCCATTGTTAAGAATTGTGTGGTCTAGTGATCTAAAGCGTCATGCGTTTTCGCTTACCATGGGGCGGGCCAAAACAGTATGGGATCGACTCCTTGGCTAGTGCAGTGTTGTTGTTGATGTATATATATATATATATATATATATATATATATATATATATATATATATATATATATATATATATATATATATATATATATATATATATACAATAAGATCTCAGTAAACAGGTGATTTTAAAATATGCAAAACAACCACTATGAAAGAGTAGTGAAATTCCAAGCGCTTTCGTAGCTGCTCACATTATCAAGGAACTATGACGTAAATGATTTTAACATGGTTAGTTTTGATGTTACTTCCTTGTTTACAAAAGTTCCAGTTGATGATTTATTAAGTTTCTTTTCTGAAGAACTTGTTAATTATGATTTACCATTGCCAGTTCCAGCTATCATTAAACTTATTAAACTTTGCATTGTTGATGCAAAAATTTGAATTTAATGATACGTTTTACACTCAGAAATTTGGTATGGCAATGGGAAATCCTCTTACACCTGTTCTTAGTAATCTATACATAGAATTTTTTGAAACAAGACAGCTTAACACAATCCTCCCTAATAGAGCTAAATGGTTCAGATATGTTGATATTTTATGTCTTACGCCCAAGAATGTAGATATACACCATTTCCTTGATAAATTAAATAGCTTAGCCCATTCTATAAACTTTGCTGTTGAGTTTGAGGAAAATAACTCATTGCCTTTTCTAGATGTTTTAATTATTAAGAGTAATAATGAATTCAAATTTAAAATTTACAGAAAACCAACAAATAACTGTTCCTATGTACACTATTATTCTTCACGTCAAGATAGAGTTAAACTGTCTGTTTTCTCATCAATGTTTTTGAGAGCTTTACGTATTTGTAGTCCAGAGTTCATAAATGAAGAAATATCCAAAAATTTATGAAATAGCTAATGATTTGAAATACCCAAGAAATGTAATTGATAAATCATTTAAAATTGCTAGAAATACTTTTTACAACCCAAAAAGGGACAACCAACCTATTTCAACTAAAAATATGTTGGTTCTCCCTTACCATGAAAACTTGGGTGATATGCCTTCTCTTCTTAAGACTTTTAGCATTAAATTTTTATTTAAAAATCTTGATATAGTAAAAAAACGTTTGATAAAGAATTCCCCCCAAAATGCTAACGGATGTGACTATAAGATTCCTTGTAAAATTTGCGATAAAGTTTATTACGGTCAAACTGGTAAAAGTCTCAAATTTAGATTAAAACAGCATAAATATAGCATTAGAACTGGACAAGATTCCAATGCTCTATTTATTCATGTGAAAGATTTTAACCATTAAATTCATTTTCGAAAAGTTGAGAAAGTAGTAGAAAGCAAGTCCATGGTTGACAGAATTATAATTGAATCTTGTTTCATAAAAAGCAGTTTTGAAAATAATATGAATATTTCCTTTGGTTTATATAGATTAGATTCATTTATAATTAATAAAATTTGGGAAGCATTTAATAATACATTGGACAAATAATTAATCTTAATTCTTGGATAGAATATTTTGTTAGTGGGATGTCGTGAGGACCTGTCTAGTTTGGCCAGCGGACCTACTGCAGTGTTCCTCTTTTCTTATGAGTCTGGTATCGTCGCTGGTCAGATGTTTCATTGTTGTGGGATGTGACTGTGAGGTGTGGTCTAGACCCTTTATATGCCTTCCCTTGATGTGTTAATTTCATAGTACCTTGATAATGTGAGTAGTCACGAAAGCGCTTGGAATTTCACTACTCTTTCATAGTGATTGTTTTGCATATGCATATATATATATATATATATATATATATATATATATATATATATATATATATATATATATATATATATATATATATATAAATATATATACATACATATATATATATATATATATATATATATATATATATATATATATATATATATATATATATATATATATATATATAATTTTCGCTCACCATGAGGCGGGCCAAAACAACATGGGTTCGAATCCTCGGCTAGTCGCAGTGTTGTTATTGATTCAGTACCACTCCTTCGTGGTTACCATAATATATATAATACTGTTTGTGGAGGTTAGTACACCAAACGGGGATTAGAATGAAATTAGCTCAGAAGCACCCACACCACTGTATGTCCTCGCATCAAGGTAAAACTCCTAGCTCTGCTAGGTGCTTGATTCTTGTAGGATTGCGTTGGCCTGTGGGTTAGAGCGTCTTGTGATTTTTGCTCACGATGAGATGGGCCAAAACGACATGGGTTCGAATCCTCGGCTAGTCGCATTATTTTACAAACACACACACACACACACACACACACACACACACACACACACACACACACACACACACACACACACACACACACATACACACACACACACACACACACACACACACACACACATATATATATATATATATATATATATATATATATATATATATATATATATATATATATATTCATATATATTCATATATATATATTCATATATATATATATATATATATATATATATATATATATATATATATATATATATTGCATATATATATATATATATATATATATATATATGAATATATATATATATATATATATATATATATATATATATATATATATATATATATATGAATATATATATATATATATATATCATATATATATATCATATATATATATATATTCATATATATTCATATATATATTCATATATATTCATATATATTCATATATATATTCATATATATTCATATATATTCATATATATTCATATATATATATATATATATATATATAGGTGGTTATATATATATATATATATATATATATATTCATATATATATATATATATATATATATATATATATATATATATATATATACCCTGCCTTGGTATATATTCATATATATATATATATATATATATATATATATATATATATATATATATATATATATATATATATATATATATATATATATATATATATATATATATATATATATATATTCCACGGGGAAGTGGAACAGAATTTTTCCTCAGTAACCCATGCATGTTGTAAGAGGCGACTAAAATGCCGGGACCAAGGGGCTAGTAAGCCCTACTCCTGTATAAATTACTAAATTTAAGAAGAGAAACTTTCGTTTCTCTTTTTAGGCCACTCTGCATTGGTGGAATACGGCCGGTTTGTTGAAAAATGTAATATATATATATACATATATATATATATATATATATATATATATATATATATATATATATATATATATATATATATATATATATATATATATATATAGAGAGAGAGAGAGAGAGAGAGAGAGAGAGAGAGAGAGAGAGAGAGAGATTCTGAAGAATGGTTTCTCCTCTCAAGGGTTCAAGAGTTCCGTTGTAATCTACGGTAATACTTTGTAACATTTCACTTACTTCCTGAAATCTACGGGAAAACTTTGCCACATTTCACTTACCCTATTAAATCTAGAAACAGCAGAAAGGCACAATAAACTTACTGGAGCCCTACACAAATAAGCCACACATAGAAGAAAGAAGCTTACGATGACGTTACGCTCCGTCTTGGACCGAAACATCGTCGCAGGCTTCTCTGTGCGGATGGTGTGTGTACCTACTAAATGTACTGTGATACGTTGCCATGTTTCGCTTCACGAAATTTACAGTGATACGTTACCATTTTCCACAACATTTTTACGTATTCGATAAAATCTACGGTAGTAAGTTGCCATGTTTCTCTTTTGCTATTAAATCTACTTTGATTATACAATGAAATCTGTTAATATTCCGCATCGTTGCACTTACTAGATGAAATCTACGGTGATACATTGCCATGTTTTACTTAATGAAATCTAGTGATACATTGCCACTAAGGTCTGCGGGGGATTCTCTCTCGCGTTTGACTTGTTCAAGTCCATGGCAATCTTTTGCCACGTTTCATTTACTCGTTGAAATGTATTGGGATCCGTTGCTACGTTGCACTCGCTCCTGCAGTGCAACTGTACCATGGATTTCTCCATACAGAAATAAAGAACGGACAATTTATATCTAAAATTAAAGCATTCGACTGTGTTAGTGAAGTATAAATTAATAAGTAATGGATTTAATTCTTCTACGCGTGTGAATAATTGTTTGAGGAACCACTGAAGCATTTAATTGCTAATTTACTTGTTTTAGCCTAAAATAACATCTGTGTTATTGTAATCAGCTGAGCAATAAATGTAAAAATGTGAGTGATGTACAAAACATCTTTTTTATTTATCTATCTTTACATCGTTTTAAAAAAACAGGATAACTCTTAGGTACGATAGGGCGGGCCAGTTGCTAATGCTCGACCACTACAATCACATGTAGGTGGCTACGCAAGCACACACACACACACACACACACACACAAGCCACTTTGACAGTCCTCCTATTCAGCATTGCGGTGCTGCTGTCAATAGACAGACAGATAATCGGGTTGCGTTGACTGAGGCGAGTTGCGTCTCCCTCGGCTAAGGATTTATGGCAGACAAAAACGGCGTGTGAGCGTCTCAGGAGGAACCGCCAGCATCACAATGGTGGTGGGAGAGAAGGCTGGAAGAGGAGAGGCTGGGACTTGGAGGAAGGATAGGATTTGGTAGAAGGAGGAGGTATGGCAGGTGGGATGAAGTATCTGTAGGAAGGAACTGCACCTACGAGGATGGAGGAGGAAGAGGAGGATATAAGAGGAAGGATAAGGAGAAAAGAAAAGAATAATTGTAAAGGAAGGAGATAACAAAGCCGGAACTTCGAGAAAGGAGGAAGTACGATACAAGGAGTCTCCTTCAGGCCGTAGGCGGACCGAAGATCTAATAATAAAGAGGAAGAGGAGGATAACGAGGAAGAAGGGAAGGAGGAAGAGGAGGAGGAAATGGTGAAGGAGGATCTTGGAGCAGGCACTGAGACGGTATGAAAGCGTGTATGATTGAAGAGGCCAATAACGTTGAATTGACGTTGGATTGGGAACCACATGGGTTTATAGTACACTTCCATCCTCAAACTCCAAGACACCTCTTCATCTTTAAGTCGTGGGACAAGGAAAGATTTCAGAAGATTGATTTAACATGCACTTGCTTTTCCTGCTCCAAGTTCCTTTTCTTTTGAGAAGCGAAGAGTATCTTTTCTGACTGTTGACCATCATGTAGCCCTCAAAACTAATGATTTCAACGCTTGTTAATGTTCTTGATTACAAAAGTTGCTCAACAAACTTTTATTCAAGATTTCCGAGACTACACAGGCTACAAGATCACATCAGTGAGAGGTGATGAGGACTGACCCAAAGAAGGGAAAGGTAACAACAATTCCTCCACCAGGATCGGGGCATCTCCCTTTCTTCTCGGAACACCGCCTTGAAAACAGTATTTCAACCCAAACTGTTGTTTGCTCACTGTCGATATTAACTGCTTCCTTTGCAGCTGCAAAATCCTTCTTTTGCAGTTGTAACAGTCTTCTTTGCTCTTGCAGCATCCTTCTTCCTACAAGCCACATGCTGGAGACCTTGCCAGTGTGACTGTGCTCATAGAAAACTAAGTGGGATTCGAAAACAAACGACATTCACAGCGAAACAAGACGAAGTAAAGCTGAAGATGAGACCCAGGGGTCACTAGGAGAGTCTATACAAGACTAGAAATAGGAATCAGGTCACTGCGAGAGCTTCTAACATAATGAGATGAGAGATTGTAACAGGATGCGAGTCAGGTACCTGCTAGCGCTTACAACTTAAGTCTAAGTTGTCCAAGAAGAGTTCACAAGATTTAATAATCAAATCATAAACTTACTGGACTTCCAATAATAGCCGACATGGCTTTCGCAAAGCCGACAGGGCTTTCTCGAAACACAAAATACCAGGAGAAAGTTAAGAATACAATTCCTTAAGACAGTTCTGATTAAGTCACAGTTTATTAAGCGAACTCCTAGAGAGCGAAGCGAAAACGTTACGAGAAAGGAAAAAAATCACCGCTGAGTATTTGCGACCGGGTGATCGAGCCTCCACAGCTACACGTAAGTGCCAGGAATGACCAGTGTGGGTTTAGAGCCCCCACGATATACATTTCATACAGTGGAATACAACAAAGGAAATGAATCCATTTTTTGGCCATATAATTATCTTCACTGATAAAAAAAAATCACTGGATTTCGACGCTACTGGTGAGCAAATTCTTGTAAATGAGACACACGCTTGTCCCTCACACACACATACACACACACGCTATAGAATAAGTTTTCACGGGAACAACATTTCGCTCTGAGTAGAAAGGTGAGAAAGCTCTTCACAGACCGAAACGTCGTCAGAGCGAAAGCTTGTCCCTCACACACAGACACACAGGCACACACACACACACACACACACACACACACACACACACACACACACACACACACACACACACACACACACACACACACACACACACACACACAAACACACACACACACACACACACACACACACACACACACACACACACACACACACACACACACACACACACACACACACAGGAACTGTGACTCAACCCCTGCAACCACTTATAGGTGAGTATATACACATTTAACATTTATTTCTAGAACGAGATATTAACACTGGAGGAGACACGTCTGCTCTCTGTTGTTCTGGTGTATAATTAATAATGTATTTCGCAGTAAGAGTGACAGGGAGAGTGCAGCAGGCAGAGATGTATCTGCTTTTTAATGCACAAGGATGAATCTGGTAGGCTGTTGTAACATGATGATTGTGGTGTTTACCGACTTTTGGATGTAGTGGTTTTAATGGCGTGGTTGTGGCGTGGTACTGTCGAGGTTGAAGAGGTTGTAACATGTTTGTTGTTGTGTTTGTGGTGGTTGTCAGTAGTGGTAGTCAGGTTCTGTGGACCATTGGGCACAATATTCTCATCTTCTTTTATCTCTCTTCCTCACAGTTATTCTCCTTTTCTCTGCAACTGTCCTCGGTACGGCTTCATGACGCTCCTAAACTCATACAAAGACCGTTGAACGCAGTGAGGCTCATCCTAACTGAACACAGCTCTCTTGTAAGAGTCTCACGAACCACGAGGAGATTTCTCTGAGTGCCATGAGATTTGTCTGAACAACACGATAAAATCTTTCTCTACTCCCAGATCCTAATGGAAAAGTGTGTCGATTCGTCCTCGAACTCCCGTTGGCTCGGCGGAACGCCAAAGTGTGCGCTAGAGATCAAGAAGAAGTCAAGAATGAGATCTAAGACTTAAAATCCACAGTTACTTTTGAATTCAAGACGGGGAGCAAACCTCCACTCCAAAGTTCCAGCAAACGAGAGCTGGATAAAACTCCAAATCCTGGAGGAGATTCCAGGCAAACTGCAGACTGCTATTGAGGTTTTAAATCCGAAATAATATTATGAAGGAAGTTTAAGGGTGCACAAGGTGAGTCAGTGTCCTGGAAAACACACAAGGTGAGTCAGTGTCCTGGAAAACACACAGGATGAGTCAGTGTTCTGGAGGACACATAGGGTGAGTCAGTATCCTGGAAGACACATAGGGTAAGTCAGTCTGGGAGATGTTGCTAAGATGAGGAATTTGGAAGATGTTGCTATGATGAGGACTCTGGGAGATGTTGCTATGATGTGGAGTCTGAGGGATTGTTGCTAGGATATAAGGGCTGCGACCTACAACCTAGATGTAAACTGTCTGAGATGATAACGGCAGCACCTCTCGCCCTGATAGTAACACTGCCACCTCCACTTGCCCACTGCAACACTGCCCACCTCCACCCATACACTGCAACAGCTTCAAAATCTGCACTGCTCACATCAAATCTGGTTCATAACTTAATTACAGCTGTAATATTATTAATAAATATTATTAAGTAGCATTTTATGCATAAATTAACGTCTGTTTATTTACTACTCAGCTACCAGAAGCGTAGAAGCCCAGAAGACAAAAGGGTCCCTGACACAAGCATGCGGACCCCTGGCAGACAGACAGTCCTCTTACACCCTCACGTGGGCCCCTAAGCTGACAGACAGGCCTCTCACACACATAGGACGGCCCCAAAACTGACAGACGGGCGTCTCACATACTCAGGCGGGCCCCAAAGCCGACAAGCTGACAGAAAGGCATCTCACACATGCAGGCGGGCCCATAAGCTGACAAACAGACATCACACATACACAGGCGGGCCCCCAAGCTGAGAGACGAACCTCTCTTTCTCTCTCTCTCTCTCTCTCTCTCTCTCTCTCTCTCTCTCTCTCTCTCTCTCTCTCTCTCTCTCTCTCTCTCTCTCTCTCTCTCACACACACACAGGCGGGCCCACAAGCTGACAGACGGGCCCCACCCCACTGAACAGCACCACCACTACCTCGGGTGTCGACAAAGAAGTGAGCCGCGAGAAGAGTTGTCTTAAACTCTTGCTAATGGGACTTAACTTGCCACTAACTGAGAGTTAAAAGTTGAGGGAGAAGGGGAACCACACCCCTTCCCTCAACCATCCCCTTCCCCCCTTCCTCCCTCAACCCGTTCTTCCCCTCCCCCCTTCACCGGCACTCATTCTCAATCCCCCCTCCCCCTTACCTTCAACCCTTTCCCGTTAAAAAAATGTAACATTGACGGATGTGGGAATGTACTGAGAGTGGAAATCTTAAGAAATGACCATTGGTTTGAGTCCTTTTGCTCTAGTTTTAGCTTTCTCTCTCTCTCTCTCTCTCTCTCTCTAGACCCTCGTCCTCTGGCCTCCACACACACACACATACACACACACACACACACACACACACACACACACACATACACACACACACACACACACACACACACACACACACACACACACACACACACACACACACACACACACACACACACACACACACACACAGTTTTTGAGGGAGTGGAGCGGCCTGCTGTAATTCTTTCACCAGGAGCTGTCACAGTTTTTTCCCCTCACTTCCTCAACTGATTACAAAAACCGGTCGTAAAATGACAGATATTCCAAGATAACATAAGCGGTTCTTTTAATCTAACTGATGAGGCTGTTTCGTTGCTAAAATTTTTTTTTACTGTGACTCAGATGAGAGATTAAATGAATACTTTATCTGACAAATGTTAAATTGCCACGATTTTTTTCTTTTAGCGTTTCGCAGTTCCGCAAGTGTTGACGTCTTATAACGAGAACGTTTTAATTCCCATTTCCCCTTTGTTTATGTCTCTCTTGCGATGTTTTCTTACTTCATCGCTCGTCTTTGCATATATTTAAACACACACACACATACAAGCCAGGAGCTGTGACTCGACCTCTGCAACCACATATTTGTGAGTATATATATACATACATACATACACACACGCACACACACTCACACATACGGGCGCCTGGCAAACCTGAGAATAGCGTTCCGATACCTTAATAAGGAATCGTTCAAGACACTGTACACTGTGTATGTTAGGCTCATACTGGAGTATGCAGCACCAGTCTGGAACCCACACCTGGTCAAGCACGTCAAGAAGTTAGAGAAAGTACAAAGGTTTGCAACAAGGCTAATTCCAGAGCTCAGGGAAATGTCGTACGAGGAAAGGTTGAGGGAAATCGGGCTGACGATACTGGAGGACAGAAGGGTCAGGGGAGGCATGATAACGACATACAAGATACTGCGGGGAATAGACAAGGTGGACAGAGATAGGATGTTCCAGAGAGGGGACACAGAAACAAGGGGTCACAACTGGAAGCTGAAGACTCAGACGAGTCACAGGGACGTTAGGAAGTATTTCTTCAGTCATAGAGTCGTCAGGAAGTGGAATAGCCTAGCAAGTGAAGAAGTGGAGGCAGGAATCATACATAGTTTTAAGAAGAGGTATGACAAAGCTCAGGAAGCAGAGAGGGAGAGGACCTAGTAGCGATCAGTGAAGAGGTGGGGCCAGGAGTTGAGTCTCGACCCCTGCAACCACAATTAGGTGAGTACAATTAGGTGAGTACACACACACACACACATACACACACACAGACACACACACACAGACACACACACACACACACACACACACACACACACACACACACACACACACACATACACACACACACACACACACACACACACACACACACACACACACACACACACTCACTCACCCATACACACATACACACATACACACACACACACACACACACACACACACACACACACACACACACACACACACACACACACACACACACACACACACACACAGGTAGGGATGAATGGATGGAAGAACAATGTAAAAGGATGGAACAAGAGTGGGAGAGCAAACTACGTGAGTTTTCTGCGAAAATGGAGAAGAGGATGGAAGAGAAGAAATGAGAGTCACAAGCCGAAGCTGCAGAAGCCAGGATAAGGGCCCTAGAATATGAGTTAAATAGGCAGAAGCGAGTTACAGGGCTATTGCCCAGAGGAGACATAGCATCTGACGCAGGTACACCCAAAGTGAACGAGGAGCCTAGAGGAAAGAAAGGAGACATGACTTACTCTATAGCCCTATAAGTCCACCAAGCAGAGCCGATGAATGAAGGGGGAGAGCAGTTGGGAGCAGGGATAGCAGTAAAAGAGGGGGGAGAATGTAGAGAGGGGGATACGTCCTATACAGAGGCACGACCATTCCACTAAGAGCTACAGGTAAAAATAAGGGAAATATTGGCCATGTACAAACAGAACCCAGTGACACAGAAGGAAAGGCAATGGGAGGAGGAGAGCAAGAGGTCAGTGTTTATTCATGGGCTTCAGGTGAGTGAGGGGAGGATGCACAATGAAAGACGGTAGAAAGAAAAACAGGAGATTGAAAACATCATCAGAGAAATAGGCGAGGAGGACATGACTGAGATAGTTAATTTTCAGAGAATAGGGGAGTAACTGAAGGGGAGAAATCGTCCAGTCATGCTGATTTTCAAGACAGAAATGGTGCAAAACAGGATCCTGCTAGACAAACCACGGCTGAAGGAATCGTCAACATACAAAAGGGTGTTCCTTGACCGAAACAGAACTAGAACATAACTACAGCAGCTGAGGGAGAGAACACAGAAGCGCAACGGGATAGAAAGAATGACAAAGACACAATCAGTAGAGAACAGCCAGAGCAGGGCAGAGCAATAAGTGCAAGCACACAGAGAACCACCCCAGAATCCCACAACAAAACACGCTATCCCAACACAAACTACAATCCACACTTACAGCCCCTACCCTACACTACACTGTAGTAACCCAAAGCACACAGCCAGGTCCCTCACAGACCCCCCCAGAGCACAGTGTTGGAGAGGAAACTGAAGGTATGGTACAACAATGTCGATGGAATAACAAATGGGAGGAGAGGAGTGGCGTGAAAGAGTCAGAGAGGCATCACCGGACATCACAGCACTCACAGAAACCAAGCTCATAGGAATGATAACAGATGTCATCTTTCCAATGGAACATCAGATCTTGAGGAAAGACATAGTGAACAGTGGGGGTGGAGGAGTGGCACTGCTCATCAAAAATCTATGGAATTTTGATGAACTGGAGAGAGGAGACAGAGGAGAAGCAAGAGACTACATAATAGGAACACTTAAGTCTGGAGGTCCCAAGGTGGTAATTGCAGTGATGCATAACCTACAACAGAACAGCCGGAGGCCAAGGCAAGAGTACGATAAGAGTAATAGAGTAGAAGGGTTCAAGCGAGTAAGGTAAAGCTGCTGATTAAGGGTGACTTCAACCAAAAAGAAATCGACTGGAGCCACATGGGGGCCCAGAAACCTGGAGGGCTAAGATGATGAAGGTGGTACTGGAAAACCACATGTGCCAACATGTAAGGGACACTATCAGAGAAAGAGGAAAGGATGAAACAGCAAGATTCGATCTAATATTCACCTTGAGTAGTGCCGACATTGAGGACATCACTTATGAAAGACCTCTCGGGGTAAGTGATCATATGGTTCTGACCTTCGAATACATAGTAGAGTTACAAGTTACAAGTGGGCAGTAGGAAGGGCAGGACGAATGAAGCCAAACTACAAGAAAGGGACTACACAGGCATGAAGAATTTCTTACACGGGTTTCAGTGGGACAGAGAACTGGCAGGGAAGTCAGTAAACGAAATGTTGGGAAATATGACAACACTGTGCAAGGAAGCTGAGGAGAGGTTTGTACCCAAGGATAACAGAAATAACGAGAAAGCCAGGATGAGCCCTTGGTTCACCCAAAGGTGTAGAGAGGCCAAAACCAAGTGTCCTAGAGAATGGAAGAAGTATGGAAGGCAGGAGAATAAGGAGAGAAGTCATAGAGCCATAAATGAATATGCATTGGTAAAAAGGGAAACCCAACGACAAAATGAAAACGACATAGCAGCGAAAGTCAAATCTGACCGGAAGTTGTTGTACAGCCACATCAGGACGAAAACAACAGTCAAGGACCAGGTAATCAAGCTAAGGAAGAAAGGAGGAGAGATCACATGAAACGACCGTGAAGAATATGAGGAGCTCAACATGAGATTGAAAGAGGTGTTCACAGAGGAAATAAAAAGGACTCCAGGAAGACGGAGAAGTGGGTATACACCTTCAAGTCTTAGACACAATACATACAACTGAGGAAGAAGTGAAGAGGCTGCTAAGCGAGCTAGATACATCAAAGGCGATGGGATCGGATAACATCTCTCCTTGGGTATTGAGAGAGGGAGCAGAGGCGCTATGTGTACCCCTAACAACAATCTTCAGCACATCTATCGAAACAAGGCGACTACCTGAGGTATGGAAGACAGCAAACATAGTCCCAATTTTTAAAAAAGGAGACAGACACAAAGCATTAATCTACAGACCAGTGTCACTGACATGTATAGTATGCAAAATCATGGAGAACGTTATCAGGAGAAGAGTGGAGGAGCACCTAGAAAGGAATGAGCTTATCAACGACAGCCAGCACGGTTTCAGGGACGGGAAATCCTGTGTCACAATCCTACTGCAGATCCATGACTTGGTGACAGCAGTAAGACAAGAGAGAGAGAGTGGGTAAATTGCATTTTCTTGGACTGCAAGAAGGCGTTTGACATAGTTCCACACAAGAGATTAGAACAAAAGCTGGAGGACCAGGCAGGGATAACACGGAAGGTACTGCAATGGATCAGAGAATACCTGTCAGGAAGACAACAGCGAGTTATGGTACGTGGCGAGGTGTCAGAGTGGGCACCTGTGACGAGCGGAGTTCCACAGGGGTCAGGCCCAGGACCGGTGCTGTATCTTGTATTTGTGAACGACTTGACGGAAGGAATAGACTCCGAACTGTCCCTGTTTGCAGATGATGTGAAGTTGATGAGATGAATCCAATCGAATGAGGACCAGGCAGAACTACAAAGGGATCTAGACAGGCTGCAGGTCTGGTCCAGCAGCTGGCTCCTGGAGTTCAACACCACCAAGCTCAAATTCATTAAGATTGGGGAAGGGCAAAGAAGACCGTTGGCGGAGTACAGTGAACGGGCGCCTAGTAAATCTCAGACCAGCATTCCGACATCTTAATCGTTCAGGACTCTGTACACTGTGTACTTTAGGCCCATATTGGAATATGAAGCACCAGTTTGGAACCCACACCTAGCCGAGCACGAATGGAAACTAGAGAAAGATTTGCAACAAGACTAGTACCGGAGCTAAGGGGTATGTCCTACGAGGATAGGTTAAGGTAAATCGACACTGGAGAACAAGAGAAAGAGGGAGGCTATGATAACGTCATATATAATACTGAGAGGAATCGACAAGGTTGACAGAGACAGGATGTTCCAAAGATGGGACAAAGCAACAAGGGGTCACAGTTGGAAGTTGAATACTCAGATGAATCACAGGATATTAGGAAGTATTTCTTCAGCCACACAGTTTTCAGGAAGTGGAATAGTCTGGGAAGTGATGTAGTGGAGGCAGGATCCATAAATAGTTTTAAGAAAAGATATGATAAAGCTCATTGGGCAGGAAGAGTGACCTAGTAGCTGCCAGCGAAGAGGCGGGGCCAGGAGCTGTGACTCGACCCCTGCAACCACAACTAGGTGAGTACTCACATATACACATACACAAGGTTTGTTCCTAAGGGCAACAGAAATAATGGGACAACCAAAGCGAGTCCTAGGTTTACCTGAAGTTGTAGGGAGGCAAACACTGAGTACACTAGAGAATGGAAAAGGTACAGATGGCAAAGGACACAGAAAAATAAAGATTAGTCGAAGAGCCAGAAAGGAGTATGCACAGATAAGGAGGGAGGCCCAGCGACAGTACGAAAACGACATAGCATCGAAAGTCAAGTCTGACCCGAAACTGCTGTATAGCCACGTTAGGAGGAAGACAACAGTCAAAGACCAGGTGATAAGGCTGAGGCAAAAAAGTGGGGAATTCACAAGAAACGATCGAAAGCTATGTGAGGAGCTCAACACGAGATTTAAGGAAGTATTTACAGTGGAGACAGGAAGGACTCTGGGAAGAAAGAACAGAAAGGGACACCAACAAGGAATATACTAACAAGTGTTGGATGACATACACACAACTGAGGAGGAGGTGAAGAAGCTGCTAAGGGACCTTAATACCTCAAAGGCGGTGGGACATGACATCTCCCCGTGGGTCCTTAGAGAGGGAGCGGAAATGCTGTGTGTGCCAGTAACCACAATCTTCAACACATCCCTTGAAACTGGGCAACTATCTGAGGTATGGAAGATGGAAAATGCAGTTCCCACTTTTAAAAAAAAGGAGACAGAACAGCGGAACTACACTATAGACCAGTGTCACTGACGTGTATAGTATGCAAAGCCATGGAGAAGATTAACAGGAGGAGAGCGTTGGAATACCTGGAACGGAACAAGAGTATAAACGACAACCAGCACGGATTCAGGGAAGGCAAATCTTGTGTCACATACCTTCTGGAGTGTTATGACAAGGTAACAGAAGTAAGACAGGGGAGAGAGAGAGAGAGAAATTGTTTGGTTGCATTTTCTTGGACTGCAAAAAGGCCTTAGACACAGTTCCTCACAAGAGACTAGTGCAGAAACTAGAGGATCAGGCGCGTATAACAGGAAGGGCACTGCAATGGATCTGAGAATACTTGACAGGGACGCAACAGCGAGTCATGGTCCGTGATGAGGTATCGCAGTGGGCACCTGTGACGAGCGGGGTCCCACAGGGGTCGGTCCTAGGACCAGTGCTATTTTTGGTATATGTGAACGACATGATGGAAGGGTTAGACTCAGAAGTGTCCCTGTTCGCAGTTGATGTGAAGTTAATGAGGAGAATTAAATCAGATGAGGAGACCAGGACAGGCTAAGGGAATGTCCTACGAAGTAAGGTTAAAGGAAATCGGCCTGACGACATTGGAGGACAGATGGGTCAATGGAAACATGATAACGACATACAAAATACAGCGTGGAATAGACAAGGTGGACAGAGACTGGATGTTCCAGAGAAGGGACACAGAAACAAGGGGTCACACTTGGAAGTTGAAGACTCAGATGAATCACAGGGATGTTATGAAGTATTTCTTCAATCATAGAGCCGTCAGGAAGTGGAATAGTTTAGCAAGAGAGAGGTAGTGGAGGCAGGAACCATACATAGCTTTAAGACGAGGTATAATAAAGCTCATGGAGCAGGGAGGGAAAGGACCTAGTAGCGTTCAGTGAAGAGGTGGGGCCAGGAGCTGAGTCTCGACCCCTGCAACCACAATTAGGTGAATTAGGTGAGTACAAGGACAGAGAAATTGTGTGCAAAGTTCTTGGAGGTTTTGCAGAAGAACGTGGACCCCCATCAAAAAAAAAATAAGTGGGAAGCTGTTAGAAGCTCTTGAGGCTCGACCCTCCTGCCAGGGAAGTCTCTCTCCTGTCCTGACCTCACAGACAGGTGGTCCCAGAAGACTGGCTGGAGACAACTCAAGACAGAGGAGCCAGAATTGACCAAGAAAACTGAAAAAAGCATCAATTCAAGAAATTATACAAATTATACAAAATTATACATTAGTCTGACAACATGCAACGAGACCAGGTAGTGCATCACCATGGGTAGCGGGTGATTCACTGCCAAGAGTGATGCGCTACCCAGGGTGATGTACTACCAAGAGTGTTACACTATCAAGAGTGATGCGCTACCCAGAGTAATGTACTACCAAGAGTGATGCTCCACCAAGAGTGATGCTCTACCAAAAGTGATGCTCTACCAAGAGTGATGCTCTACCAAGAGTGATACACTACCAAGAGTGATGCTCTACCAAGAGTGATGCTCTACCAAGAGTGATACACTACCAAGAGTGATACACTGCCAAGAGTGATGCACTACCAAGAGTGATGCACTATCAAGAGTGATGCTCTACCAAGAGTGATACACTACCAAGAGTGATGCACTACCAAGAGTGATACACTACCAAGAGTGATACACTACCAAGAGTGATACACTACCAAGATTGATACACTACCAAGAGTGATACACTACCAAGAGTGATGCACTACCAAGAGTGATGCACTACCAAGAGTGATGCACTACCAAGAGTGATGCACTACCAAGAGTGATGCACTACCAAGAGTGATACACTACCAAGAGTGATGCACTACCTAGAGTGATGCACTACCAAGAGTGATGCACTATCAAGAGTGATGCTCTACCAAGAGTGATGCTCTACCAAGAGTGATGCACTACCAAGAGTGATGCACTACCAAGAGTGATGCACTACCAAGAGTGATGCACTACCAAGAGTGATGCACTACCAAGAGTGATGCACTACCAAGAGTGATGCACTACCAAGAGTGATGCTCTACCGAGAGTGATGCTCTACCAAGAGTGATGCTCTACCAAGAGTGATGCACTACCAAGAGTGATGCACTACCAAGAGTGATACACTACCAAAAGTGATGCTCTACCAAGAGTGATGCACTACCAAGAGTGACGCACTACCAAGAGTGATGCACTACCAAGAGTGATGCACTATCAAGAGTGATGCACTACCAAGAGTGATGCACTACCAAGAGTGATGCTCTACCAAGAGTGATACACTACCAAGAGTGATGCACTATCAAGAGTGATGCACTACCAAGAGTGATACACTACCAAGAGTGATGCACTACCAAGAGTGATGCACTACCAAGAGTGATACACTACCAAGAGTGATGCACTACCAAGAGTAATGCACTACCACGAGTGATACACTACCAAGAGTGATACACTACCAAGAGTAATGCACTACTGAGAGTGATGCACTACCAAGAGTGATGTTCTACCAAGAGTGATGCTTTACCAAGAGTGATGCTCTACCAAGAGTGATGCACTACCAAGAGTGATGCACTACCAAGAGTGATGCACTATCAAGAGAGATGCACTACCAAGAGTGATACACTACCAAGAGTGATGCTCTACCAAGAGTGATACACTACCAAGAGTGATGAACTATCAAGAGCGATCCACTACCAAGAATGATACACTACCAAGAGTGATGCACTATCAAGAGTGATGCACTACCAAGAGTGATGCTCTACCAAGAGTGATGCACTACCTAGAGTGATGCACTACCAAGAGTGATACACTACCAAGAGTGATGCACTACCAAGAGTGATGCACTACCAAGAGTGATACAGTACCAAGAGTGATGCACTATCAAGAGTGATGCACTACCAAGAGTGATGCACTACCAAGAGTGATGCACTACCAAGAGTGATACACTACCAAGAGTGATACACTACCAAGAGTGATGCTCTACCAAGAGTGATGCACTATCAAGAGTGATGCACTACCAAGAGTGATACACTACCAAGAGTGATACACTACCAAGAGTGATGCACTACCAAGAGTGATACACTACCAAGAGTGATACACTACCAAGAGTGATGCACTACCAAAAGTGATACACTACCAAGAGTGATGCACTACCAAGAGTGATGCACTACCCAGGGTGATGTACCACCCAGGGTTATGCGCTACCCAGGGTTATGCGCTACCTGGGGAGAGTGTCAACCAGATCTTCCCAACAGGGTTAGCTTCCAAACAACTACAAATCTAAAAATAAGAATATTGTTGGCCTCATAAATATAAGCAACAGTGACAGCCGGAGAAGCCAACAACAGACCGGAATCTCTGGCCTTTATAACAACTTTCCTCAACAGAACTAATAAAACTGGATTGGAATATATGGGTAAACATAATAGAAATGGGAAACCTTGATTTAATATTGCACTGGATTCTATGGGAAAGATCAAACAAAATATTGTGTGGTCAGTCTCAACCTTCCAGAGTGTAAGATAATGTGTGGTCAGTATCAACCTTCCAGAGTGTAAGATAACGTGTGGTCAGTCTCAACCTTCCAGAGTGTAAGATAACGTGTGGTCAGTATCAACCTTCCAGAGTGTAAGATAACGTGTGGTCAGTATCAACCTTCGAGTGTAAGATAATGTGTGGTCAGTATCAACCTTCCAGAGTGTAAGATAACGTGTGGTCAGTATCACCCTTCCAGAGTGTAAGATAATGTATGGTCAGTATCAACCTTCCAGAGTGTAAGATAATGTATGGTCAGTATCAACCTTCCAGAGTGTAAGATAATGTATGGTCAGTATCAACCTTCCAGAGTGTAAGATAATGTGTGGTCAGTATCAACCTTCCAGAGTGTTAGATAATGTATGGTCAGTATCAACCTTCCAGAGTGTAAGATAATGTGTGGTCAGTATCAACCTTCCAGAGTGTAAGATAATGTGTGGTCAGTATCACCCTTCCAGAGTGTAAGATAACGTGTGGTCAGTATCAACCTTCCAGAGTGTAAGATAACGTGTGGTCAGTATCACCCTTCCAGAGTGTAAGATAACGTGTGGTCAGTATCAACCTTCCAGAGTGTAAGATAATGTGTGGTCAGTATCACCCTTCCAGAGTGTAAGATAATGTATGGTCAGTATCAACCTTCCAGAGTGTAAGATAATGTGTGGTCAGTATCAACCTTCCAGAGTGTAAGATAACGTGTGGTCAGTATCACCCTTCCAGAATGTAAGATAACGTGTGGTCAGTATCAACCTTCCAGAGTGTAAGATAACGTGTGGTCAGTATCAACCTTCCAGAGTGTAAGATAATGTGTGGTCAGTATCACCCTTCCAGAGTGTAAGATAACGTGTGGTCAGTATCAACCTTCCAGAGTGTAAGATAATGTGTGGTCAGTATCACCCTTCCAGAGTGTAAGATAACGTGTGGTCAGTATCAACCTTCCAGAGTGTAAGATAACGTGTGGTCAGTATCAACCTTCCAGAGTGTAAGATAATGTGTGGTCAGTATCAACCTTAGAGAGTGTAAGATAACGTGTGGTCAGTATCAACCTTCCAGAGTGTAAGATAATGTGTGGTCAGTATCAACCTTCCAGAGTGCAAGATAACGTGTGGTCAGTCTCAACCTTCCAGAGTGTAAGATAATGTGTGGTCAGTATCAACCTTCCAGAGTGTAAGATAATGTGTGGTCAGTATCACCCTTCCAGAGTGTAAGATAACGTGTGGTCAGTATCAACCTTCCAGAGTGTAAGATAATGTGTGGTCAGTATCAACCTTCCAGAGTGTAAGATAATGTGTGGTCAGTATCACCCTTCCAGAGTGTAAGATAACGTGTGGTCAGTATCAACCTTCCAGAGTGTAAGATAATGTGTGGTCAGTATCAACCTTCCAGAGTGTAAGATAATGTGTGGTCAGTATCACCCTTCCAGAGTGTAAGATAACGTGTGGTCAGTATCAACCTTCCAGAGTGTAAGATAACGTGTGGTCAGTATCAACCTTCCAGAGTGTAAGATAATGTGTGGTCAGTATCAACCTTCCAGAGTGTAAGATAATGTGTGGTCAGTATCAACCTTCCAGAGTGTAAGATAATGTGTGGTCAGTATCAACCTTCCAGAGTGTAAGA
>NC_091299.1:30262141-30264641 GCF_038502225.1 Cherax quadricarinatus
CAAAAACAGAGAGACAGAGGTAGAAAAGCCATGAATATTTTACTCAGCTATCGTCAACACACACACACACACACACACACACACACACACACACACACACACACACACACACACACAAAACATGAAACACAATGTTTGGCAACACTAATGGCAGACATGTGGCAGTTGGGGTCGAGTCAAGAGGACACTTTTAATAGGAGGAGGAAGAAGGAAGGAAGTGGAGGTAAAAGGAGGAGGAAGAGGAGGAGGATGAGGGAGGAGGAATGAGGAGGAAGAAGGAGGAGGAGGAAGAGGAGGAGGAAGAGGAGGAAGAGGAGGAGGAAGAGGAGGAAGAGGAGGAGGAAGAGGAGGAGGAAGAGGAGGAGGAAGAGGAGGAGGAAGAGGAGGAGGAAGAGGAGGAGGAAGAGGACAAAGAAAAACGCTCCTACGCACCTCGCCATTTACGTTAGTATTAGTAGTAGTAGTTGCTATTGTTGGTGTTGTAGTTATTGCTATTGTTTTATTGTTGTTGTAGTTATTGCTGCTGTTGTTATTGTTGTTGTTGTTGTTGTTGTTATCGTGGTTGTGAGTGCGCACGCTCTCTGAGTGGCTCTTAAGACTTCGCTTGTCGCTCTTCATTTCTTTTGTTGCAACACAATAATTTACAGGAAAAAAATAGTTCAAAATATGCATAAACAATTAACAGAGACAGTCCCAGAAATAGACGAGAAGAAGAAGGAGGAGGAGGAGGAGGAGGAGGAGGAGGAGGAGGAGGAGGAGGAGGAGGAGGAGGAGGATAGGGAGGGGGAAGAAGCGGGAGGGGAAGGGAAACTGTTGGGAATAAATATAAAAGTCTGTGAGAGGTGACTAGAGGGCGAAAAACTTTAGGTGAGCAGGTCGACACATACAGGTGCGTAGGTCTACATGCACATGTGTAGGTCTACATACACATGTGTAGGTCTACATACACATGTGTAGGTCTACATACACATGTGTAGGTACATACACATGTGTAGGTCGTAACACACAGGTGTGTGTTACATTATTTTTTGTGTGTATACTACTACTATTACAACTACATTACTACTACTACTACTACTAACATTACTATTACTACTACTATTACTACTGCAACTACTGCAACTACTACAACTACTATTACTACTACAACTACTATTATTACTACTACTACCACTACTATTACTACTACAGCTGTTACTACTGCAACTACTACTATTACTACTGCTACTACTACTACAACTTCTATTACTACTTCTGCTACAAACTACTATTACTACTACCACTACAACTATTACTACTACCGCTACCACTACTACTTGTACACTTACTATCACTAGTACTACTCCTAGTACTGCTGTTACCACTGCTACTTGTACAGTTACTACTACTACTACTAGTACTACTCCTAGTACTACTGCTACTACTGCTTACTACAACTACAACTCCACTTTCTCTCTCTCTCTCTCATTCCATATGACATATCTCCACAAATAATCTGTCTTCAAACAATACAGGCCAACATTGTGTGCTGTAGCTGTCTTGACCAGAACCACACTTGTTCTTTAATTACGTCTGGTGGCTAGACCCTCGATGATGCCTGAATCTGTGTATGTGTGTGTGTGTGTGTGTGTGTGTGTGTGTGTGTGTGTGTGTGTGTGTATGTGTGTGTGTGTATGTATATATATATATATATATATATATATATATATATATATATATATATATATATATATATATATATATATATATATATATATCTGTGTGTGTAAAGGGCAGCAAGGAGCAGAACAAACACAGCTGAATGACTTTGAATTACATTTTCCTTCACCAAGTGTGATTATAAGTATTTACAAGTATATACACTATATACAGTTGGAAATATATGTGTACAACACAGTAAATCAAGAGGCAAAGACACAACCTGGAGACAGAATGGACAACCGTGGTCAACCAGCAGCTGGGTGAAAATGACAAGGGTGAGAATGTGAGTGGTATCCACGTCACCTCCACAACTGCCAGTTCCACAATATAATTGGCTGAATCTAGGAACTGATTTGACTATGATGCCCCGATCGTCCGACCCTTAGCTACCTAGTTCACTGGTTGGGGAGGTAGCTAATGTGTGTGTGTGTGTGTGTGTGTGTGTGTGTGTGTGTGTGTGTGTGTGTGTGTGTGTGTGTGTGTGTGTGTGTGTGTGTGTGCATTTTTTCTTTCAAAAAAAAAATCATTTGACTTTGCATAATCTTTTATAAGAATTTTTTTCGAGAATAACCCGTCCAGATTTAGACCAGGAATTTCCCCCCCAAAAAATATTCCACCCACTTTTCATTTGTTAGAGGAAGAATAGTGTTGACAGAATTATTGAAAACAATGCTGGGGGAGAATGATTTGGAATTATGTATTGTGACTTTGGTTAAACTATGTTGGTGAGTGTGTTGGTGTGTGTGTTGGTGAGTGTGATGGTGTGTTGATCAGTGTGTTGGTGAGTGTGATTGTGAGT
>NC_091299.1:30284641-30332141 GCF_038502225.1 Cherax quadricarinatus
GATGCTAGTGTGTTAGTGTTGTGGTTGGCAACGATGCTAGTGTCAGAGTTGTGGTTGGCAACGATGCTGGTGTGTCAGTGTTGTCGCTGGCAACGATGCTAGTGTCAGAGCTGTGGTTGGTAACGATGCTAGTGCCAGAGCTGTGGTTGGTAACGATGCTAGTGCCAGAGTTGTGGTTGGCAACGATGCTAGTGCCAGAGCTGTGGTTGGTAACGATGCTAGTGCCAGAGTTGTGGTTGGCAACGATGCTAGTGCCAGAGCTGTGGTTGGTAACTGTTGCAACCCCTGAATGGGTTACAATGATTATTATGTATATATATAATGTATATTATCTTTTCATATAATTTTATATTGCTTATATTTGCGATAATAGCTAAATCGCAAATGTATTGCCTTATATTGTTATTTGACGTAGCTTATGTTGTGAGGTAGGATGTTACATAATATGTGCTCAGTTCGTCTTGATTGGCAAACTACTGTAATTATCGCTTGTCGCTCGTTATACTGCCGGCTTCTGAGCGGTGCTGTCCACGGGGCCATCACGTGATCGAGGGGGGGGGTGTCCTCACCTCTCGTGAAGTATTCAGTCTGCTCTAGACTCGCTTGGTGGTTGGACAGATTGTCTGTCTCATTATTCTTGTTAATTCTGTAGAACTCTGTTCACAGAACATTGTATAGACTTAGTGATTTTCGACGTTGTACTGAGGTTGTGTGTCACATAGACACTCTGAGCATCTCAGGTCCTGAGCTATAGCTTCTGACCTAATTTTGTACTGGTTTCTGTGTATTGTCACAGTCGGGTTTTTCCTATGCTGAACTTAGATTCAGTAGTATGGGAGTTTTGTGACTGTTGTGGATTATCTGCTGATGGTCCCTACTTAGTGTCGTTATATTATCTCCTTGATCCTGATCGTGTCGCAGTCGCTTGTTATATGGCTATTGGGCTTAGCATTCTTTTCATTGTTCAAGCAGACTGTTCTGGTTGCCAGTCGGTCAAGAAGTTAGTTTATTTGAGGACTTTGTCAGTCACTTGTTTAAGTCTAGTCGAGTCGTGAGACATAGTGAACTACTTAGAGCACTTACACGCATACACAAACTTACTTGTACATATTTGTAATATCTTATTAAATGTTAATGTACCTGACGGTACTTAAGAATTATAAATGTGATATGTGCTTTCAGCACAATAATATTGAACTCGAGAGATTGATTTTATTTTGATTGCTGTGATTAATTTAATTTAATTTGATAATATACCTCTAGACAACTTAATGATTAATAAATTTATTAAATTTTAATTTCTCTAGTTAGTAGCCTACCAGTTGTAATCCTGAAGCACTATTGAATAATACTGAATTTTAATGGATAATTGGACAAGGATACTGACTACTTGTTACGAAAACCCAGTAACAGGCTGGATGCTAGAAGGGCAGTCCTTTCTAGTATTCACTGGAGATCTCTAAGCTTTTAGAATCGCGTTTTTTGTAACAGTAACGATGCTAGTGCCAGAGCTGTGGTTGGTAACGATGCTAGTGCCAGAGCTGTGGTTGGCAACGATGCTAGTGCCAGAGCTGTGGTTGGCAACGATGCTAGTGCCAGAGATGAGGAAAATGAGGTATGCGGAGATGAGCTGAACATGATGACACTAGAGGACACAAGGTCAAGGAGTCACATGTTTACGACCTAGAAAATACTGAGATACTACATCTAGGAACTGAAGCTCAACTAACTAGGTACTAGAGCCAGGAGTTGCAGCTCAGCTAATTAGTATTAACTGAATGGCTCTGAGGTACCAACATTACCACATTAATGTTGCAGCTGTGAGGTACCAACATTACCACATTAATGTTGCAACTCTGTGAGGTACCAACATTACCACATTATTGTTGCAGCTCTGTGAGGTACCAACATTACCACATTAATGTTGCAACTCTTTGAGGTACCAACATTACCACATTAATGTTGCAACTCTGTGAGGTACCAACATTACCACATTAATGTTGCAACTCTGTGAGGTACCAACATTACCACATTAATGTTGCAACTCTGTGAGGTACCAACATTACCACATTATTGTTGCAGCTCTGTGAGGTACCAACATTACCACATTAATGTTGCAACTCTTTGAGGTACCAACATTACCACATTAATGTTGCAACTCTGTGAGGTACCAACATTACCACATTAATGTTGCAACTCTGTGAGGTACCAACATTACCACATTAATGTTGCAACTCTGTGAGGTACCAACATTACCACATTAATGTTGCAGCTGTGAGGTACCAACATTACCACATTAATGTTGCAGCTGTGAGGTACCAACATTACAACATTAATGTTGCAGCTGTGAGGTACCAACATTACCACATTAATGTTGCAGCTGTGAGGTACCAACATTACCACATTAATATTGCAGCTGTGAGGTACCAACATTACCACATTAATGTTGCAGCTGTGAGATACCAACATTACCACACTGCCAAAAATGAGCTTTAATGGAGCTTCTGTCTGGCCGGAACTGAAAGTTCTTAATTTCAGTTCTCCTTCTCTAAATGAAGGAAGGGAGAAACAAAGGAGTCAAGGAATTAACTCAGAGAGAGAGAGAGAGAGAGAGAGAGAGAGAGAGAGAGAGAGAGAGAGAGAGAGAGAGAGAGAGAGAGAGAGAGAGAGAGAGAGAGGACTAATCTCAGTAGTGGTAAACTAGCGAAACATTAGTAATAAACTTGAGAAACATCAGTGGTAACCTCTGAGAGACACATCACTGGTAAACTCTGAGAAACATCAGTGGTAAACTCTGAGAAAAACATCAGTGGTAAACTCTGAGAGAATCATCAGTGTAAACTCTGAGAGAAACATCAGTGTAAACTCTGATAGAAACATCAGTGGTGTACTCTGAGAGAAACATCAGTGGTAAACTCTGAGAGAAACATCAGTGGTAAACTCTGAGAGAAACATCAGTCTTAAACTCTGTGGTTGACATATGTGCTTGACATATTTTAGGAAGTATATACACATAGGTAGTTCACAGTGAGGGGGTTACAATGATTTGTAGTACAAAGAGAGCCACTATCATACCTTGGTATTATAGGCAGTCTAAACTTAATAAATTACTGATTATTTAACACTAGACGTACGAAAACATAGTTTGATCAGGTTGCACTAATTATACAATAGGTTATACATTTATTAAATATATATTATTCAACATATGCATTAGGTTAAAATATAAGAATATGTTGTACTCCGAGCATTTAATTTTGGGGTTCTGAGACTAGGCGAGTAGTAACACAGTGATCAATGATATTTTGAGGCCGTGGAGAGTGACTTGGTAGCGTTGTAGGTAAAATTAAGTACTGCGTATTTAATTCTAGGTTAGTAGGTGGTTTTTAAGAAGAGTCTTGAGTTGATGTACAGACAGGGTTCCCTTGGTATTCACTGGTAATGAAATCCAAATTTTTGGGCCCTTTATGTGCATAGGGTTTTTACATAGCGTGAGATGGACACGGGGAACATCAGAACATGATCTGTGTCTTCTGTTGTGGTCGTTTGTCCTGTTAAGGTTGGTAAGGAGAAGTTTGAGCGGAGGGTTTATATTTGAGTGTAGTGTTCTGTGAATGTAGCAGGCACAATAATAAGTATGAATGTTCTTTATGGTGAATAAGTTTAGACTTCTGAATATTGGTGGAGTATGCTGTCTGGAGTGGGAATTGGTTGCCACTCTGACTGCAGCCTTTTGCTGGGTTATTAGTGGTCTGAGATGATTTACTGTGTAAACTCTGAGAGAAACATCATTGGTAAAGTCTGAGAGAAACATCAGTGTAAACTCTGAGAGAAACATCAGTGGTAACTCTGAGAGAAACATCAGTGTAAACTCTGAGAGAAACATCAGTGGTAAACTCTGAGACATCAGTGGTAAAGTAGAGAAACATCAGTGGTAAACTCAATGAAATCACGAAACAAGGGGTTTTGAATCATTTACTAAACAGCAGCAGGCCAGGATCCGACCCCACGACACAGTGTCCCGCCTCAAGAGGCCACACAACGTACATGTCACCTTATCCACTCAGCTATCGATGGCTGAGTGGATAAAGTGACATGTACATTGTGTGGCCTTTGAGGCGGGACAGTGTGTCGTGGGGTCGAATTCTGGTCTGCCGCAGTTTGGTAAATGATTCAAAAATATATATACTGATAGATGCATATCTCAGTGTATATTCCTTGAGAAGTCCACATCTTTCAGTTTATTTAAGCTGAGAGTTTACTGAAATCCTTATTTTAGGTATTAAAGTATTCTTGTCTGATGGTAAAAAGATGAAGTGTTAATGGCCTTCGTGTAGCAGATTGGTTTCAAACCTAGCAAACAATTATCAATACCAATTTCTAATCTCCGCTAATCTCCATTAATTATTCTTAGGCTTGTCTCTTTTTTTTTCACTAATCTTACTCACCCAACTAACATTAATCTCACCTGCAGGACAACTCTCACCATTAAAACTAATCTCATTACAAACACTAATCTCATCCCTCTTCCCTTGTATCACTTATCTCACTACCATAACAATGTAAACGCGGATACTAACCTTACCATCACCATTAATCTCACTGCTACCACTAATCTCACTACAACCACTAATCTCACTACTACCACTAATCTCACTGCCACTACTAATCTCATTACGCATAATCTTTCTCAGAAAAATGCTTCACACTGACAACATTTCCTGTGACTGGGATAGATTGTGGTCTTTCAATACGTCATCTGATTATCATTAATAATTAAGTTTAGTTAATTACTAATTAGCGGAGCTGAAGAGTTGAGAGTTATTATCGAGAGGCCGGAGCCAGGAAGGGGGGCGGAAATTAGCTAATTAGTTAGGCTTAGAACCTATCGACTGCTAGTGGGTGGTTAAGGACGCGGTTCACCTGGAGTGGATGTTAAGAAAATTGCAATTCAATAAGAACATAATAATAGAGGAACACTGCAGAAGGCCTACTGGCCCATGCAAGGCAGGTTTTCCTCAAAATTCTCAAAACCACCAGTGTATTTGTCCATACTTTTCCCAAAGCCTAATGTAAATACAGTCATATTCTGCCCTACGTCATGAACTGGTTCCCAGAGCCGCGTCGTAACCCGGTTCTTGACGTGACCCGGACTTAATGCCATAACAATGACTTAAAATAACGACAAACATCGTTAAACCAGAGTAAATAACTCGCGAAAGAATATAACTATTGTTAAACACACCACACGGTGTATTTTCCCTGTCTAGAAATCCTCGCTGGTGTGTATATGGTTGGTGGATCAGATTTCAAGCCTATCTACTATTCAAGGGTTATTAAAACTGCATATCAAGGCGGCTCTAATTCCTAACACCGTTGGTGGGGGGGGGGAGGTAAACCCACAGTATGGTTGTTAAGACACATATGCAACACTTAAGCAACTTTATTCCGAAACGTTTCGCCTACACAGTAGGCTTCTTCAGTCGAGTACAGAAAGTAGGCAGGAGCAGTAGAGATGTGAAGACGATGTAATCAGTCAATCACCCTTGAAGTCGTAGATTTGAGGTTGTCAGTCCCTCAGCCTGGAGAAGTTCTGTTCCAAAGACTTTGGAACAGAACAGAAGCCTACTGTGTAGGCGAAACGTTTCGGAATAAAGTTGCTTAAGTGTTGCATATGTGTCTTAACAACCATCCTGTCGGTATTGTATACCATTTTGATATTAAACCCACAGTGTTTACACGCTACGATATACACCAGAGTTTTATAAACCTCTATATCTAGCTATGTTTTATTGCAAATGATCTTGAAAATGTTCAGTCCATAATTGAACAGCAGTATAATATGAAGGTACTTCCATCCACTGTTCAATTCTGGATGTACACCATCAATCGCGTCTAACATGACAAAAATCCTACCTTATGAATGAGCTTCATAAGAGAGATGACCGTAGACGCCCCTCCAGGCGGCAATAAGGGTTGAATTACCTTTAGAATGAACACAGATGCAACTTCGGGGACATTTTTATTGTGGCAACGTTTCGCTCCCCAGGAGCTTTGATAGCTGAGAAAAACGGTATAGTGGTAGTGACGAGATGTGGAAAAAAGACACTGATGTTCGGTTTAGCACATTTATTCAAGAAAACGTTTCGCCACGAGTGGTTTGTCCATGACTGAAGAAACCACACGCGCCGGCGAAACGTTTCCTCTAATAATTGTCCTCAATTGTACATCAATGTCATTCTCCACAGCTTTGTCAAGCTTGTCAAAGCTTGAGACCTCATGGAGACCGAAACGTTGCCACAATGTCACGTTAGTGGCAACTGTGTCCCACGGTGTACACGTGTATCTTTGTGTAAGGGTACATGTACATGTCCGATTACTGTGAGGGAAAAGTTCAACAGATAGGAGTAGCGAGCGAATATATGATGACGATAGTTTGATTGGCAGTCTTAAGGTAGTGTCAGTGTCTAGCTCCCGCTATCCCCTCCCCCTCCACCTTTCTCCACATTGAAAGGTGACGTGTGGGTTTCCCACCAAATGGATAATCACGTGACTTGCAGCTGTCAACGCATCTGTAAGTGAAATTCTTCTGCTGTTGTTTTATTTGATACATTAGTTAAAAGCTTCACTTATATCTAATATTTTGAGACTTGGTTCATTCTGCCTTGACTTTCGTGTTTAAAAATCTTGTCTTTAAATCCCCACCGTTTTTTTAAATGCCTTATACTTATCATGGAGAGTGATTTATCGAGCAGTGGTTAATTTTTGTCTCTTCCTAGCTTGGACTGCCAGCTAGGGTCATCTGGCGACTCAGAGAAAGTTTGAAGGTGAAGAACCTAACCAGGTTAAGAGACGTCACCCACGATCTACGTACCATATTGTAGCTACACCCAGCCAGCTACCCTTCATCTCTGTAGTAGTGAAAGACCTGCGTTCCTATCATCTTGACGGATCATTCAAGGCTAGACATATTGTGACTGAATAGTCGTTGGGTTGTCACTCACCGGCTGTGACCCCGTCCCCACACCATCACCAACAACGGCTACAGTTTCTACAATGCGCTGTGTCAACAACATAGACATGATCTACAATTATACCAGTAGAAATTAGCGTTGAATTCAATTATCATTTTCTCTATTTCATTTTTCTTTCAAATACGATGAAGGCTCATGTTTACGTGTTTTTCATTTTCAATTCTTACAATAAAGTGTTTATATTTGTATGTTATTATTTTTTCTATTATTTCTTTTCCTAAGGAGGAGCCAGCCTTGGTAATACTAACACAAGATCTTACAGGGCTGAGTAAGCCTTCACAATTACACAGGTACACTTACGTGAGTATAGACAAGAAATGTAGGGGATGGAGAGGAAAAGCTTCCAAGGGAAGAATGATGAACGTTCATTGTATATCATTCTCTTACAAGTCTCCTCCAGCACTATTGCAACCCCTGAATGGGTCACAATGTATATAATGTATATTACCTTTTCATATAATTTTATATTGCTTATATTTGCGATAATAGCTAAATCGTAAATATATTGCTTTATATTATTATTTGACTTAGTTATATTGTTAGGTAGGATGTAACATTTATATATTATGTGCTCATAGTTCAAGTCTTGATTGTCTAACTACTGAAATTATCGCTTGTGGCTCGTTACTCTGCCGGCTTCTCGGTGTTGCTGGGCAGCAACTGTCCACGGAGCTATCACGTGATCGAGGGGGGTGTTCACACCTCGCCTGAAGTAGTCAGTCTGGGCTAGACTCTCTTGGTGGTTGGACGTATTCCTGACAAGACGTGCCTAACTCTCCCTTATTGGCCCTTGTTGGAAGATCGTCTCTGTAGCTTTCTTGTTGGTTCTGAAGAACTGTTCACAGAACATTGTCTAGACTTAGTGATTTTCGACGTTGTACTGAGGTTGTGTGTCACATAGACACTCTGAGCAACTCAGGTCCTGAGCTGTAGCTTCTGACCTAACTTGTACTGGTATCTGTGTACTGTTACAGTCGGGGAGTTTTGTGACTTTTGTGGAGGATCTGCAGATGGTCCCTACTTTGTGTCGTTATATTATCTCCTTGATCCTGATTCTGTGTCGCAATTGCTTGTTAGATAGCTATTGGGCTTAGCAATCATTTAATTGTTCAAGCAAGCCGTTCTGATTGCCAGGTGGTCAAGAAGTTAGTTGATGTGAGGACTTTGTCAGTCATTGGTTTAAGTCTAGTCGAGTCGTGAGACATAGCGATCTACTTAGAGCACTTACACACATACACACAAACTTACTTGTACATATTTGTAATATCTTATTAAATGTTAATGTACCAGACGGTACTTAAGATATAAAGATGTGATATGTGCCTTCAGCACAGTACTACTGTACACGAGAGAAGTGATTATTTTGATTATATTCATTACATTAATTTAATTTGATAATATACTCCTAGACATCTTGATTGTTAACAAATTTATTAATCCTGAAGTATATTATCAAATTAAATTAATGTAATCCTGAAGCACTATTAATTATTATTGAATTCTAATGGATAATTGGACTAGGATAGTGATTACTTGTTACGAAAACCTAGTAAAAGGCTAAATGCTAGAAGGGCAGTCCTTTGTAGTATTCACTGGAGATCTCTATGCTTATTAGATATCACGTTTTTTGTAACAAGCACACTGATGGCAGCAAGAAGTCTCCTCCGGCACACTGATGGCAGCAAGAAGTCTCCTCCAGCACACTGATGGCAGCAAGAAGTCTCCTCCAGCACACTGATGGCAGCAAGAAGTCTCCTCCAGCACACTGATGGCAGCAAGAAGTCTCCTCCAGCACACTGATGGCAAGAAGTCTCCTCCAGCACACTGATGGCAGCAGGAAGTCTCCTTCAGCACACTGTTGGCAGGAGGAAGTCTCCTTCAGCACACTGATGGCAGCAAGAAGTCTCCTCCAGCACACTGATGGCAGCAAGAAGTCTCCTCCAGCACACTGATGGCAAGAAGTCTCCTCCAGCACACTGATGGCAGCAGGAAGTCTCCTTCAGCACACTGTTGGCAGGAGGAAGTCTCCTTCAGCACACTGTTGGAGGAGGAAGTCTCCTTCAGCACACTGTTGGCAGGAGGAAGTCTCCTTCAGCAAACTGATGGCAGCAGGAAGTCTCCTTCAGCACACTGTTGGCAGGAGGAAGTCTCCTTCAGCACACTGTTGGCAGGAGGAAGTCTCCTTCAGCACACTGTTGGCATGAGGAAGTCTCCTTCAGCACACTGATGGCAGCAGGAAGTCTCCTTCAGCACACTGATGGCAGCGAGAAGTCTCCTTCAGCACACTGATGGCAGCAGGAAGTCTCCTTCAGCACACTGATGGCAGCAAGAAGTCTCCTCCAGCACACTGATGGCAGCAAGAAGTCTCCTCCAGCACACTGATGGCAGCAAGAAGTCTCCTCCAGCACACTGATGGCAGCAAGAAGTCTCCTCCAGCACACTGATGGCAAGAAGTCTCCTCCAGCACACTGATGGCAGCAGGAAGTCTCCTTCAGCAAACTGTTGGCAGGAGGAAGTCTCCTTCAGCACACTGTTGGCAGGAGGAAGTCTCCTTCAGCACACTATTGGCAGGAGGAAGTCTCCTTCAGCAAACTGATGGCAGCAGGAAGTCTCCTTCAGCACACTGTTGGCAGGAGGAAGTCTCCTTCAGCACACTGTTGGCAGGAGGAAGTCTCCTTCAGCACACTGTTGGTATGAGGAAGTCTCCTTCAGCACACTGATGGCAGCAGGAAGTCTCCTTCAGCACACTGATGGCAGCGAGAAGTCTCCTTCAGCACACTGATGGCAGCAGGAAGTCTCCTTCAGCACACTGATGGCAGCGAGAAGTCTCCTTCAGCACACTGATGGCAGCAGGAAGTCTCCTTCAGCACACTGATGGCAGCAGGAAGTCTCCTTCTGCACACTGATGGCAGCGAGAAGTCTCCTTCAGCACACTGATGGCAGCAGGAAGTCTCCTTCAGCACACTGATGGCAGCGAGAAGTCTCCTTCAGCACACTGATGGCAGCAGGAAGTCTCCTTCAGCACACTGATGGCAGCAGGAAGTCTCCTTCAGCACACTGATGGCAGCAGGAAGTCTCCTTCAGCGCACTGTTGGCAGGAGGAAGTCTCCTTCAGCTCACTGATGGCAGCAGGAAGTCTCCTTCAGCACACTGTTGGCAGGACGAAGTCTCCTTCAGCACACTGATGGCAGCAGGAAGTCTCCTCCAACACACTGATGGCAGGAGGAAGTCTCCTCCAGCACACTGTTGGGAGGAGGAAGTCTCCTTCAGCACACTGATGGCAGCAGGAAGTCACCTTCAGCACACTGATGGCAGCAGGAAATCTCCTTCAGCACACTGATGGCAGCAGGAAGTCTCCTCCAACACACTGATGGCAGCAGGAAGTCTCCTCCAGCAAACTGATAGCAGCAGGAAGTCTCCTTCAGCACACTGATGGCAGCAGGAAGTCTCCTCCAACACACTGATGGCAGGAGGAAGTCTCCTCCAACACACTGATGGCAGCAGGAAGTCTCCTTCAGCAAACTGATGGCAGCAGGAAGTCTCCTTCAGCACACTGATGGCAGCAGGAAGTCTTCTTCAGCACACTGATGGCAGGAGGAAGTCTCCTTCAGCGCACTGATGGCAGCAGGAAGTCTCCTTCAGCACACTGATGGCAGCAGGAAATCTCCTTCAGCACACTGATGGCAGCAGGAAGTCTCCTCCAACACACTGATGGCAGCAGGAAGTCTCCTTCAGCACACTGTTGGCAGGACGAAGTCTCCTTCAGCACACTGATGGCAGCAGGAAGTCTCCTCCAACACACTGATGGCAGGAGGAAGTCTCCTCCAGCACACTGTTGGGAGGAGGAAGTCTCCTTCAGCACACTGATGGCAGCAGGAAGTCACCATCAGCACACTGATGGCAGCAGGAAATCTCCTTCAGCACACTGACGGCAGCAGGAAGTCTCCTCCAACACACTGATGGCAGCAGGAAGTCTCCTCCAGCAAACTGATAGCAGCAGGAAGTCTCCTTCAGCACACTGATGGCAGCAGGAAGTCTCCTCCAACACACTGATGGCAGGAGGAAGTCTCCTCCAACACACTGATGGCAGCAGGAAGTCTCCTTCAGCACACTGATGGCAGCAGGAAGTCTCCTTCAGCACACTGATGGCAGCAGGAAGTCTTCTTCAGCACACTGATGGCAGGAGGAAGTCTCCTTCAGCGCACTGATGGCAGCAGGAAGTCTCCTTCAGCACACTGATGGCAGCAGGAAATCTCCTTCAGCACACTGATGGCAGCAGGAAGTCTCCTCCAACACACTGATGGCAGCAGGAAGTCTCCTCCAACACACTGATGGCAGGAGGAAGTCTCCTCCAACACACTGATGGCAGCAGGAAGTCTCCTTCAGCACACTGATGGCAGCAGGAAGTCTCCTTCAGCACACTGATGGCAGGAGGAAGTCTCCTTCAGCGCACTGAAGGCAGCAGGAAGTCTCCTTCAGCACACTGTTGGCAGGAGGAAGTCTCCTTCAGCACACTGTTGGCAGGAGGAAGTCTCCTTCAGCACACTGTTGGCATGAGGAAGTCTCCTTCAGCACACTGATGGCAGCAGGAAGCCTCCTTCAGCACACTGATGGCAGCGAGAAGTCTCCTTCAGCACACTGATGGCAGCAGGAAGTCTCCTTCAGCACACTGATGGCAGCAAGAAGTCTCCTCCAGCACACTGATGGCAGCAAGAAGTCTCCTCCAGCACACTGATGGCAGCAAGAAGTCTCCTCCAGCACACTGATGGCAGCAAGAAGTCTCCTCCAGCACACTGATGGCAGCAAGAAGTCTCCTCCAGCACACTGATGGCAAGAAGTCTCCTCCAGCACACTGATGGCAGCAGGAAGTCTCCTTCAGCACACTGTTGGCAGGAGGAAGTCTCCTTCAGCACACTGTTGGCAGGAGGAAGTCTCCTTCAGCACACTGTTGGCAGGAGGAAGTCTCCTTCAGCAAACTGATGGCAGCAGGAAGTCTCCTTCAGCACACTGTTGGCAGGAGGAAGTCTCCTTCAGCACACTGTTGGCAGGAGGAAGTCTCCTTCAGCACACTGTTGGCATGAGGAAGTCTCCTTCAGCACACTGATGGCAGCAGGAAGTCTCCTTCAGCACACTGATGGCAGCGAGAAGTCTCCTTCAGCACACTGATGGCAGCAGGAAGTCTCCTTCAGCACACTGATGGCAGCGAGAAGTCTCCCTCAGCACACTGATGGCAGCAGGAAGTCTCCTTCAGCACACTGATGGCAGCAGGAAGTCTCCTTCTGCACACTGATGGCAGCGAGAAGTCTCCTTCAGCACACTGATGGCAGCAGGAAGTCTCCTTCAGCACACTGATGGCAGCGAGAAGTCTCCTTCAGCACACTGATGGCAGCAGGAAGTCTCCTTCAGCACACTGATGGCAGCAGGAAGTCTCCTTCAGCACACTGATGGCAGCAGGAAGTCTCCTTCAGCGCACTGTTGGCAGGAGGAAGTCTCCTTCAGCTCACTGATGGCAGCAGGAAGTCTCCTTCAGCACACTGTTGGCAGGACGAAGTCTCCTTCAGCACACTGATGGCAGCAGGAAGTCTCCTCCAACACACTGATGGCAGGAGGAAGTCTCCTCCAGCACACTGTTGGGAGGAGGAAGTCTCCTTCAGCACACTGATGGCAGCAGGAAGTCACCTTCAGCACACTGATGGCAGCAGGAAATCTCCTTCAGCACACTGATGGCAGCAGGAAGTCTCCTCCAACACACTGATGGCAGCAGGAAGTCTCCTCCAGCAAACTGATAGCAGCAGGAAGTCTCCTTCAGCACACTGATGGCAGCAGGAAGTCTCCTCCAACACACTGATGGCAGGAGGAAGTCTCCTCCAACACACTGATGGCAGCAGGAAGTCTCCTTCAGCACACTGATGGCAGCAGGAAGTCTCCTTCAGCACACTGATGGCAGCAGGAAGTCTTCTTCAGCACACTGATGGCAGGAGGAAGTCTCCTTCAGCGCACTGATGGCAGCAGGAAGTCTCCTTCAGCACACTGATGGCAGCAGGAAATCTCCTTCAGCACACTGATGGCAGCAGGAAGTCTCCTCCAACACACTGATGGCAGCAGGAAGTCTCCTTCAGCACACTGTTGGCAGGACGAAGTCTCCTTCAGCACACTGATGGCAGCAGGAAGTCTCCTCCAACACACTGATGGCAGGAGGAAGTCTCCTCCAGCACACTGTTGGGAGGAGGAAGTCTCCTTCAGCACACTGATGGCAGCAGGAAGTCACCATCAGCACACTGATGGCAGCAGGAAATCTCCTTCAGCACACTGACGGCAGCAGGAAGTCTCCTCCAACACACTGATGGCAGCAGGAAGTCTCCTCCAGCAAACTGATAGCAGCAGGAAATCTCCTTCAGCACACTGATGGCAGCAAGAAGTCTCCTCCAACACACTGATGGCAGGAGGAAGTCTCCTCCAACACACTGATGGCAGCAGGAAGTCTCCTTCAGCACACTGATGGCAGCAGGAAGTCTCCTTCAGCACACATAAGAACATAAGAACATAAGAAAGGAGGAACACTGCAGGAGGCCTGCTGGCCCATACTAGGCAGGTCCTTTACAATTCATCCCACTAACAAAACATTTGCCCAACCCAATTTTCAGTGCCACCCAAGAAATAAGCTCTGATGTGAAAGTCCCACTCAAATCCAACCCCTCCCACTCATGTACCTATCCAACCTAGATTTGAAACTACCCAAAGTCCCAGCCTCAATAACCCAACTAGGTAGACTGTTCCACTCATCAACTACCCTATTTCCAAACCAATACTTTCCTATGTCCTTTCTAAATCTAAACTTATCTAATTTAAATCCATTACTGCGCGTTCTCTCTTGGAGAGACATCCTCAAGACCTTATTAATATCCCCTTTATTAATACCTATCTTCCACTTATACACTTCGATCAGGTCTCCCCTCATTCTTCGTCTAACAAGTGAATGTAACTTAAGAGTCTTCAATCTTTCTTCATAAGGAAGATTTCTGATGCTATGTATTAATTTAGTCATCCTACGTTGAATGTTTTCTAACGAATTTATGTCCATTTTGTAATACGGAGACCAGAACTGAGCTGCATAATCTAGGTGAGGCCTTACTAATGATGTATAAAGCTGCAGTATGACCTCTGGACTTCTGTTGCTTACACTTCTTGATATAAATCCCAGTAATCTATTTGCCTTATTACGTACGCTTAGGCATTGCTGTCTTGGTTTAAGGTTGCTGCTCACCATAACCCCCAAGTCCTTTTCGCAATCTGTATGGCTAAGTTCTACATCATTTAATTTATAAGTACTAGGGTTATGGGCACTCCCAAGCTTCAGAACCTTGCATTTATCTACATTGAACTGCATCTGCCACTTTTCTGACCAAGAATAGAGTTTGTTTAAATCCTCCTGAAGTTCCCTAACATCTACGTTTGAATCAATTATCCTACCTATCTTTGTGTCATCGGCGAATTTGCTCATATCACTAGTAATTCCCTCATCAAGATCATTGATATATATTATAAACAACAACGGGCCCAAGACTGATCCCTGTGGAACGCCACTTGTTACAGATCCCCACTCGGATTTAACCCCATTTATGGACACTCTCTGCTTCCTGTCAGTGAGCCATGACTCGATCCACGAGAGCACTTTTCCCCCAATGCCATGAGCTGCCACTTTCTTTAACAGTCTATGGTGCGGAACTCTATCAAAAGCCTTACTAAAATCTAAGTAAATAATATCAAATTCTTTATTGTGGTCAACAGCCTCAAAAGCTTTACTGAAGAAAGTTAATAAATTAGTTAGACAAGACCGGCCTCTTGTGAATCCATGCTGAGTATCATTAATCAAGCTATGCTTATCGAGATGGCTTCTTATAATCTCAGCTATAATTGACTCTAGTAATTTGCCTACAATTGAGGTCAGGCTTATTGGGCGGTAATTTGACGGTAACGACTTGTCCCCTGTTTTAAAAATAGGAGTTACATTAGCCATCTTCCACATATCAGACACTACACCTGTTTGAAGAGATAAATTAAAAATATTAGTTAATGGTTCACAGAGTTCCATTTTGCATTCCTTAAGAACCCTTGAAAAAACCTCATCAGGACCCGGCGACTTATTTTGCTTCAGTCTGTCTATCTGCCTCACAACCATCTCACTAGTGACAGTGATGTTACATAATTTATCTTCTTCTAGCCCACTGTAAAAATTAATTTCTGGAATATTGTTAGTGTCTTCCTGTGTAAAAACTGAGAGAAAATAATTATTTAAAATCAAGCACATTTCATTCTCTTTGTCAGTAAGGTGCCCATAGTTATTTTTAAGGGGACCTATCTTATCTCTAACTTTTGTTCTATAGACCTGGAAAAAACTTTTTGGGTTAGTTTTAGAATCCCTAGCAACTTTAATTTCATAGTCCCTTTTAGCTTTTCTTATCCCCTTTTTAATGTCCCTCTTAATGTCAATATACTGATTCATAAGATGACCCTCACCTCTTTTGATACGCCTATAAATTCCTTTCTTATGCCCTAGTAGATATTTGAGCCTATTATTCATCCATTTTGGGTCATTTCTATTTGATCTAATTTCTTTATATGGGATAAACGCTCTTTGAGCAGCATGTATAGTGTTCAGAAAACTGTCATATTGATAGCTCTCTTCGTTACCCCAGTCAACAGATGATAAGTGTTCTCTAAGCCCATCGTAATCTGCTAAGCGAAAATCTGGGACTGTTACTGAGTTATCGCTACTATCGTACTTCCATTCAATGCTAAATGTAATTGATTTGTGGTCGCTAGCACCCAGTTCCTCTGAAATTTCTAAATTATTAACAAGGGATTCATTGTTTGCCATAACTAAGTCAAGCAGGTTATTTCCCCTTGTAGGTTCTGTCACAAACTGCTTCAAAAAACAATCCTGAAATACTTCTAAGAAGTCGTATGATTCTAAATTCCCAGTCAAGAAATTCCAATCAACATGACTAAAGTTAAAGTCTCCTAGAATTACTACATTATCGTGCCTTGTGGCCTTAACAATTTCCTCCCATAGTAGTTTCCCTTGGTCCCTATTTAAGTTTGGGGGACGGTATATCACTCCTAAAATCAGTTTTTCATGCCCCTCTGAAAATTCTATCCAAACAGACTCTGTATGTGTTACTTCAGACTTAATACCCGTTTTTATGCAACAGTTCAAGCGATCTCGGACATACAATGCCACCCCACCCCCCCTCCCAATACTTCTATCTTCTTGGAACAATTTAAAACCCTGAATATGACATTCCGCAGGCATGTCCCGACTTTTTGAATTAAACCACGTCTCAGTTAAGGCAAATACATCAATGTTACCTACACTAGCAACTAATCTCAACTCGTCCATCTTATTCCTAGCACTACGGCAATTAGCATAATAAACATTGAAAGACTCTCCTTTCTCTTTACCCTTCCTACTCATTTCTATTTTTCTACTAAACCTATTACTGTCCTTATCACCCAAGGTCCCTGGCTTTTCAATATCTATCTCGTTCTTATTATTACTAGTTCCCCTAGAACTCGTAATATTACTACACTGGGACTTCACTGCTTTCCTGCCAAAACCCATACCACTAACTATTCCTAGTTTAAAGTCCTAACTGCTCCCTCCACTGCAGTTGCCAGTGCTCCCACCCCACACCTAGATAAGTGAACCCCATCCCTAGCAAACATGTCATTTCTGCCATAGAAGAGGTCCCAGTTGTCAATGAATGTTACTGCATTTTCCTTACAGTATTTGTCCAGCCAGCAATTGACACCAATTGCCCTGGACAACCATTCACTTCCAACCCCCCTCCTTGGCAAAATACCACATATGAGAGGGTTCCCACCCTTACTTCTAATTATTTCTATTGCCGACCTATACCTGCTAATCAGGTCCTCACTCCTACGTCTGCCAACATCGTTGCCTCCAGCACTGAGACAGATAATAGGATTGCTCCCATTACCTTTCATGATGTCATCCAGACGGCTAACAATATCCTCCATCCCAGCCCCAGGAAAGCAAACTCTCTGTCTCCTACTCCTGTCCTTCAAGCAGAACGCCCTATCCATATACCTAACTTGGCTATCCCCAACAACAACAATATTCTTACCTTCCTTAATGTCTTTCGTCGTCTCGTTCCCAGTAGTCGACTCACATTCGTCGGGTAGCACTGAGAATGTATTGGATGTTTCCACAACAGTTTCCACGGCAGTCTCTTTCTTCTTCATCGTTTCTACCTTTCCATTCGTCTTCTTGATCGTCAACTTCTTTCCCTGCTGTCCAGCCACTGACCAGTTTCCCTTCTTGACCTGAGGACTCAAAACAGGAGGACTACTACGAATCTTCTTGTTTTCCTCGGTCAGTCGCCGAATTTCCATATTCGCCAACCTCAATTCTTCCTTAAGCTGTTGGTAAAGTTGCTCGATGGAGGGCATCTTGCTTCAATTCTAGAGAGCGCGCAAACAGGTCTTCACAGAGCCAAGTACACGTCAACACTGCGCAAAAGCCAACTCAATCAGGAGCTACTGCGCAGCACGTCAGCACGGCCCAATAGCGATGCGAACACTGATGGCAGCAGGAAGTCTTCTTCAGCACACTGATGGCAGGAGGAAGTCTCCTTCAGCGCACTGATGGCAGCAGGAAGTCTCCTTCAGCACACTGATGGCAGCAGGAAATCTCCTTCAGCACACTGATGGCAGCAGGAAGTCTCCTCCAACACACTGATGGCAGCAGGAAGTCTCCTCCAACACACTGATGGCAGGAGGAAGTCTCCTCCAACACACTGATGGCAGCAGGAAGTCTCCTTCAGCACACTGATGGCACCAGGAAGTCTCCTTCAGCACACTGATGGCAGGAGGAAGTCTCCTTCAGCGCACTGAAGGCAGCAGGAAGTCTCCTTCAGCACACTGATGGCAGCAGGAAGTCTCCTTCAGCACAATGATGGCAGCAGGAAGTCTCCTTCAGCACACTGATGGCAGGAGGAAGTCTCCTCCAGCAAACTGATGGCAGCAGGAAGTCTCCTTCAGCACACTGATGGCAGTAGGAAGTCTCCTTCAGCACGCTGATGGCAGCAGGAAGTCTCCTTCTGCACACTGATGGCAGCAGGAAGTCTCCTTCAGCACACTGATGGCAGCAAGAAGTCTCCTTCAGCACACTGATGGCAGCAGGAAGTCTCGTTCAGCACACTGATGGCAGCAGGAAGTCTCCTTCAGCAAACTGATAGCAGCAGGAAGTATCCTTCAGCACACTGATGGCAGCAGGAAGTCTCGTTCAGCACACTGATGGCAGCAGGAAGTCTCCTCCAGCACACTGATGGCAGCAGGAAGTCTCCTCCAGCACAGTGATGGAAGCAGGAAGTCTCCTTCACCACACTGATGGAAGCAGGAAGTCTCCTTCAGCACATTGATGGCAGCAGGAAGTCTCCTTCAGCACACTGATGGCAGCAGAAAGTCTCCTTCAGCACACTGATGGCAGCAGGAAGTCTCCTTCAGCACAGTGATGGCAGCAGGAAGTCTCCTTCAGCAAACTGATGGCAGCAGGAAGTCTCCTCCAGCACACTGATGGCAGCAGGAAGTCTCCTCCAGCACAGTGATGGAAGCAGGAAGTCTCCTTCACCACACTGATGGAAGCAGGAAGTCTCCTTCAGCACACTGATGGAAGCAGGAAGTCTCCTTCAGCACACTGATGGAAGCAGGAAGTCTCCTTCAGCACACTGATGGAAGCAGGAAGTCTCCTCCAGCACAGTGATGGAAGCAGGAAGTCTCCTTCAGCACAGTGATGGAAGCAGGAAGTCTCCTCCAGCACACTGATGGAAGCAGGAAGTCTCCTTCAGCACACTGATGGCAGCAGGAAGTCTCCTCCAGCACAGTGATGGCAGCAGGAAGTCTCCTCCAGCACAGTGATGGAAGCAGAAAGTCTCCTCCAGCACACTGATGGAAGCAGGAAGTCTCCTCCAGCACAGTGATGGAAGCAGGAAGTCTCCTCCAGCACACTGATGGAAGCAGGAAGTCTCCTTCAGCACACTGATGGCAGCAGGAAGTCTCCTCCAGCACACTGATGGCAGCAGGAAGTCTCCTCCAGCACACTGATGGCAGCAGGAAGTCTCCTTCAGCACACTGACGGCAGCAGGAAGTCTCCTTCAGCACACTGACGGCAGCAGGAAGTCTCCTCATGTACACTGATGGCAGCAATAAGTCTCTTTCAGCACACTGATGGCAGCAGGAAGTCTCCTTCAGCACAATGATGGCAGCAGGAAGTCTCCTTCAGCACACTGATGGCAGCAGGAAGTCTCCTTCAGCACACTGATGGCAGCAGGAAGTCTCCTTCAGCACACTGATGGCAGCAGGAAGTCTCCTTCAGCACACTGATGGCAGCAGGAAGTCTTCTTCAGCACACTGATGGCAGCAATAAGTCTCCTTCAGCACAATGATGTCAGCAGGAAGTCTCCTTCAGCAAACTGATGGCAGCAATAAGTCTCCTTCAGCACAATGATGGCAGCAGGAAGTCTCCTTCAGCACACTGATGGCAGCAGGAAGTCTCCTTCAGCACGCTGATGGCAGCAGGAAGTCTCTTTCAGCACACTGATGGCAGAAGGAAGTCTCCTTCAGCACACTGATGGCAGCAGGAAGTCTCCTTCAGCACACTGATGGCAGCAGGAAGTCTCCTTCAGCACACTGATGGCAGCAGGAAGTCTTCTTCAGCACACTGATGGCAGCAGGAAGTCTCCTTCAGCACACTGATGGCAGCAGGAAGTCTCCTTCAGCACACTGATGGCAGCAGGAAGTCTCCTTCAGCACACTGATGGCAGCAGGAAGTCTCCTTCAGCACACTGATGGCAGCAGGAAGTCTCCTTCAGCACACTGATGGCAGCAGGAAGTCTCCTTCAGCACACTGATGGCAGCGAGAAGTCTCCTTCAGCACACTGATGGCAGCAGGAAGTCTCCTTCAGCACACTGATGGCAGCAGGAAGTCTTCTTCAGCACACTGATGGCAGCAGGAAGTCTCCTTCAGCACACTGATGGCAGCAGGAAGTCTCCTTCAGCACACTGATGGCAGCAGGAAGTCTCCTTCAGCACACTGATGGCAGCAGGAAGTCTCCTTCAGCACACTGATGGCAGCAGGAAGTCTCCTTCAGCACACTGATGGCAGCAGGAAGTCTCCTTCAGCACACTGATGGCAGCAGGAAGTCTCCTTCAGCACACTGATGGCAGCAGGAAGTCTCCTTCAGCACACTGATGGCAGCAGGAAGTCTCCTTCAGACCACTGATGGCAGCAGGAAGTCTCGTTCAGCACACTGATGGCAGCAGGAAGTCTCCTTCAGACCACTGGTGGCAGCAGGAAGTCTCCTTCAGCACACTGATGGCAGCAGGAAGTCTCCTTCAGCACACTGATGGCAGCAGGAAGTCTCCTTCAGCACACTGATGGCAGCAGGAAGTCTCCTTCAGCACACTGATGGCAGCAGGAAGTCTCCTCCAGCACACTGATGGCAGCAGGAAGTCTCCTTCAGCACACTGATGGCAGCAGGAAGTCTCCTTCAGCACACTGATGGCAGCAGGAAGTCTCCTTCAGCACACTGATGGCAGCAGGAAGTCTCCTTCAGCACACTGATGGAAGCAGGAAGTCTCCTTCAGCACACTGATGGCAGCAGGAAGTCTCCTTCAGCACACTGATGGCAGCAGGAAGTCTCCTTCAGCACACTGATGGCAGCAGGAAGTCTCCTTCAGCACCCTGATGGCAGCAGGAAGTCTCCTTCAGCACACTGATGGCAGCAGGAAGTCTCCTCCAGCACACTGATGGCAGCAGGAAGTCTCCTTCAGCACACTGATGGAAGCAGGAAGTCTCCTTCAGCACACTGATGGCAGCAGGAAGTCTCCTTCAGCACACTGATGGCAGCAGGAAGTCTCCTTCAGCACACTGATGGAAGCAGGAAGTCTCCTTCAGCACACTGATGGCAGCAGGAAGTCTCCTTCAGCACACTGATGGCAGCAGGAAGTCTCCTTCAGCACACTGATGGCAGCAGGAAGTCTCCTTCAGCACACTGATGGCAGCAGGAAGTCTCCTTCAGCACACTGATGGCAGCAGGAAGTCTCCTTCAGCACACTGATGGCAGCAGGAAGTCTCCTTCAGCACACTGATGGCAGCTGGAAGTCTCCTTCAGCACACTGATGGCAGCAGGAAGTCTCCTTCAGCACACTGATGGCAGCAGGAAGTCTCCTTCAGCACACTGATGGCAGCAGGAAGTCTCCTTCAGCTCACTGATGGCAGCAGGAAGTCTCCTTCAGCACACTGATGGCAGCAGGAAGTCTCCTTCAGCACACTGATAGCAGCAGGAAGTCTCCTTCAGCACACTGATGGCAGCAGGAAGTCTCCTTCAGCACACTGATGGCAGCAGGAAGTCTCCTTCAGCACACTGATGGCAGCAGGAAGTCTCCTTCAGCACACTGATGGCAGCAGGAAGTCTCCTTCAGCACACTGATGGCAGCAGGAAGTCTCCTTCAGCACACTGATGGCAGCAGGAAGTCTCCTTCAGCACACTGATGGCAGCAGGAAGTCTCCTTCAGCACACTGATGGCAGCAGGAAGTCTCCTTCAGCACACTGATGGCAGCAGGAAGTCTCCTTCAGCACACTGATGGCAGCAGGAAGTCTCCTTCAGCACAGTGATGGCAGCAGGAAGTCTCCTTCAGCACACTGATGGCAGCAGGAAGTCTCCTTCAGCACACTGATGGCAGCAGGAAGTCTCCTTCAGCACACTGATGGCAGCAGGAAGTCTCCTTCAGCACACTGATGGCAGCAGGAAGTCTCCTTCAGCACACTGATGGCAGCAGGAAGTCTTCTTCAGCACACTGATGGCAGCAGGAAGTCTCCTTCAGCACACTGATGGCAGCAGGAAGTCTCCTTCAGCACACTGATGGCAGCAGGAAGTCTCCTTCAGCACACTGATGGCAGCAGGAAGTCTCCTTCAGCACACTGATGGCAGCAGGAAGTCTCCTTCAGCACACTGATGGCAGCAGGAAGTCTCCTTCAGCACACTGATGGCAGCGAGAAGTCTCCTTCAGCACACTGATGGCAGCAGGAAGTCTCCTTCAGCACACTGATGGCAGCAGGAAGTCTTCTTCAGCACACTGATGGCAGCAGGAAGTCTCCTTCAGCACACTGATGGCAGCAGGAAGTCTCCTTCAGCACACTGATGGCAGCAGGAAGTCTCCTTCAGCACACTGATGGCAGCAGGAAGTCTCCTTCAGCACACTGATGGCAGCAGGAAGTCTCCTTCAGCACACTGATGGCAGCAGGAAGTCTCCTTCAGCACACTGATGGCAGCAGGAAGTCTCCTTCAGACCACTGATGGCAGCAGGAAGTCTCGTTCAGCACACTGATGGCAGCAGGAAGTCTCCTTCAGACCACTGATGGCAGCAGGAAGTCTCCTTCAGCACACTGATGGCAGCAGGAAGTCTCCTTCAGCACACTGATGGCAGCAGGAAGTCTCCTTCAGCACACTGATGGCAGCAGGAAGTCTCCTTCAGCACACTGATGGCAGCAGGAAGTCTCCTCCAGCACACTGATGGCAGCAGGAAGTCTCCTTCAGCACACTGATGGCAGCAGGAAGTCTCCTTCAGCACACTGATGGCAGCAGGAAGTCTCCTTCAGCACACTGATGGCAGCAGGAAGTCTCCTTCAGTACACTGATGGAAGCAGGAAGTCTCCTTCAGCACACTGATGGCAGCAGGAAGTCTCCTTCAGCACACTGATGGCAGCAGGAAGTCTCCTTCAGCACAGTGATGGCAGCAGGAAGTCTCCTTCAGCAAACTGATGGCAGCAGGAAGTCTCCTCCAGCACACTGATGGCAGCAGGAAGTCTCCTCCAGCACAGTGATGGAAGCAGGAAGTCTCCTTCACCACACTGATGGAAGCAGGAAGTCTCCTTCAGCACACTGATGGAAGCAGGAAGTCTCCTTCAGCACACTGATGGAAGCAGGAAGTCTCCTTCAGCACACTGATGGAAGCAGGAAGTCTCCTCCAGCACAGTGATGGAAGCAGGAAGTCTCCTTCAGCACAGTGATGGAAGCAGGAAGTCTCCTCCAGCACACTGATGGAAGCAGGAAGTCTCCTTCAGCACACTGATGGCAGCAGGAAGTCTCCTCCAGCACAGTGATGGCAGCAGGAAGTCTCCTCCAGCACAGTGATGGAAGCAGAAAGTCTCCTCCAGCACACTGATGGAAGCAGGAAGTCTCCTCCAGCACAGTGATGGAAGCAGGAAGTCTCCTCCAGCACACTGATGGAAGCAGGAAGTCTCCTCCAGCACACTGATGGAAGCAGGAAGTCTCCTTCAGCACACTGATGGCAGCAGGAAGTCTCCTCCAGCACACTGATGGCAGCAGGAAGTCTCCTCCAGCACACTGATGGCAGCAGGAAGTCTCCTTCAGCACACTGACGGCAGCAGGAAGTCTCCTTCAGCACACTGACGGCAGCAGGAAGTCTCCTCATGTACACTGATGGCAGCAATAAGTCTCTTTCAGCACACTGATGGCAGCAGGAAGTCTCCTTCAGCACAATGATGGCAGCAGGAAGTCTCCTCCAGCACAGTGATGGAAGCAGAAAGTCTCCTCCAGCACACTGATGGAAGCAGGAAGTCTCCTCCAGCACAGTGATGGAAGCAGGAAGTCTCCTCCAGCACACTGATGGAAGCAGGAAGTCTCCTCCAGCACACTGATGGAAGCAGGAAGTCTCCTTCAGCACACTGATGGCAGCAGGAAGTCTCCTCCAGCACACTGATGGCAGCAGGAAGTCTCCTCCAGCACACTGATGGCAGCAGGAAGTCTCCTTCAGCACACTGACGGCAGCAGGAAGTCTCCTTCAGCACACTGACGGCAGCAGGAAGTCTCCTCATGTACACTGATGGCAGCAATAAGTCTCTTTCAGCACACTGATGGCAGCAGGAAGTCTCCTTCAGCACAATGATGGCAGCAGGAAGTCTCCTTCAGCACACTGATGGCAGCAGGAAGTCTCCTTCAGCACGCTGATGGCAGCAGGAAGTCTCTTTCAGCACACTGATGGCAGAAGGAAGTCTCCTTCAGCACACTGATGGCAGCAGGAAGTCTCCTTCAGCACACTGATGGCAGCAGGAAGTCTCCTTCAGCACACTGATGGCAGCAGGAAGTCTTCTTCAGCACACTGATGGCAGCAGGAAGTCTCCTTCAGCACACTGATGGCAGCAGGAAGTCTCCTTCAGCACACTGATGGCAGCAGGAAGTCTCCTTCAGCACACTGATGGCAGCAGGAAGTCTCCTTCAGCACACTGATGGCAGCAGGAAGTCTCCTTCAGCACACTGATGGCAGCAGGAAGTCTCCTTCAGCACACTGATGGCAGCGAGAAGTCTCCTTCAGCACACTGATGGCAGCAGGAAGTCTCCTTCAGCACACTGATGGCAGCAGGAAGTCTTCTTCAGCACACTGATGGCAGCAGGAAGTCTCCTCCAGCACACTGATGGCAGCAGGAAGTCTCCTTCAGCACACTGATGGCAGCAGGAAGTCTCCTTCAGCACACTGATGGCAGCAGGAAGTCTCCTTCAGCACACTGATGGCAGCAGGAAGTCTCCTTCAGTACACTGATGGAAGCAGGAAGTCTCCTTCAGCACACTGATGGCAGCAGGAAGTCTCCTTCAGCACACTGATGGCAGCAGGAAGTCTCCTTCAGCACAGTGATGGCAGCAGGAAGTCTCCTTCAGCAAACTGATGGCAGCAGGAAGTCTCCTCCAGCACACTGATGGCAGCAGGAAGTCTCCTCCAGCACAGTGATGGAAGCAGGAAGTCTCCTTCACCACACTGATGGAAGCAGGAAGTCTCCTTCAGCACACTGATGGAAGCAGGAAGTCTCCTTCAGCACACTGATGGAAGCAGGAAGTCTCCTTCAGCACACTGATGGAAGCAGGAAGTCTCCTCCAGCACAGTGATGGAAGCAGGAAGTCTCCTTCAGCACAGTGATGGAAGCAGAAAGTCTCCTCCAGCACACTGATGGAAGCAGGAAGTCTCCTTCAGCACACTGATGGCAGCAGGAAGTCTCCTCCAGCACAGTGATGGCAGCAGGAAGTCTCCTCCAGCACAGTGATGGAAGCAGAAAGTCTCCTCCAGCACACTGATGGAAGCAGGAAGTCTCCTCCAGCACAGTGATGGAAGCAGGAAGTCTCCTCCAGCACACTGATGGAAGCAGGAAGTCTCCTCCAGCACACTGATGGAAGCAGGAAGTCTCCTTCAGCACACTGATGGCAGCAGGAAGTCTCCTCCAGCACACTGATGGCAGCAGGAAGTCTCCTCCAGCACACTGATGGCAGCAGGAAGTCTCCTTCAGCACACTGACGGCAGCAGGAAGTCTCCTTCAGCACACTGACGGCAGCAGGAAGTCTCCTCATGTACACTGATGGCAGCAATAAGTCTCTTTCAGCACACTGATGGCAGCAGGAAGTCTCCTTCAGCACAATGATGGCAGCAGGAAGTCTCCTCCAGCACAGTGATGGAAGCAGAAAGTCTCCTCCAGCACACTGATGGAAGCAGGAAGTCTCCTCCAGCACAGTGATGGAAGCAGGAAGTCTCCTCCAGCACACTGATGGAAGCAGGAAGTCTCCTCCAGCACACTGATGGAAGCAGGAAGTCTCCTTCAGCACACTGATGGCAGCAGGAAGTCTCCTCCAGCACACTGATGGCAGCAGGAAGTCTCCTCCAGCACACTGATGGCAGCAGGAAGTCTCCTTCAGCACACTGACGGCAGCAGGAAGTCTCCTTCAGCACACTGATGGCAGCAGGAAGTCTTCTTCTGCACACTGATGGCAGCAGGAAGTCTCCTTCAGCACACTGATGGCAGCAGGAAGTCTCCTTCAGCACACTGATGGCAGCAGGAAGTCTTCTTCAGCACACTGATGGCAGCAGGAAGTCTCCTTCAGCACACTGATGGCAGCAGGAAGTCTCCTTCAGCACACTGATGGCAGCAGGAAGTCTCCTTCAGCACACTGATGGCAGCAGGAAGTCTCCTTCAGCACACTGATGGCAGCAGGAAGTCTCCTTCAGCACACTGATGGCAGCAGGAAGTCTCCTTCAGCACACTGATGGCAGCAGGAAGTCTCCTTCAGCACACTGATGGCAGCAGGAAGTCTCCTTCAGCACACTGATGGCAGCGAGAAGTCTCCTTCAGCACACTGATGGCAGCAGGAAGTCTCCTTCAGCACACTGATGGCAGCAGGAAGTCTTCTTCAGCACACTGATGGCAGCAGGAAGTCTCCTTCAGCACACTGATGGCAGCAGGAAGTCTCCTTCAGCACACTGATGGCAGCAGGAAGTCTCCTTCAGCACAATGATGGCAGCAGGAAGTCTCCTTCAGCACACTGATGGCAGCAGGAAGTCTCCTTCAGCACGCTGATGGCAGCAGGAAGTCTCTTTCAGCACACTGATGGCAGAAGGAAGTCTCCTTCAGCACACTGATGGCAGCAGGAAGTCTCCTTCAGCACACTGATGGCAGCAGGAAGTCTCCTTCAGCACACTGATGGCAGCAGGAAGTCTCCTTCAGCACACTGATGGCAGCAGGAAGTCTCCTCCAGCACACTGATGGCAGCAGGAAGTCTCCTTCAGCACACTGATGGCAGCAGGAAGTCTCCTTCAGCACACTGATGGCAGCAGGAAGTCTCCTTCAGCACACTGATGGCAGCAGGAAGTCTCCTTCAGCACACTGATGGAAGCAGGAAGTCTCCTTCAGCACACTGATGGCAGCAGGAAGTCTCCTTCAGCACACTGATGGCAGCAGGAAGTCTCCTTCAGCACACTGATGGCAGCAGGAAGTCTCCTTCAGCACCCTGATGGCAGCAGGAAGTCTCCTTCAGCACACTGATGGCAGCAGGAAGTCTCCTCCAGCACACTGATGGCAGCAGGAATTCTCCTTCAGCACACTGATGGAAGCAGGAAGTCTCCTTCAGCACACTGATGGCAGCAGGAAGTCTCCTTCAGCACACTGATGGCAGCAGGAAGTCTCCTTCAGCACACTGATGGAAGCAGGAAGTCTCCTTCAGCACACTGATGGCAGCAGGAAGTCTCCTTCAGCACACTGATGGCAGCAGGAAGTCTCCTTCAGCAAACTGATAGCAGCAGGAAGTATCCTTCAGCACACTGATGGCAGCAGGAAGTCTCGTTCAGCACACTGATGGCAGCAGGAAGTCTCCTCCAGCACACTGATGGCAGCAGGAAGTCTCCTCCAGCACAGTGATGGAAGCAGGAAGTCTCCTTCAGCACACTGAGGGAAGCAGGAAGTCTCCTTCTGCACAGTGATGGCAGCAGGACGTCTCCTTCAGCACACTGATGGCAGCAGAAAGTCTCCTTCAGCACACTGATGGCAGCAGGAAGTCTCCTTCAGCACAGTGATGGCAGCAGGAAGTCTCCTTCAGCAAACTGATGGCAGCAGGAAGTCTCCTCCAGCACACTGATGGCAGCAGGAAGTCTCCTCCAGCACAGTGATGGAAGCAGGAAGTCTCCTTCACCACACTGATGGAAGCAGGAAGTCTCCTTCAGCACACTGATGGAAGCAGGAAGTCTCCTTCAGCACACTGATGGAAGCAGGAAGTCTCCTTCAGCACACTGATGGAAGCAGGAAGTCTCCTCCAGCACAGTGATGGAAGCAGGAAGTCTCCTTCAGCACAGTGATGGAAGCAGGAAGTCTCCTCCAGCACACTGATGGAAGCAGGAAGTCTCCTTCAGCACACTGATGGCAGCAGGAAGTCTCCTCCAGCACAGTGATGGCAGCAGGAAGTCTCCTCCAGCACAGTGATGGAAGCAGAAAGTCTCCTCCAGCACACTGATGGAAGCAGGAAGTCTCCTCCAGCACAGTGATGGAAGCAGGAAGTCTCCTCCAGCACACTGATGGAAGCAGGAAGTCTCCTTCAGCACACTGATGGCAGCAGGAAGTCTCCTCCAGCACACTGATGGCAGCAGGAAGTCTCCTCCAGCACACTGATGGCAGCAGGAAGTCTCCTTCAGCACACTGACGGCAGCAGGAAGTCTCCTTCAGCACACTGACGGCAGCAGGAAGTCTCCTCATGTACACTGATGGCAGCAATAAGTCTCTTTCAGCACACTGATGGCAGCAGGAAGTCTCCTTCAGCACAATGATGGCAGCAGGAAGTCTCCTTCAGCACACTGATGGCAGCAGGAAGTCTCCTTCAGCACACTGATGGCAGCAGGAAGTCTCCTTCAGCACACTGATGGCAGCAGGAAGTCTCCTTCAGCACACTGATGGCAGCAGGAAGTCCTCTTCAGCACACTGATGGCAGCAATAAGTCTCCTTCAGCACAATGATGTCAGCAGGAAGTCTCCTTCAGCAAACTGATGGCAGCAATAAGTCTCCTTCAGCACAATGATGGCAGCAGGAAGTCTCCTTCAGCACACTGATGGCAGCAGGAAGTCTCCTTCAGCACGCTGATGGCAGCAGGAAGTCTCCTTCAGCACACTGATGGCAGCAGGAAGTCTCCTTCAGCACACTGATGGCAGCAGGAAGTCTCCTTCAGCACACTGATGGCAGCAGGAAGTCTCCTTCAGCACACTGATGGCAGCAGGAAGTCTTCTTCAGCACACTGATGGCAGCAGGAAGTCTCCTTCAGCACACTGATGGCAGCAGGAAGTCTCCTTCAGCACACTGATGGCAGCAGGAAGTCTCCTTCAGCACACTGATGGCAGCAGGAAGTCTCCTTCAGCACACTGATGGCAGCAGGAAGTCTCCTTCAGCACACTGATGGCAGCAGGAAGTCTCCTTCAGCACACTGATGGCAGCAGGAAGTCTCCTTCAGCACACTGATGGCAGCAGGAAGTCTCCTTCAGCACACTGATGGCAGCAGGAAGTCTTCTTCAGCACACTGATGGCAGCAGGAAGTCTCCTTCAGCACACTGATGGCAGCAGGAAGTCTCCTTCAGCACACTGATGGCAGCAGGAAGTCTCCTTCAGCACACTGATGGCAGCAGGAAGTCTCCTTCAGCACACTGATGGCAGCAGGAAGTCTCCTTCAGCACACTGATGGCAGCAGGAAGTCTCCTTCAGCACACTGATGGCAGCAGGAAGTCTCCTTCAGCACACTGATGGCAGCAGGAAGTCTCCTTCAGCACACTGATGGCAGCAGGAAGTCTCCTTCAGACCACTGATGGCAGCAGGAAGTCTCGTTCAGCACACTGATGGCAGCAGGAAGTCTCCTTCAGACCACTGATGGCAGCAGGAAGTCTCCTTCAGCACACTGATGGCAGCAGGAAGTCTCCTTCAGCACACTGATGGCAGCAGGAAGTCTCCTTCAGCACACTGATGGCAGCAGGAAGTCTCCTTCAGCACACTGATGGCAGCAGGAAGTCTCCTCCAGCACACTGATGGCAGCAGGAAGTCTCCTTCAGCACACTGATGGCAGCAGGAAGTCTCCTTCAGCACACTGATGGCAGCAGGAAGTCTCCTTCAGCACACTGATGGCAGCAGGAAGTCTCCTTCAGCACACTGATGGAAGCAGGAAGTCTCCTTCAGCACACTGATGGCAGCAGGAAGTCTCCTTCAGCACACTGATGGCAGCAGGAAGTCTCCTTCAGCACACTGATGGCAGCAGGAAGTCTCCTTCAGCACACTGATGGCAGCAGGAAGTCTCCTTCAGCACACTGATGGCAGCAGGAAGTCTCCTTCAGCACACTGATGGCAGCAGGAAGTCTCCTTCAGCACACTGATGGCAGCAGGAAGTCTCCTTCAGCACACTGATGGCAGCAGGAAGTCTCCTTCAGCACACTGATAGCAGCAGGAAGTCTCCTTCAGCACACTGATGGCAGCAGGAAGTCTCCTTCAGCACACTGATGGCAGCAGGAAGTCTCCTTCAGCACACTGATGGCAGCAGGAAGTCTCCTTCAGCACACTGATGGCAGCAGGAAGTCTCCTTCAGCACACTGATGGCAGCAGGAAGTCTCCTTCAGCACACTGATGGCAGCAGGAAGTCTCCTTCAGCACACTGATGGCAGCAGGAAGTCTCCTTCAGCACACTGATGGCAGCAGGAAGTCTCCTTCAGCACACTGATGGCAGCAGGAAGTCTCCTTCAGCACACTGATGGCAGCAGGAAGTCTCCTTCAGCACACTGATGGCAGCAGGAAGTCTCCTTCAGCACACTGATGGCAGCAGGAAGTCTCCTTCAGCACACTGATGGCAGCAGGAAGTCTCCTTCAGCACACTGATGGCAGCAGGAAGTCTCCTTCAGCACACTGATGGCAGCAGGAAGTCTCCTTCAGCACACTGATGGCAGCAGGAAGTCTCCTTCAGCACACTGATGGCAGCAGGAAGTCTCCTTCAGCACACTGATGGCAGCAGGAAGTCTCCTTCAGCACACTGATGGCAGCAGGAAGTCTCCTTCAGCACACTGATGGCAGCAGGAAGTCTCCTTCAGCACACTGATGGCAGCAGGAAGTCTCCTTCAGCACACTGATGGCAGCAGGAAGTCTCCTTCAGCACACTGATGGCAGCAGGAAGTCTCCTTCAGCACACTGATGGCAGCAGGAAGTCTCCTTCAGCACACTGATGGCAGCAGGAAGTCTCCTTCAGCACACTGATGGCAGCAGGAAGTCTCCTTCAGCACACTGATGGCAGCAGGAAGTCTCCTTCAGCACACTGATGGCAGCAGGAAGTCTCCTTCAGCACACTGATGGCAGCAGGAAGTCTCCTTCAGCACACTGATGGCAGCAGGAAGTCTCCTTCAGCACACTGATGGCAGCAGGAAGTCTCCTTCAGCACACTGATGGCAGCAGGAAGTCTCCTTCAGCACACTGATGGCAGCAGGAAGTCTCCTTCAGCACACTGATGGCAGCAGGAAGTCTCCTTCAGCACACTGATGGCAGCAGGAAGTCTCCTTCAGCACACTGATGGCAGCAGGAAGTCTCCTTCAGCACACTGATGGCAGCAGGAAGTCTCCTTCAGCACACTGATGGCAGCAGGAAGTCTCCTTCAGCACACTGATGGCAGCAGGAAGTCTCCTTCAGCACACTGATGGCAGCAGGAAGTCTCCTTCAGCACACTGATGGCAGCAGGAAGTCTCCTTCAGCACACACTGATGGCAGCAGGAAGTCTCCTTCAGCACACTGATGGCAGCAGGAAGTCTCCTTCAGCACACTGATGGCAGCAGGAAGTCTCCTTCAGCACACTGATGGCAGCAGGAAGTCTCCTTCAGCACACTGATGGCAGCAGGAAGTCTCCTTCAGCACACTGATGGCAGCAGGAAGTCTCCTTCAGCACACTGATGGCAGCAGGAAGTCTCCTTCAGCACACTGATGGCAGCAGGAAGTCTCCTTCAGCACACTGATGGCAGCAGGAAGTCTCCTTCAGCACACTGATGGCAGCAGGAAGTCTCCTTCAGCACACTGATGGCAGCAGGAAGTCTCCTTCAGCACACTGATGGCAGCAGGAAGTCTCCTTCAGCACACTGATGGCAGCAGGAAGTCTCCTTCAGCACACTGATGGCAGCAGGAAGTCTCCTTCAGCACACTGATGGCAGCAGGAAGTCTCCTTCAGCACACTGATGGCAGCAGGAAGTCTCCTTCAGCACACTGATGGAAGCAGGAAGTCTCCTTCAGCACACTGATGGCAGCAGGAAGTCTCCTTCAGCACACTGATGGCAGCAGGAAGTCTCCTTCAGCACAGTGATGGCAGCAGGAAGTCTCCTTCAGCAAACTGATGGCAGCAGGAAGTCTCCTCCAGCACACTGATGGCAGCAGGAAGTCTCCTCCAGCACAGTGATGGAAGCAGGAAGTCTCCTTCACCACACTGATGGAAGCAGGAAGTCTCCTTCAGCACACTGATGGAAGCAGGAAGTCTCCTTCAGCACACTGATGGAAGCAGGAAGTCTCCTTCAGCACACTGATGGAAGCAGGAAGTCTCCTTCAGCACAGTGATGGAAGCAGGAAGTCTCCTTCAGCACACTGATGGAAGCAGGAAGTCTCCTCCAGCACACTGATGGAAGCAGGAAGTCTCCTTCAGCACACTGATGGCAGCAGGAAGTCTCCTCCAGCACAGTGATGGCAGCAGGAAGTCTCCTCCAGCACAGTGATGGAAGCAGAAAGTCTCCTCCAGCACACTGATGGAAGCAGGAAGTCTCCTCCAGCACAGTGATGGAAGCAGGAAGTCTCCTCCAGCACACTGATGGAAGCAGGAAGTCTCCTCCAGCACACTGATGGAAGCAGGAAGTCTCCTTCAGCACACTGATGGCAGCAGGAAGTCTCCTCCAGCACACTGATGGCAGCAGGAAGTCTCCTCCAGCACACTGATGGCAGCAGGAAGTCTCCTTCAGCACACTGACGGCAGCAGGAAGTCTCCTTCAGCACACTGACGGCAGCAGGAAGTCTCCTCATGTACACTGATGGCAGCAATAAGTCTCTTTCAGCACACTGATGGCAGCAGGAAGTCTCCTTCAGCACAATGATGGCAGCAGGAAGTCTCCTCCAGCACAGTGATGGAAGCAGAAAGTCTCCTCCAGCACACTGATGGAAGCAGGAAGTCTCCTCCAGCACAGTGATGGAAGCAGGAAGTCTCCTCCAGCACACTGATGGAAGCAGGAAGTCTCCTCCAGCACACTGATGGAAGCAGGAAGTCTCCTTCAGCACACTGATGGCAGCAGGAAGTCTCCTCCAGCACACTGATGGCAGCAGGAAGTCTCCTCCAGCACACTGATGGCAGCAGGAAGTCTCCTTCAGCACACTGACGGCAGCAGGAAGTCTCCTTCAGCACACTGACGGCAGCAGGAAGTCTCCTCATGTACACTGATGGCAGCAATAAGTCTCTTTCAGCACACTGATGGCAGCAGGAAGTCTCCTTCAGCACAATGATGGCAGCAGGAAGTCTCCTTCAGCACACTGATGGCAGCAGGAAGTCTCCTTCAGCACGCTGATGGCAGCAGGAAGTCTCTTTCAGCACACTGATGGCAGAAGGAAGTCTCCTTCAGCACACTGATGGCAGCAGGAAGTCTCCTTCAGCACACTGATGGCAGCAGGAAGTCTCCTTCAGCACACTGATGGCAGCAGGAAGTCTTCTTCAGCACACTGATGGCAGCAGGAAGTCTCCTTCAGCACACTGATGGCAGCAGGAAGTCTCCTTCAGCACACTGATGGCAGCAGGAAGTCTCCTTCAGCACACTGATGGCAGCAGGAAGTCTCCTTCAGCACACTGATGGCAGCAGGAAGTCTCCTTCAGCACACTGATGGCAGCAGGAAGTCTCCTTCAGCACACTGATGGCAGCGAGAAGTCTCCTTCAGCACACTGATGGCAGCAGGAAGTCTCCTTCAGCACACTGATGGCAGCAGGAAGTCTTCTTCAGCACACTGATGGCAGCAGGAAGTCTCCTCCAGCACACTGATGGCAGCAGGAAGTCTCCTTCAGCACACTGATGGCAGCAGGAAGTCTCCTTCAGCACACTGATGGCAGCAGGAAGTCTCCTTCAGCACACTGATGGCAGCAGGAAGTCTCCTTCAGTACACTGATGGAAGCAGGAAGTCTCCTTCAGCACACTGATGGCAGCAGGAAGTCTCCTTCAGCACACTGATGGCAGCAGGAAGTCTCCTTCAGCACAGTGATGGCAGCAGGAAGTCTCCTTCAGCAAACTGATGGCAGCAGGAAGTCTCCTCCAGCACACTGATGGCAGCAGGAAGTCTCCTCCAGCACAGTGATGGAAGCAGGAAGTCTCCTTCACCACACTGATGGAAGCAGGAAGTCTCCTTCAGCACACTGATGGAAGCAGGAAGTCTCCTTCAGCACACTGATGGAAGCAGGAAGTCTCCTTCAGCACACTGATGGAAGCAGGAAGTCTCCTCCAGCACAGTGATGGAAGCAGGAAGTCTCCTTCAGCACAGTGATGGAAGCAGAAAGTCTCCTCCAGCACACTGATGGAAGCAGGAAGTCTCCTTCAGCACACTGATGGCAGCAGGAAGTCTCCTCCAGCACAGTGATGGCAGCAGGAAGTCTCCTCCAGCACAGTGATGGAAGCAGAAAGTCTCCTCCAGCACACTGATGGAAGCAGGAAGTCTCCTCCAGCACAGTGATGGAAGCAGGAAGTCTCCTCCAGCACACTGATGGAAGCAGGAAGTCTCCTCCAGCACACTGATGGAAGCAGGAAGTCTCCTTCAGCACACTGATGGCAGCAGGAAGTCTCCTCCAGCACACTGATGGCAGCAGGAAGTCTCCTCCAGCACACTGATGGCAGCAGGAAGTCTCCTTCAGCACACTGACGGCAGCAGGAAGTCTCCTTCAGCACACTGACGGCAGCAGGAAGTCTCCTCATGTACACTGATGGCAGCAATAAGTCTCTTTCAGCACACTGATGGCAGCAGGAAGTCTCCTTCAGCACAATGATGGCAGCAGGAAGTCTCCTCCAGCACAGTGATGGAAGCAGAAAGTCTCCTCCAGCACACTGATGGAAGCAGGAAGTCTCCTCCAGCACAGTGATGGAAGCAGGAAGTCTCCTCCAGCACACTGATGGAAGCAGGAAGTCTCCTCCAGCACACTGATGGAAGCAGGAAGTCTCCTTCAGCACACTGATGGCAGCAGGAAGTCTCCTCCAGCACACTGATGGCAGCAGGAAGTCTCCTCCAGCACACTGATGGCAGCAGGAAGTCTCCTTCAGCACACTGACGGCAGCAGGAAGTCTCCTTCAGCACACTGATGGCAGCAGGAAGTCTTCTTCTGCACACTGATGGCAGCAGGAAGTCTCCTTCAGCACACTGATGGCAGCAGGAAGTCTCCTTCAGCACACTGATGGCAGCAGGAAGTCTTCTTCAGCACACTGATGGCAGCAGGAAGTCTCCTTCAGCACACTGATGGCAGCAGGAAGTCTCCTTCAGCACACTGATGGCAGCAGGAAGTCTCCTTCAGCACACTGATGGCAGCAGGAAGTCTCCTTCAGCACACTGATGGCAGCAGGAAGTCTCCTTCAGCACACTGATGGCAGCAGGAAGTCTCCTTCAGCACACTGATGGCAGCAGGAAGTCTCCTTCAGCACACTGATGGCAGCAGGAAGTCTCCTTCAGCACACTGATGGCAGCGAGAAGTCTCCTTCAGCACACTGATGGCAGCAGGAAGTCTCCTTCAGCACACTGATGGCAGCAGGAAGTCTTCTTCAGCACACTGATGGCAGCAGGAAGTCTCCTTCAGCACACTGATGGCAGCAGGAAGTCTCCTTCAGCACACTGATGGCAGCAGGAAGTCTCCTTCAGCACAATGATGGCAGCAGGAAGTCTCCTTCAGCACACTGATGGCAGCAGGAAGTCTCCTTCAGCACGCTGATGGCAGCAGGAAGTCTCTTTCAGCACACTGATGGCAGAAGGAAGTCTCCTTCAGCACACTGATGGCAGCAGGAAGTCTCCTTCAGCACACTGATGGCAGCAGGAAGTCTCCTTCAGCACACTGATGGCAGCAGGAAGTCTCCTTCAGCACACTGATGGCAGCAGGAAGTCTCCTCCAGCACACTGATGGCAGCAGGAAGTCTCCTTCAGCACACTGATGGCAGCAGGAAGTCTCCTTCAGCACACTGATGGCAGCAGGAAGTCTCCTTCAGCACACTGATGGCAGCAGGAAGTCTCCTTCAGCACACTGATGGAAGCAGGAAGTCTCCTTCAGCACACTGATGGCAGCAGGAAGTCTCCTTCAGCACACTGATGGCAGCAGGAAGTCTCCTTCAGCACACTGATGGCAGCAGGAAGTCTCCTTCAGCACCCTGATGGCAGCAGGAAGTCTCCTTCAGCACACTGATGGCAGCAGGAAGTCTCCTCCAGCACACTGATGGCAGCAGGAATTCTCCTTCAGCACACTGATGGAAGCAGGAAGTCTCCTTCAGCACACTGATGGCAGCAGGAAGTCTCCTTCAGCACACTGATGGCAGCAGGAAGTCTCCTTCAGCACACTGATGGCAGCAGGAAGTCTCCTTCAGCACACTGATGGCAGCAGGAAGTCTCCTTCAGCACACTGATGGCAGCAGGAAGTCTCCTTCAGCACACTGATGGCAGCAGGAAGTCTCCTTCAGCACACTGATGGCAGCAGGAAGTCTCCTTCAGCACACTGATGGCAGCAGGAAGTCTCCTTCAGCACACTGATGGCAGCAGGAAGTCTCCTTCAGCACACTGATGGCAGCAGGAAGTCTCCTTCAGCACACTGATGGCAGCAGGAAGTCTCCTTCAGCACACTGATGGCAGCAGGAAGTCTCCTTCAGCACACTGATGGCAGCAGGAAGTCTCCTTCAGCACACTGATGGCAGCAGGAAGTCTCCTTCAGCACACTGATGGCAGCAGGAAGTCTCCTTCAGCACACTGATGGCAGCAGGAAGTCTCCTTCAGCACACTGATGGCAGCAGGAAGTCTCCTTCAGCACACTGATGGCAGCAGGAAGTCTCCTTCAGCACACTGATGGCAGCAGGAAGTCTCCTTCAGCACACTGATGGCAGCAGGAAGTCTCCTTCAGCACACTGATGGCAGCAGGAAGTCTCCTTCAGCACACTGATGGCAGCAGGAAGTCTCAGCACACTGATGGCAGCAGGAAGTCTCCTTCAGCACACTGATGGCAGCAGGAAGTCTCCTTCAGCACACTGATGGCAGCAGGAAGTCTCCTTCAGCACACTGATGGCAGCAGGAAGTCTCCTTCAGCACACTGATGGCAGCAGGAAGTCTCCTTCAGCACACTGATGGCAGCAGGAAGTCTCCTTCAGCACACTGATGGCAGCAGGAAGTCTCCTTCAGCACACTGATGGCAGCAGGAAGTCTCCTTCAGCACACTGATGGCAGCAGGAAGTCTCCTTCAGCACACTGATGGCAGCAGGAAGTCTCCTTCAGCACACTGATGGCAGCAGGAAGTCTCCTTCAGCACACTGATGGCAGCAGGAAGTCTCCTTCAGCACACTGATGGCAGCAGGAAGTCTCCTTCAGCACACTGATGGCAGCAGGAAGTCTCCTTCAGCACACTGATGGCAGCAGGAAGTCTCCTTCAGCACACTGATGGCAGCAGGAAGTCTCCTTCAGCACACTGATGGCAGCAGGAAGTCTCCTTCCAGGAAGTCTCCTTCAGCACACTGATGGCAGCAGGAAGTCTCCTTCAGCACACTGATGGCAGCAGGAAGTCTCCTTCAGCACACTGATGGCAGCAGGAAGTCTCCTTCAGCACACTGATGGCAGCAGGAAGTCTCCTTCAGCACACTGATGGCAGCAGGAAGTCTCCTTCAGCACACTGATGGCAGCAGGAAGTCTCCTTCAGCACACTGATGGCAGCAGGAAGTCTCCTTCAGCACACTGATGGCAGCAGGAAGTCTCCTTCAGCACACTGATGGCAGCAGGAAGTCTCCTTCAGCACACTGATGGCAGCAGGAAGTCTCCTTCAGCACACTGATGGCAGCAGGAAGTCTCCTTCAGCACACTGATGGCCCCACGACGTCTCCTTCAGCACACTGATGGCAGCAGGAAGTCTCCTTCAGCACACTGATGGCAGCAGGAAGTCTCCTTCAGCACACTGATGGCAGCAGGAAGTCTCCTTCAGCACACTGATGGCAGCAGGAAGTCTCCTTCAGCACACTGATGACAGCAGGAAGTCTCCTTCAGCACACTGATAGCAGCAGGAAGTCTCCTTCAGCACACTGATGGCAGCAGGAAGTCTCCTTCAGCACACTGATGGCAGCAGGAAGTCTCCTTCAGCACACTGATGGCAGCAGGAAGTCTCCTTCAGCACACTGATGGCAGCAGGAAGTCTCCTTCAGCACACTGATGGCAGCAGGAAGTCTCCTTCAGCACACTGATGGCAGCAGGAAGTCTCCTTCAGCACACTGATGGCAGCAGGAAGTCTCCTTCAGCACACTGATGGCAGCAGGAAGTCTCCTTCAGCACACTGATGGCAGCAGGAAGTCTCCTTCAGCACACTGATGGCAGCAGGAAGTCTCCTTCAGCACACTGATGGCAGCAGGAAGTCTCCTTCAGCACACTGATGGCAGCAGGAAGTCTCCTTCAGCACACTGATGGCAGCAGGAAGTCTCCTTCAGCACACTGATGGCAGCAGGAAGTCTCCTTCAGCACACTGATGGCAGCAGGAAGTCTCCTTCAGCACACTGATGGCAGCAGGAAGTCTTCCTGATGGCAGCAGCACACTGATGGCAGCAGGAAGTCTCCTTCAGCACACTGATGGCAGCAGGAAGTCTCCTTCAGCACACTGATGGCAGCAGGAAGTCTCCTTCAGCACACAGCAGGAAGTCTCCTTCAGCACACTGATGGCAGCAGGAAGTCTCCTTCAGCACACTGATGGCAGCAGGAAGTCAGGAAGTCTCCTTCAGCACACTGATGGCAGCAGGAAGTCTCCTTCACACTGATGGCAGCAGGAAGTCTCCTTCAGCACACTGATGGCAGCAGGAAGTCTCCTTCAGCACACTGATGGCAGCAGGAAGTCTCCTTCAGCACACTGATGGCAGCAGGAAGTCTCCTTCAGCACACTGATGGCAGCAGGAAGTCTCCTTCAGCACACTGATGGCAGCAGGAAGTCTCCTTCAGCACACTGATGGCAGCAGGAAGTCTCCTTCAGCACACTGATGGCAGCAGGAAGTCTCCTTCAGCACACTGATGGCAGCAGGAAGTCTCCTTCAGCACACTGATGGCAGCAGGAAGTCTCCTTCAGCACACTGATGGCAGCAGGAAGTCTCCTTCAGCACACTGATGGCAGCAGGAAGTCTCCTTCAGCACACTGATGGCAGCAGGAAGTCTCCTTCAGCACACTGATGGCAGCAGGAAGTCTCCTTCAGCACACTGATGGCAGCAGGAAGTCTCCTTCAGCACACTGATGGCAGCAGGAAGTCTCCTTCAGCACACTGATGGCAGCAGGAAGTCTCCTTCAGCACACTGATGGCAGCAGGAAGTCTCCTTCAGCACACTGATGGCAGCAGGAAGTCTCCTTCAGCACACTGATGGCAGCAGGAAGTCTCCTTCAGCACACTGATGGCAGCAGGAAGTCTCCTTCAGCACACTGATGGCAGCAGGAAGTCTCCTTCAGCACACTGATGGCAGCAGGAAGTCTCCTTCAGCACACTGATGGCAGCAGGAAGTCTCCTTCAGCACACTGATGGCAGCAGGAAGTCTCCTTCAGCACACTGATGGCAGCAGGAAGTCTCCTTCAGCACACTGATGGCAGCAGGAAGTCTCCTTCAGCACACTGATGGCAGCAGGAAGTCTCCTTCAGCACACTGATGGCAGCAGGAAGTCTCCTTCAGCACACTGATGGCAGCAGGAAGTCTCCTTCAGCACACTGATGGCAGCAGGAAGTCTCCTTCAGCACACTGATGGCAGCAGGAAGTCTCCTTCAGCACACTGATGGCAGCAGGAAGTCTCCTTCAGCACACTGATGGCAGCAGGAAGTCTCCTTCAGCACACTGATGGCAGCAGGAAGTCTCCTTCAGCACACTGATGGCAGCAGGAAGTCTCCTTCAGCACACTGATGGCAGCAGGAAGTCTCCTTCAGCACACTGATGGCAGCAGGAAGTCTCCTTCAGCACACTGATGGCAGCAGGAAGTCTCCTTCAGCACACTGATGGCAGCAGGAAGTCTCCTTCAGCACACTGATGGCAGCAGGAAGTCTCCTTCAGCACACTGATGGCAGCAGGAAGTCTCCTTCAGCACACTGATGGCAGCAGGAAGTCAGCAGGAAGTCTCCTTCAGCACAGTGATGGCAGCAGGAAGTCTCCTTCAGCACACTGATGGCAGCAGGAAGTCTCCTTCAGCACACTGATGGCAGCAGGAAGTCTCCTTCAGCACACTGATGGCAGCAGGAAGTCTCCTTCAGCACACTGATGGCAGCAGGAAGTCTCCTTCAGCACACTGATGGCAGCAGGAAGTCTCGTTCAGCACACTGATGGCAGCAGGAAGTCTCCTTCAGCACACTGATGGCAGCAGGAAGTCTCCTTCAGCACACTGATGGCAGCAGGAAGTCTCGTTCAGCACACTGATGGCAGCAGGAAGTCTCCTTCAGCACAGTGATGGCAGCAGGAAGTCTCCTTCAGCACACTGATGGCAGCAGGAAGTCTCCTTCAGCACACTGATGGCAGCAGGAAGGTAGAACTTCACTTTTATATTTCCTTCGATAGAATTTCGTGAGACATTTATGCGAAAAATTAAATATGATATTCCGGTTTGTAAGTTTTTTCTTTTTTTTTCTGTCTGTGGTAAAGACACGAGATGGTACAGTGTTGTACCCGACGGTACAGTGCTGTACCTGATGGTACAGTGTTGAACTTGACGGCACAGTGTTGTACCTGATGGTACAGTGTTGTACCTGATAGTACCGTGTTGTACCTGACGTCACAGTGTTGTACCTGATGGTACAGTGTTGTACCCGACGGTACAGTGCTGTACCTGATGGTACAGTGTTGTACCTGATTGTACAGTGTTGTACCTGATAGTACCGTGTTGTACCTGACGTCACAGTGTTGTACCTGATGGTACAGTGTTGTACCTGATGGTACAGTGTTGTACCTGATGGTACAGTGTTGTACCTGATTGTACAGTGTTGTACCTGATAGTACCGTGTTGTACCTGACGTCACAGTGTTGTAACTGATGGTACAGTGTTGTACCTGATAGTACAGTGTTGTACCTGACGTCACAGTGTTGTACCTGATGGTACAGTGTTGTACCTGATGGTACAGTGTTGTACCTGATTGTACAGTGTTGTACCTGACGGCACAGTGTTGTACCTGACTGTATAGTGCTGTACCTGATGGTACAGTGCTGTACCTGACGGTACAGTGCTGTACCTGATGGTACAACACGCAGCGTCATGTTCCTTCGCTCACCATGAGGCGTGCCAAAACAACATTGGTTCGAGGCCTTGGCTAGTCGCAGTATTGTTATTGATCAACATCACTCGTTCGTGGTTGCAATAATATGAGAGGCAGAGGCCTTTAATGAAAGTGAAGAAAAAGAAAGGACAGAGAAGAAGAGAATGTGAGGGAAAGGTGAGACAAAGTGAGGGAAAGGTGAGAGAAAGTGAGGGAAAGGTGAGAGAAAGTGAGGGAAAGGTGAGAGAAAGTGAGAAGAGAGGAAGGATTTTCAGGTTCCGCTGTAACCTTCGCCAAGATTTTCTTTCAAGTTTACAAGATGTGAGTTTGTGGACAGCCAGGGATTGTGTGTGTGTGTGTGTGTGTGTGTGTGTGTGTGTGTGTGTGTGTGTGTGTGTGTGTGTGTGTGTGTGTGTGTGTGTGTGTGTGTACTCACCTAGTTGAGGTTGCAGGGGTCGAGTCCGAGCTCCTGGCCCCGTGTGTGTGTGTGTGTGTGTTTATGTGTGTGTGTGTGTGTGTGTGTGTGTGTGTGTGTGTGTGTGTGTGTGTGTGTGTGTGTGTGTGTGTTCTCAGCTCCTGGACCCCACATAATGTCCTTATTCCCTACTATCCTCTTCCCATACTTATATAAGGACGCTGGCACTCCGGCATTCCTTCTGACATCCTTGTGAATCGAATACCTTCTAACCGTTCCCTCATATACCCGTTTCCCGCCTCTCAAACATTCTAATCCCTGTCCTCCCCCCTAATCAAACCTCTCTGAGTATTTTGTATGTCGTTATCCTGTCTCCCCTGGCTCTTCCAGTCCCTAGATTCGTCAGTTTGATTTTCTTGCAACTAAAGAAATCCTATGGGACACGTCTGATTGCAAACTTTTATACTCTTCTCTTATCCTGGTGTATCAGGGCACCATAATGGTGCTGCATACTCCAAGACAGACTTCATGTATGTCGTATACAGGGCCACGTATTTACCAGACGAGCACTCGCTGTACAGGTTATGCTCTTGATGTGCACCTCTGGCGATATGCTCGACACTATGCTTACCCCTAGGTCTTTCTCCTTGACTAAGGCTTGCAATATCGTTTTCCCAAGTCAGCCATCAGATTTCATCTGTCGATTCCAGTATTTTTCCATTTGTTGAGGTTGAACTCCAATAGCTACTTGTCTGACCCATCTTGCAGCTTAACCAGTTCCATTTGTAGTTTCCAGTCTCTCTTTCAATACAGTGGATGATAAATTATTACAGAGTGAGAGGGAGCAGGTGGGTGAGAGGGGGCAGGTAGGTGAGAGGAAGCAGGTAGGTGAGACGGAGCAGGTGGGTGAGAGGGAGCAGGTGGGTGAGAGGGAGCAGGTGGTTGAGAGGGAGCAGGTGGATGAGAGGGAGCAGATGGGTGAGAGGGAGCAGGTGGGTGAGAGGGAGCAGATGGGTGAGAGGAAGCAGGTGGGTGAGAGGGAGCAGATGGGTGAGAGGGAGCAGGTGGATGAGAGGGAGCAGATGGGTGAGAGGGAGCAGGTGGTTGAGAGGGAGCAGATGGGTGAGAGGAAGCAGGTGGGTGAGAGGAAGCAGATGGGTGAGAGGGAGCAGGTGGATGAGAGGGAGCAGATGGGTGAGAGGGAGCAGGTGGATGAGAGGGAGCAGATGGGTGAGAGGGAGCAGGTGGGTGAGAGGGAGCAGATGGGTGAGAGGAAGCAGGTGGGTGAGAGGGAGCAGATGGGTGAGAGGGAGCAGGTGGATGAGAGGGAGCAGATGGGTGAGAGGGAGCAGGTGGATGAGAGGGAGCAGATGGGTGAGAGGGAGCAGGTGGATGAGAGGGAGCAGATGGGTGAGAGGGAGCAGGTGGGTGAGAGGAAGCAGAGGGGTGAGAGGGAGCAGGTGGGTGAGAGGGAGCAGATGGGTGAGAGGGAGCAGGTGGGTGAGAGGGAGCAGATGGGTGAGAGGGAGCAGGTGGATGAGAGGGAGCAGATGGGTGAGAGGGAGCAGGTGGATGAGAGGGAGCAGATGGGTGAGAGGGAGCAGATGGGTGAGAGGGAGCAGGTGGGTGAGAGGGAGCAGATGGGTGAGAGGGAGCAGGTGGGTGAGAGGGAGCAGATGGGTGAGAGGGAGCAGGTGGATGAGAGGGAGCAGATGGGTGAGAGGGAGCAGGTGGATGAGAGGGAGCAGATGGGTGAGAGGGAGCAGGTGGATGAGAGGGAGCAGATGGGTGAGAGGGAGCAGGTGGATGAGAGGGAGCAGATGGGTGAGAGGGAGCAGGTGGGTGAGAGGGAGCAGATGGGTAAGAGGGAGCAGGTGGGTGAGAGGGAGCAGATGGGTGAGAGGGAGCAGGTGGGTGAGAGGGAGCAGATGGGTGAGAGGGAGCAGGTGGGTGAGAGGGAGCAGGTGGATGAGAGGGGACAGGTGGGTGAGAGGGAGCAGGTGGGTGAGAGGGAGCAGATGGGTGAGAGGAAGCAGGTGGGTGAGAGGGAGCAGATGGGTGAGAGGGAGCAGGTGGATGAGAGGGAGCAGATGGGTGAGAGGGAGCAGGTGGATGAGAGGGAGCAGATGGGTGAGAGGGAGCAGGTGGGTGAGAGGGAGCAGATGGGTGAGAGGAAGCAGGTGGGTGAGAGGGAGCAGATGGGTGAGAGGGAGCAGGTGGATGAGAGGGAGCAGATGGGTGAGAGGGAGCAGGTGGGTGAGAGGGAGCAGATGGGTGAGAGGGAGCAGGTGGGTGAGAGGGAGCAGATGGGTGAGAGGGAGCAGGTGGGTGAGAGGGAGCAGGTGGATGAGAGGGGACAGGTGGGTGAGAGGGAGCACGTGGGTGAGAGGGAGCAGATGGGTGAGAGGAAGCAGGTGGGTGAGAGGGAGCAGGTGGGTGAGAGGGAGCAGGTGGATGAGAGGGAGCAGATGGGTGAGAGGGAGCAGGTGGGTGAGAGGGAGCAGATGGGTGAGAGGGAGCAGGTGGGTGAGAGGGAGCAGGTGGATGAGAGGGGACAGGTGGGTGAGAGGGAGCAGGTGGGTGAGAGGGAGCAGGTGGGTGAGAGGGAGCAGGTGGGTGAGAGGGAACAGGTGGGTGAAAGGGAGCAGGTGGGTGAGAGGAAGCAGGTGGATGAGGAGCAGGTGGATGAGAGGGAGCAGGTGGGTGAGAAGAAGCAGGTGGGTGAGAAGGAGCAGGTGGGTGAGAGGGAGCAGGTGGGTGAGAGGGAGCAGATGGGTGAGAGGGAGCAGGTGGGTGAGAGGGAGCAGATGGGTGAGAGGGAGCAGGTGGATGAGAGGGAGCAGATGGGAGAGAGGGAGCAGGTGGATGAGAGGGAGCAGATGGGTGAGAGGGAGCAGATGGTGAGAGGGAGCAGGTGGGTGAGAGGGAGCAGATGGGTGAGAGGGAGCAGGTGGGTGAGAGGGAGCAGATGGGTGAGAGGGAGCAGGTGGATGAGAGGGAGCAGATGGGTGAGAGGGAGCAGGTGGATGAGAGGGAGCAGATGGGTGAGAGGGAGCAGGTGGATGACAGGGAGCAGATGGGTGAGAGGGAGCAGGTGGATGAGAGGGAGCAGATGGGTGAGAGGGAGCAGGTGGGTGAGAGGGAGCAGATGGGTGAGAGGGAGCAGGTGGGTGAGAGGGAGCAGATGGGTGAGAGGGAGCAGGTGGGTGAGAGGGAGCAGTTGGGTGAGAGGGAGCAGGTGGGTGAGAGGGAGCAGGTGGCTGAGAGGGGACAGGTGGGTGAGAGGGAGCAGGTGGGTGAGAGGGAGCAGATGGGTGAGAGGAAGCAGGTGGGTGAGAGGGAGCAGATGGGTGAGAGGGAGCAGGTGGATGAGAGGGAGCAGATGGGTGAGAGGGAGCAGGTGGATGAGAGGGAGCAGATGGGTGAGAGGGAGCAGGTGGGTGAGAGGGAGCAGATGGGTGAGAGGAAGCAGGTGGGTGAGAGGGAGCAGATGGGTGAGAGGGAGCAGGTGGATGAGAGGGAGCAGATGGGTGAGAGGGAGCAGGTGGGTGAGAGGGAGCAGATGGGTGAGAGGGAGCAGGTGGGTGAGAGGGAGCAGATGGGTGAGAGGGAGCAGGTGGATGAGAGGGAGCAGGTGGCTGAGAGGGTACAGGTGGGTGAGAGGGAGCACGTGGGTGAGAGGGAGCAGATGGGTGAGAGGAAGCAGGTGGGTGAGAGGAAGCAGGTAGGTGAGACGGAGCAGGTGGGTGAGAGGGAGCAGGTGGTTGAGAGGGAGCAGGTAGATGAGAGGGAGCAGGTGGATGAGAGGGGACAGGTGGGTGAGAGGGAGCAGGTGGGTGAGAGGGAGCAGGTGGGTGAGAGGGAGCAGGTGGGTGAGAGGGAACAGGTGGGTGAAAGGGAGCAGGTGGGTGAGAGGAAGCAGGTGGATGAGGAGCAGGTGGATGAGAGGGAGCAGGTGGGTGAGAAGAAGCAGGTGGGTGAGAAGGAGCAGGTGGGTGAGAGGGAGCAGGTGGGTGAGAGGAAGCAGGTGGGCGAGAGGGAGAAGGTGGGTGAGAGGGAGCAGGTGGGTGAGAGGGAGCAGGTGGATGAGAGGGAGCAGGTAGGTGAGAGGGAGCAGGTGGTTGAAAGGGAGCAGGTAGATGAGAGGGAGTAGGTGGGTGAGAGGGAGCAGGTGGATTAGAGGGAGCAGGTGGATGAGAAGGGACAGGTGGGCGAGAGGAAGCAGGTGAGTGAGAGGGAGCAGGTGGGTGAGAGGGAGCAGGTGGGTGAGAGAAGGCAGTTGGGTGAGAGGGAGCAGGTGGGTGAGAGGAAGCAGGTGGATGAGAGGGAGCAGGTGGGTGAGAGAAGGCAGGTGGGTGAGAGGGAGCAGGTGGGTGAGAGGAAGCAGGTGGGTGAGAGGGAGCAGGTGGGTGAGAGAAGGCAGGTGGGTGAGAGGGAGCAGGTGGGTGAGATCAAGCAGGTGGGTGAGAGGAAGCAGGTGGATGAGAGGGAGCAGGTGGGTGAGATCAAGCAGGTGGGTGAGAGGAAGCAGGTGGATGAGAGGGAGCAGGTGGGTGAGAGAAGGCAGGTGGGTGAGAGGGAGTAGGTGGGTGAGAGGAAGCAGGTGGGTGAGAGGGAGCAGGTGGGTGAGAGAAGGCAGGTGGGTGAGAGGGCGCAGGTGGGTGAGAAGAAGCAGGTGGGTGAGAGGGAGAAGGTGGGTGAGAGAAGGCAGGTGGGTGAGAGGGAGCAGGTGGGTGAGATCAAGCAGGTGGGTGAGAGGAAGCAGGTGGATGAGAGGGAGCAGGTGGGTGAGATCAAGCAGGTGGGTGAGAGGAAGCAGGTGGATGAGAGGGAGCAGGTGGGTGAGAGAAGGCAGGTGGGTGAGAGGGAGCAGGTGGGTGAGAGGAAGCAGGTGGGTGAGAGGGAGCAGGTGGGTGAGAGAAGACAGGTGGGTGAGAGGGAGCAGGTGGGTGAGAGAAGGCAGGTGGGTGAGAGGGAGCAGGTGGGTGAGAGAAGGCAGGTGGGTGAGAGGGAGCAGGTGGGTGAGATCAAGCAGGTGGGTGAGAGGAAGCAGGTGGATGAGAGGGAGCAGGTGGGTGAGAGAAGGCAGATGGGTGAGAGGAAGCAGGTGGGTGAGATCAAGCAGGTGGGTGAGAGGAAGCAGGTGGATGAGAGGCAGCAGGTGGGTGAGAGAAGGCAGGTGGGTGAGAGGGAGCAGGTGGGTGAGAGAAGGCAGGTGGGTGAGAGGAAGCAGGTGGGTGAGATCAAGCAGGTGGGTGAGAGGAAGCAGGTGGATGAGAGGGAGCAGGTGGGTGAGAGAAGGCAGGTGGGTGAGAGGGAGCAGGTGGGTGAGAGGAAGCAGGTGGATGAGAGGGAGCAGGTGGGTGAGAGAAGGCAGGTGGGTGAGAGGGAGCAGGTGGGTGAGAAAAGGCAGGTGGGTGAGAGGGAGCAGGTGGGTGAGAGAAGGCAGGTGGGTGAGAGGGAGCAGGTGGGTGAGATCAAGCAGGTGGGTGAGAGAAGGCAGGTGGGTGAGAGGGAGCAGGTGGGTGAGAGGGAGCAGGTGGGTGAGATCAAGCAAGTGGGTGAGAGAAGGCAGGTGGGTGAGAGGGAGCAGGTGGGTGAGAGGGAGCAGGTGGGTGAGAGGGAGCAGGTGGGTGAGAGGGAGCAGGTGGGTGAGAGGGAGCAGGTGGGTGAGAGAAGGCAGGTGGGTGAGAGGGAGCAGGTGGGTGAGAGAAGGCAGGTGGGTGAGAGGGAGCAGGTGGGTGAGAGGGAGCAGGTGGGTGAGAGGGAGCAGGTGGGTGAGAGGGAGCAGGTGGGTGAGAGGGAGCAGGTGGGTGAGAGGGAGCAGGTGGGTGAGAGAAGGCAGGTGGGTGAGAGGGAGCAGGTGGGTGAGAGAAGGCAGGTGGGTGAGAGAATGCAGGTGGGTGAGAGGGAGCACGTGGGTGAGAGGGAGCAGGTGGGTGAGAGGGAGCAGGTGGGTGAGAGAAGGCAGGTGGGTGAGAGGGAGCAGGTGGGTGAGATCAAGCAGGTGGGTGAGAGGAAGCAGGTGGATGAGAGGGAGCAGGTGGGTGAGAGAAGGCAGGTGGGTGAGAGGAAGCAGGTGGGTGAGATCAAGCAGGTGGGTGAGAGGAAACAGGTGGATGAGAGGCAGCAGGTGGGTGAGAGAAGGCAGGTGGGTGAGAGGGAGCAGGTGGGTGAGAGAAGGCAGGTGGGTGAGAGGAAG
>NC_091299.1:30337141-30349641 GCF_038502225.1 Cherax quadricarinatus
TGTCCCTGAGTGTAAGTCTACTGCATGACAGTTATTTCTTGTGTCCCTGAGTGTAAGTCTACTGCATGACAGTTATTTCTTGTGTCCCTGAGTGTAAGTCTACTGCATGACAGTTATTTCTTGTGTCCCTGAGTGTAAGTCTACTGCCTGACAGTTATTTCTTGTGTCCCTGAGTGTAAGTCTACTGCATGACAGTTATTTCTTGTGTCCCTGAGTGTAAGTCTACTGCATGACAGTTATTTCTTGTGTCCCTGAGTGTAAGTCTACTGCATGACAGTTATTTCTTGTCTCCCTGAGTGTAAGTCTACTGCATGACAGTTATTTCTTGTGTCCCTGAGTGTAAGTCTACTGCATGACAGTTATTTCTTGTGTCCCTGACTGTAATTCTATTGCATGACAGTTATTTCTTGTGTCCCTGAGTGTACGTCTACTGCATGACACTTATTTCTTGTGTCCCTGAGTGTAAGTCTACTGCATGACAGTTATTTCTTGTGTCCCTGAGTGTAAGTCTACTGCATGACAGTTATTTCTTGTGTCCCTGAGTGTAAGTCTACTGCATGACAGTTATTTCTTGTGTCCCTGAGTGTAAGTCTACTGCCTGACAGTTATTTCTTGTGTCCCTGAGTGTAAGTCTACTGCATGACAGTTATTTCTTGTCTCCCTGAGTGTAAGTCTACTGCATGACAGTTATTTCTTGTGTCCCTGAGTGTAAGTCTACTGCATGACAGTTATTTCTTGTGTCCCTGAGTGTAAGTCTACTGCATGACAGTTATTTCTTGTGTCCCTGAGTGTAAGTCTACTGCATGACAGTTATTTCTTGTGTCCCTGAGTGTAAGTCTACTGCATGACAGTTATTTCTTGTGTCCCTGAGTGTAAGTCTACTGCATGACAGTTATTTCTTGTGTCCCTGAGTGTAAGTCTACTGCATGACAGTTATTTCTTGTGTCCCTGAGTGTAAGTCTACTGCATGACAGTTATTTCTTGTGTCCCTGAGTGTAAGTCTACTGCATGACAGTTATTTCTTGTGTCCCTGAGTGTAAGTCTACTGCATGACAGTTATTTCTTGTGTCCCTGAGTGTAAGTCTACTGCATGACAGTTATTTCTTTTGTCCCTGAGTGTAAGTCTACTGCATGACAGTTATTTCTTGTGTCCCTGAGTGTAAGTCTACTGCATGACAGTTATTTCTTGTGTCCCTGAGTGTAAGTCTACTGCATGACAGTTATTTCTTGTGTCCCTGAGTGTAAGTCTACTGCATGACAGTTATTTCGTGTAAGTCTACTGCATGACAGTTATTTCTTTTGTCCCTGAGTGTAAGTCTACTGCATGACAGTTATTTCTTGTGTCCCTGAGTGTAAGTCTACTGCATGACAGTTATTTCTTGTCTCCCTAACTGTAATTCTATTGCATGACAGTTATTTATTGTGTCCCTGAGTGTAAGTCTACTGCATGACAGTTATTTCTTGTGTCCCTGAGTGTAAGTCTACTGGATGTCAGTTATTTCTTGTGTCCCTGAGTGTAAGTCTACTGCATGACAGTTATTTCTTGTGTCCCTGAGTGTAAGTCTACTGCATGACAGTTATTTCTTGTGTCCCTGAGTGTAAGTCTACTGCATGACAGTTATTTCTTGTGTCCCTGAGTGTAAGTCTACTGCATGACAGTTATTTCTTGTGTCCCTGAGTGTAAGTCTACTGCATGACAGTTATTTCTTGTGTCCCTGAGTGTAAGTCTACTGCATGACAGTTATTTCTTGTGTCCCTGAGTGTAAGTCTACTGCATGACAGTTATTTCTTGTGTCCCTGAGTGTAAGTCTACTGCATGACAGTTATTTCTTGTGTCCCTGAGTGTAAGTCTACTGCATGACAGTTATTTCTTTGTCTTGTGTCCTGCATGTTACTGTCCCTGACTGTAATTCTATTGCATGACAGTTATTTCTTGTGTCCCTGAGTGTAAGTCTACTGCATGACAGTTATTTCTTGTGTCCCTGAGTGTAAGTCTACTGCATGACAGTTATTTCTTGTGTCCCTGAGTGTAAGTCTACTGCATGACAGTTATTTCTTGTGTCCCTGAGTGTAAGTCTACTGCATGACAGTTATTTCTTGTGTCCCTGAGTGTAAATCTACTGCATGACAGTTATTCCTTGTGTCCCTGAGTGTAAGTCTACTGCATGACAGTTATTTCTTGTGTCCCTGAGTGTAAGTCTACTGCATGACAGTTATTTCTTGTGTCCCTGAGTGTAAGTCTACTGCATGACAGTTATTTCTTGTGTCCCTGAGTGTAACTCTACTGCCTGACTGTTATTTCTTGTGTCCCTGAATGTAACTCTACTGCCTGACTGTTATTTCTTGTGTCCCTGAATGTAACTCTACTGCCTGACTGTTATTTCTTGTGTCCCTGAATGTAACTCTACTGCCTGACTGTTATTTCTTGTGTCCCTGAATGTAACTCTACTGCCTGACTGTTATTTCTTGTGTCCCTGAGTGTAACTCTACTGCCTGACTGTTATTTCTTGTGTCCCTGAATGTAACTCTACTGCCTGACTGTTATTTCTTGTGTCCCTGAATGTAACTCTACTGCCTGACTGTTATTTCTTATGTTCCTGAGTGTAACTCTACTGCCTGACTGTTATTTCTTATGTTCATGAGTGTAACTCTGCTACATGACTGTTATTTCTTGTATCCATGAATGTAAGTCTACTGCCTGACTGTTATTTCTTGTGTCTCTGAATGTAACTCTACTGCCTGACTGTTATTTCTTGTATCCATGAATGTAACTCTACTGCCTGACTGTTATTTCTTGTGTCCCTGAATGTAACTCTACTGCCTGACTGTTATTTCTTATGTTCCTGAGTGTAACTCTACTGCCTGACTGTTATTTCTTATGTTCCTGAGTGTAACTCTGCTACATGACTGTTATTTCTTGTATCCATGAATGTAAGTCTACTGCCTGACTGTTATTTCTTGTGTCCCTGATTATAACTCTACTACATGACTGTCAGGTAAAAGGACATAAGTGCAAATAATGTGACATTTTATTGTGGGAACGTTTCACTCTCCAAGAGCTTTATCATGCCATAATTCTACCAACATTAATACATAACTGTTATTTCTTGTGTCCCTGAGTGTAAGTCTACTGCATGACAGTTATTTCTTGTGTCCCTGACTGTAATTCTATTGCATGACAGTTATTTCTTGTGTCCCTGAGTGTAAGTCTACTGCATGACAGTTATTTCTTGTGTCCCTGAGTGTAAGTCTACTGCATGACAGTTATTTCTTGTGTCCCTGAGTGTAAGTCTACTGCATGACAGTTATTTCTTGTGTCCCTGACTGTAATTCTATTGCATGACAGTTATTTCTTGTGTCCCTGAGTGTAAGTCTACTGCATGACACTTATTTCTTGTGTCCCTGAGTGTAAGTCTACTGCATGACAGTTATTTCTTGTGTCCCTGAGTGTAAGTCTACTGCATGACAGTTATTTCTTGTGTCCCTGAGTGTAAGTCTACTGCATGACAGTTATTTTTTGTGTCCCTGAGTGTAAGTCTATTGCATGACAGTTATTTCTTGTGTCCCTGAGTGTAAGTCTACTGCATGACAGTTATTTTTTGTGTCCCTGAGTGTAAGTCTACTGCATGACAGTTATTTCTTTTGTCCCTGAGTGTAAGTCTACTGCATGACAGTTATTTCTTGTGTCCCTGAGTGTAAGTCTACTGCATGACAGTTATTTCTTGTGACCCTGAGTGTAAGTCTACTGCATGACAGTTATTTCTTTTGTCCCTGAGTGTAAGTCTACTGCATGACAGTTATTTCTTGTGTCCCTGAGTGTAAGTCTACTGCATGACAGTTATTTCTTGTGACCCTGAGTGTAAGTCTACTGCATGACAGTTATTTCTTGTGTCCCTGAGTGTAAGTCTACTGAATGACAGTTATTTCTTGTGTCCCTGACTGTAATTCTATTGCATGACAGTTATTTCTTGTGTCCCTGAGTGTAAGTCTACTGCATGACAGTTATTTCTTGTGTCCCTGAGTGTAAGTCTACTGCATGACAGTTATTTCTTGTGTCCCTGAGTGTAAGTCTACTGCATGACAGTTATTTCTTGTGTCCCTGAGTGTAAGTCTACTGCATGACAGTTATTTCTTGTGTCCCTGAGTGTAAGTCTACTGCATGACAGTTATTTCTTGTGTCCCTGAGTGTGAGTCTACTGCATGACAGTTATTTCTTGTGTCCCTGAGTGTAAGTCTACTGCATGACAGTTATTTCTTGTGTCCCTGAGTGTAAGTCTACTGCATGACAGTTATTTCTTGTGTCCCTGAGTGTAAGTCTACTGCATGACAGTTATTTCTTGTTTCCCTGAGTGTAAGTCTACTGCATGACAGTTATTTCTTGTGTCCCTGAGTGTGAGTCTACTGCATGACAGTTATTTCTTGTGTCCCTGAGTGTAAGTCTTCTGCATGACAGTTATTTCTTGTGTCCCTGAGTGTAAGTCTACTGCATGACAGTTATTTCTTGTGTCCCTGAGTGTAAGTCTACTGCATGACAGTTATTTCTTGTGTCCCTGAGTGTAAGTCTACTGCATGACAGTTATTTCTTGTGTCCCTGAGTGTAAGTCTACTGCATGACAGTTATTTCTTGTGTCCCTGACTGTAATTCTATTGCATGACAGTTATTTCTTGTGTCCCTGAGTGTAAGTCTACTGCATGACAGTTATTTCTTGTGTCCCTGAGTGTAAGTCTACTGCATGACAGTTATTTCTTGTGTCCCTGAGTGTAAGTCTACTGCATGACAGTTATTTCTTGTGTCCCTGAGTGTAAGTCTACTGCATGACAGTTATTTCTTGTGTCCCTGAGTGTAAGTCTACTGCATGACAGTTATTTCTTGTGTCCCTGAGTGTAAGTCTACTGCATGACAGTTATTTCTTGTGTCCCTGAGTGTAAGTCTACTGCATGACAGTTATTTCTTGTGTCCCTGAGTGTAAGTCTACTGCATGACAGTTATTTCTTGTGTCCCTGAGTGTAAGTCTACTGCATGACAGTTATTTCTTGTGTCCCTGAGTGTGAGTCTACTGCATGACAGTTATTTCTTGTGTCCCTGAGTGTAAGTCTACGGCATGACAGTTATTTCTTGTGTCCCTGAGTGTAAGTCTACTGCATGACAGTTATTTCTTGTGTCCCTGAGTGTAAGTCTACTGCATGACAGTTATTTCTTGTGTCCCTGAGTGTAAGTCTACTGCATGACAGTTATTTCTTGTGTCCCTGAGTGTAAGTCTACTGCATGACAGTTATTTCTTGTGTCCCTGACTGTAATTCTATTGCATGACAGTTATTTCTTGTGTCCCTGAGTGTAAGTCTACTGCATGACAGTTATTTCTTGTGTCCCTGAGTGTAAGTCTACTGCATGACAGTTATTTCTTGTGTCCCTGAGTGTAAGTCTACTGCATGACAGTTATTTCTTGTGTCCCTGAGTGTAAGTCTACTGCATGACAGTTATTTCTTGTGTCCCTGAGTGTAAGTCTACTGCATGACAGTTATTTCTTGTGTCCCTGAGTGTAAGTCTACTGCATGACAGTTATTCCTTGTGTCCCTGAGTGTAAGTCTACTGCATGACAGTTATTTCTTGTGTCCCTGAGTGTAAGTCTACTGCATGACAGTTATTTCTTGTGTCCCTGAGTGTAAGTCTACTGCATGACAGTTATTTATTGTGTCCCTGAGTGTTACTCTACTGCCTGACTGTTATTTCTTGTGTCCCTGAATGTAACTCTACTGCCTGACTGTTATTTCTTGTGTCCCTGAATGTAACTCTACTGCCTGACTGTTATTTCTTGTGTCCCTGAATGTAACTCTACTGCCTGACTGTTATTTCTTGTGTCCCTGAATGTAACTCTACTGCCTGACTGTTATTTCTTGTGTCCCTGAGTGTAACTCTACTGCCTGACTGTTATTTCTTGTGTCCCTGAATGTAACTCTACTGCCTGACTGTTATTTCTTGTGTCCCTGAATGTAACTCTACTGCCTGACTGTTATTTCTTATGTTCCTGAGTGTAACTCTACTGCCTGACTGTTATTTCTTATGTTCCTGAGTGTAACTCTGCTACATGACTGTTATTTCTTGTATCCATGAATGTAAGTCTACTGCCTGACTGTTATTTCTTGTGTCCCTGAATGTAACTCTACTGCCTGACTGTTATTTCTTGTATCCATGAATGTAACTCTACTGCCTGACTGTTATTTCTTGTGTCCCTGAATGTAACTCTACTGCCTGACTGTTATTTCTTATGTTCCTGAGTGTAACTCTACTGCCTGACTGTTATTTCTTATGTTCCTGAGTGTAACTCTGCTACATGACTGTTATTTCTTGTATCCATGAATGTAAGTCTACTGCCTGACTGTTATTTCTTGTGTCCCTGATTATAACTCTACTACATGACTGTCAGGTAAAAGGACATAAGTGCAAATAATGTGACATTTTATTGTGGGAACGTTTCACTCTCCAAGAGCTTTATCATGCCATAATTCTACCAACATTAATACATAACTGTTATTTCTTGTGTCCCTGAGTGTAAGTCTACTGCATGACAGTTATTTCTTGTGTCCCTGACTGTAATTCTATTGCATGACAGTTATTTCTTGTGTCCCTGAGTGTAAGTCTACTGCATGACAGTTATTTCTTGTGTCCCTGAGTGTAAGTCTACTGCATGACAGTTATTTCTTGTGTCCCTGAGTGTAAGTCTACTGCATGACAGTTATTTCTTGTGTCCCTGACTGTAATTCTATTGCATGACAGTTATTTCTTGTGTCCCTGAGTGTAAGTCTACTGCATGACACTTATTTCTTGTGTCCCTGAGTGTAAGTCTACTGCATGACAGTTATTTCTTGTGTCCCTGAGTGTAAGTCTACTGCATGACAGTTATTTCTTGTGTCCCTGACTGTAATTCTATTGCATGACAGTTATTTCTTGTGTCCCTGAGTGTAAGTCTACTGCATGACAGTTATTTCTTGTGTCCCTGAGTGTAAGTCTACTGCATGACAGTTATTTCTTGTGTCCCTGAGTGTAAGTCTATTGCATGACAGTTATTTCTTGTGTCCCTGAGTGTAAGTCTACTGCATGACAGTTATTTTTTGTGTCCCTGAGTGTAAGTCTACTGCATGACAGTTATTTCTTTTCTCCCTGAGTGTAAGTCTACTGCATGACAGTTATTTCTTGTGTCCCTGAGTGTAAGTCTACTGCATGACAGTTATTTCTTGTGTCCCTGAGTGTAAGTCTACTGCATGACAGTTATTTATTGTGTCCCTGAGTGTAAGTCTACTGCATGACAGTTATTTCTTGTGACCCTGAGTGTAAGTCTACTGCATGACAGTTATTTCTTGTGTCCCTGAGTGTAAGTCTACTGCATGACAGTTATTTCTTGTGTCCCTGACTGTAATTCTATTGCATGACAGTTATTTCTTGTGTCCCTGAGTGTAAGTCTACTGCATGACAGTTATTTCTTGTGTCCCTGAGTGTAAGTCTGCTGCATGACAGTTATTTCTTGTGACCCTGAGTGTAAGTCTACTGCATGACAGTTATTTCTTGTGTCCCTGAGTGTAAGTCTACTGCATGACAGTTATTTCTTGTGTCCCTGAGTGTAAGTCTACTGCATGACAGTTATTTCTTGTGTCCCTGAGTGTAAGTCTACTGCATGACAGTTATTTCTTGTGTCCCTGAGTGTGAGTCTACTGCATGACAGTTATTTCTTGTGTCCCTGAGTGTAAGTCTACTGCATGACAGTTATTTCTTGTGTCCCTGAGTGTAAGTCTACTGCATGACAGTTATTTCTTGTGTCCCTGAGTGTAAGTCTACTGCATGACAGTTATTTCTTGTGTCCCTGAGTGTAAGTCTACTGCATGACAGTTATTTCTTGTGTCCCTGAGTGTAAGTCTACTGCATGACAGTTATTTCTTGTGACCCTGACTGTAATTCTATTGCATGACAGTTATTTCTTGTGTCCCTGAGTGTAAGTCTACTGCATGACAGTTATTTCTTGTGTCCCTGAGTGTAAGTCTACTGCATGACAGTTATTTCTTGTGTCCCTGAGTGTAAGTCTACTGCATGACAGTTATTTCTTGTGTCCCTGAGTGTAAGTCTACTGCATGACAGTTATTTCTTGTGTCCCTGAGTGTAAGTCTACTGCATGACAGTTATTCCTTGTGTCCCTGAGTGTAAGTCTACTGCATGACAGTTATTTCTTGTGTCCCTGAGTGTAAGTCTACTGCATGACAGTTATTTCTTGTGTCCCTGAGTGTAAGTCTACTGCATGACAGTTATTTCTTGTGTCCCTGAATGTAACTCTACTGCCTGACTGTTATTTCTTGTGTCCCTGAATGTAACTCTACTGCCTGACTGTTATTTCTTGTGTTCCTGAATGTAACTCTACTGCCTGACTGTTATTTCTTGTGTCCCTGAATGTAACTCTACTGCCTGACTGTTATTTCTTGTGTTCCTGAATGTAACTCTACTGCCTGACTGTTATTTCTTGTGTCCCTGAATGTAACTCTACTGCCTGACTGTTATTTCTTGTGTCCCTGAGTGTAACTCTACTGCCTGACTGTTATTTCTTGTGTCCCTGAATGTAACTCTACTGCCTGACTGTTATTTCTTGTGTCCCTGAATGTAACTCTACTGCCTGACTGTTATTTCTTATGTTCCTGAGTGTAACTCTACTGCCTGACTGTTATTTCTTATGTTCCTGAGTGTAACTCTGCTACATGACTGTTATTTCTTGTATCCATGAATGTAAGTCTACTGCCTGACTGTTATTTCTTGTGTCCTTGAATGTAACTCTACTGCCTGACTGTTATTTCTTGTATCCATGAATGTAACTCTACTGCCTGACTGTTATTTCTTGTGTCCCTGAATGTAACTCTACTGCCTGACTGTTATTTCTTATGTTCCTGAGTGTAACTCTACTGCCTGACTGTTATTTCTTATGTTCCTGAGTGTAACTCTGCTACATGACTGTTATTTCTTGTATCCATGAATGTAAGTCTACTGCCTGACTGTTATTTCTTGTGTCCCTGATTATAACTCTACTACATGACTGTCAGGTAAAAGGACATAAGTGCAAATAATGTGACATTTTATTGTGGGAACGTTTCACTCTCCAAGAGCTTTATCATGCCATAATTCTACCAACATTAATACATAACTGTTATTTCTTGTGTCCCTGAGTGTAAGTCTACTGCATGACAGTTATTTCTTGTGTCCCTGACTGTAATTCTATTGCATGACAGTTATTTCTTGTGTCCCTGAGCGTAAGTCTACTGCATGACAGTTATTTCTTGTGTCCCTGAGTGTAAGTCTACTGCATGACAGTTATTTCTTGTGTCCCTGAGTGTAAGTCTACTGCATGACAGTTATTTCTTGTGTCCCTGACTGTAATTCTATTGCATGACAGTTATTTCTTGTGTCCCTGAGTGTAAGTCTACTGCATGACACTTATTTCTTGTGTCCCTGAGTGTAAGTCTACTGCATGACAGTTATTTCTTGTGTCCCTGAGTGTAAGTCTACTGCATGACAGTTATTTCTTGTGTCCCTGAGTGTAAGTCTACTGCATGACAGTTATTTCTTGTGTCCCTGAGTGTAAGTCTACTGCATGACAGTTATTTCTTGTGTCCCTGAGTGTAAGTCTATTGCATGACAGTTATTTCTTGTGTCCCTGAGTGTAAGTCTACTGCATGACAGTTATTTCTTGTGTCCCTGAGTGTAAGTCTACTGCATGACAGTTATTTCTTGTGTCCCTGAGTGTAAGTCTATTGCATGACAGTTATTTCTTGTGTCCCTGAGTGTAAGTCTACTGCATGACAGTTATTTTTTGTGTCCCTGAGTGTAAGTCTACTGCATGACAGTTATTTCTTGTGTCCCTGAGTGTAAGTCTACTGCATGACAGTTATTTCTTGTGTCCCTGAGTGTAAGTCTACTGCATGACAGTTATTTATTGTGCCCCTGAGTGTAAATCTACTGCATGACAGTTATTTCTTGTGTCCCTGAGTGTAAGTCTACTGCATGACAGTTATTTCTTGTGTCCCTGAGTGTAAGTCTACTGCATGACAGTTATTTCTTGTGTCCCTGAGTGTAAGTCTACTGCATGACAGTTATTTCTTGTGTCCCTGAGTGTACGTCTATTGCATGACAGTTATTTCTTGTGTCCCTGAGTGTAAGTCTACTGCATGACAGTTATTTCTTGTGTCCCTGAGTGTAAGTCTACTGCATGACAGTTATTTCTTGTGTCCCTGAGTGTAAGTCTACTGCATGACAGTTATTTCTTGTGTCCCTGAATGTAACTCTACTGCCTGACTGTTATTTCTTGTGTCCCTGAATGTAACTCTACTGCCTGACTGTTATTTCTTGTGTCCCTGAATGTAACTCTACTGCCTGACTGTTATTTCTTGTGTCCCTGAATGGAACTCTACTGCCTGACTGTTATTTCTTGTGTCCCTGAATGTAACTCTACTGCCTGACTGTTATTTCTTGTGTCCCTGAATGTAACTCTACTGCCTGACTGTTATTTCTTGTGTCCCTGAGTGTAACTCTACTGCCTGACAGTTATTTCTTGTGTCCCTGAATGTAACTCTACTGCCTGACTGTTATTTCTTGTGTCCCTGAATGTAACTCTACTGCCTGACTGTTATTTCTTATGTTCCTGAGTGTAACTCTACTGCCTGACTGTTATTTCTTATGTTCCTGAGTGTAACTCTGCTACATGACTGTTATTTCTTGTATCCATGAATGTAAGTCTACTGCCTGACTGTTATTTCTTGTGTCCTTGAATGTAACTCTACTGCCTGACTGGTATTTCTTGTATCCATGAATGTAACTCTACTGCCTGACTGTTATTTCTTGTGTCCCTGAATGTAACTCTACTGCCTGACTGTTATTTCTTATGTTCCTGAGTGTAACTCTACTGCCTGACTGTTATTTCTTATGTTCCTGAGTGTAACTCTGCTACTTGACTGTTATTTCTTGTATCCATGAATGTAAGTCTACTGCCTGACTGTTATTTCTTGTGTCCCTGATTATAACTCTACTACATGACTGTCAGGTAAACGGACATAAGTGCAAATAATGTGACATTTTATTGTGGGAACGTTTCACTCTCCAAGAGCTTTATCATTCCATAATTCTACCAACATTAATACATAACTGTTATTTCTTGTGTCCCTGAGTGTAAGTCTACTGCATGACAGTTATTTCTTGTGTCCCTGACTGTAATTCTATTGCATGACAGTTATTTCTTGTGTCCCTGAGTGTAAGTCTACTGCATGACAGTTATTTCTTGTGTCCCTGAGTGTAAGTCTACTGCATGACAGTTATTTCTTGTGTCCCTGAGTGTAAGTCTACTGCATGACAGTTATTTCTTGTGTCCCTGACTGTAATTCTATTGCATGACAGTTATTTCTTGTGTCCCTGAGTGTAAGTCTACTGCATGACACTTATTTCTTGTGTCCCTGAGTGTAAGTCTACTGCATGACAGTTATTTCTTGTGTCCCTGAGTGTAAGTCTACTGCATGACAGTTATTTCTTGTGTCCCTGAGTGTAAGTCTACTGCATGACAGTTATTTCTTGTGTCCCTGAGTGTAAGTCTACTGCATGACAGTTATTTCTTGTGTCCTTGAATGTAACTCTACTGCCTGACTGGTATTTCTTGTATCCATGAATGTAACTCTACTGCCTGACTGTTATTTCTTGTGTCCCTGAATGTAACTCTACTGCCTGACTGTTATTTCTTATGTTCCTGAGTGTAACTCTACTGCCTGACTGTTATTTCTTATGTTCCTGAGTGTAACTCTGCTACTTGACTGTTATTTCTTGTATCCATGAATGTAAGTCTACTGCCTGACTGTTATTTCTTGTGTCCCTGATTATAACTCTACTACATGACTGTCAGGTAAACGGACATAAGTGCAAATAATGTGACATTTTATTGTGGGAACGTTTCACTCTCCAAGAGCTTTATCATTCCATAATTCTACCAACATTAATACATAACTGTTATTTCTTGTGTCCCTGAGTGTAAGTCTACTGCATGACAGTTATTTCTTGTGTCCCTGACTGTAATTCTATTGCATGACAGTTATTTCTTGTGTCCCTGAGCGTAAGTCTACTGCATGACAGTTATTTCTTGTGTCCCTGAGTGTAAGTCTACTGCATGACAGTTATTTCTTGTGTCCCTGAGTGTAAGTCTACTGCATGACAGTTATTTCTTGTGTCCCTGACTGTAATTCTATTGCATGACAGTTATTTCTTGTGTCCCTGAGTGTAAGTCTACTGCATGACACTTATTTCTTGTGTCCCTGAGTGTAAGTCTACTGCATGACAGTTATTTCTTGTGTCCCTGAGTGTAAGTCTACTGCATGACAGTTATTTCTTGTGTCCCTGAGTGTAAGTCTACTGCATGACAGTTATTTCTTGTGTCCCTGAGTGTAAGTCTACTGCATGACAGTTATTTCTTGTGTCCCTGAGTGTAAGTCTA
>NC_091299.1:30354641-30369641 GCF_038502225.1 Cherax quadricarinatus
AATCAATCATTGGTGTTAATCATTCAGATGGGACCCTACCGAGAGCTGGGCACCACGCACGCCAGGCTTCGTTGTCACGCAACACGCATCCGTGTGAGCGCAGGTGTGGACCTGAGTGCGCATCAGTGAGCCATGAAAGCATGTCTAGGAGAGGTAGAAACCCCACTTGAAGGCAGAATCAAGTACAGCAAGTTGCTCCACTGCCAAATCACCACCTTTCGACCACCATCGCAGGTCCTCCCTCTTAGATACCTCGATACACAACCTATTTGTTTCTGTCTCTCTGTGAGTTTGGCCCTCAAAAGGTCGCTACTTTGAGACCTTTCGACTGCCACAATCAACTTTAAATATCGAAGTAAAGTACATGAATCTCGGGTGATGTGCAATCTGAGAACTGCATTACCTCAGCCTCCTTGCTCCATTGCAGGCTGGATGAAATAGTGCTGAGTGCAACATTGCAAGCTGGATGAAATAGTGCTGAGTGCAACATTGCAGGCTGGATGAAATAGTGCTGAGTGCAACATTGCAGGCTGGATGAAATAGTGCTGAGAGCAACATTGCAGGCTGGATGAAATAGTGCTGAGAGCAACATTGCAGGCTGGATGAAATAGTGCTGAGAGCAACATTGCAGGCTGGATGAAATAGTACTGAGTGCAACATTGCAGGCTGGATGAAATAGTGCTGAGTGCAACATTGCAAACTCACGTCGCACTCGGCACAGACTCAGTCGCTCGCACTGAGGCACAGAAAGCCGAGATAATACAATACGAGGGTAAATTTCTTCAGATCCCAGAGCGACTGAAATACAGGTAGTTTACTTCCTGTATGCTCTGAACACTCAGTAAACTCCCGGGGCAACTGATGAGACATAGTTACAAAGATTAACACTATAGAACACATGGGAGGAAAAACACAGGTAGGTTCACATTATCTGTGATGCAGTGTGACCTGCACCCCCACACACCAGGCAGTGTGACCTGCACACCCACACACCAGGCAGTGTGACCTGTACACCCACACACCAGGCAGTGTGACCTGTACCCCCACACACCAGGCAGTGTGACCTGTACCCCCACACACCAGGCAGTGTGACCTGCACCCCCACACAACAGGCAGTATGAAAAAATACAAGCACATACACACACACACACACACACACACACACACACACACACACACACACACACACACACACACACACACACACACACAGCCACGGGTCAACATTCTCGTGAGAGTCAGCATGCTACGACCACAAGCATGAAGTGTTTCGCCCTGTGAAGAGCGAAGCGCGCCGTGCTTGCGGCGTTCTAGAACACCGCTTACTGAAGTGTCAGCACAGCTTACTGAAGTGTCAGCACAGCTTACTGAAGTGTCAGCACAGCTTACTGAAGTGTCAGCACAGCTTACTGAAGTGTCAGCACAGCTTACTGAAGTGTCAGCACAGCTTACTCAAGTGCCAGCACAGCTTACTGAAGTGTCAGCACAGCTTACTGGTTCTCCAGTCACCATCACTCCCTGGTTCTCCTGTCACCACCACTCCCTGGTTCTCCTGTCACCACCACTCCCTGGTTCTCCTGTCACCACCACTCCCTGGTTCTCCTGTCACCACCACTCCCTGGTTCTCCTGTCACCACCACTCCCTGGTTATCCTGTCACCACCACTCCCTGGTTCTCCTGTCACCACCACTCCCTGGTTCTCCTGTCACCACCACTCCCTGGTTCTCCTGTCACCACCACTCCCTGGTTCTCCTGTCACCACCACTCCCTGGTTCTCCTGTCACCACCACTCCCTGGTTCTCCTGCCACCACCACTCCCTGGTTCTCCTGCCACCACCACTCCCTGGTTCTCCTGTCACCACCACTCCCTGGTTCTCCTGTCACCACCACTCCCTGGTTATCCTGTCACCACCACTCCCTGGTTCTCCTGTCACCACCACTCCCTGGTTCTCCTGTCACCACCACTCCCTGGTTCTACTGTCACCACCACTCCCTGGTTCTCCTGTCACCACCACTCCCTGGTTCTCCTGTCACCACCACTCCCTGGTTCTCCTGTCACCACCACTCCCTGGTTCTCCTGTCACCACCACTCCCTGGTTATCCTGTCACCACCACTCCCTGGTTCTCCTGTCACCACCACTCCCTGGTTCTCCTGTCACCACCACTCCCTGGTTCTCCTGTCACCACCACTCCCTGGTTCTCCTGTCACCACCACTCCCTGGTTCTCCTGTCACCACCACTCCCTGGTTATCCTGTCACCACCACTCCCTGGTTCTCCTGTCACCACCACTCCCTGGTTATCCTGTCACCACCACTCCCTGGTTCTCCTGTCACCACCACTCCCTGGTTCTCCTGTCACCACCACTCCCTGGTTATCCTGTCACCACCACTCCCTGGTTCTCCTGTCACCACCACTCCCTGGTTATCCTGTCACCACCACTCCCTGGTTCTCCTGTCACCACCACTCCCTGGTTCTCCTGTCACCACCACTCCCTGGTTCTCCTGTCACCACCACTCCCTGGTTCTCCTGTCACCACCACTCCCTGGTTCTCCTGCCACCACCACTCCCTGGTTCTCCTGCCACCACCACTCCCTGGTTCTCCTGTCACCACCACTCCCTGGTTCTCCTGTCACCACCACTCCTTCAATCCACTCAAAGCCTCATTCCATCCTTCCCTCCCTCCCTCCCTCCCTCTACCACCCACCTACACTCCTTTCCGCTTCCCCTCTCCTGAACAAATAAATCTGCAAAGTTTGAAATGGCGAGGTAGTGTTTGTTTTGTCTGAGTCAGCCCGAGCGAGCCACAACAGTACCATTAGGCTAGCCTCACCGGGCTGGTAGTTAAACATACATGCTTCACTGCTGTCCTCTCCTACCTGTATGTGTGTGTGTGTGTGTCTGTGTGTGTGTGTGTGTCTGTGTGTGTGTGTCTGTCTGTCTGCGTGTGTGTGTGTGTCTGTGTGTGTGTCTGTCTGTCTGTCTGTGCACTCAGGTGTTCATACACTTGATTACTCTAAAGTACTGTGACTGCAAATGAAAATGTGAGTAAAACTATCTTGTGTGTTGTGATCAAGTCTCCTCTAGTCCTCATCGTGGCATTTGCCGAGTGCAAATATTACATGGGACGTTCAACTCACGTAACCACATTTCTGTATATCATCACAAACAGGGTTTAAAGTATTGTAGCTCTCTTTATTCTCTCAGTGAGTGCATCACTAGAATGTGGAGCAACCTGCAATCTCCCTCCTTCCGCTTATTCAGCATGAAGGAGGGAGCGAGGGAGGGAGAGAGGGAAGGAGGGAGGGATAGGGAAGGAGAGAGGTAGGGAGGTCCCTCCCTCCATTAACTTCGAGCTGGTTAATGACAAACTAGAATCTGTCCTCTATGGTAATTTAAAACTTTAACTGTAAGGGTAGTCATCCTACTTGTGATCTCTCTTTCTTTACACAGGATTTAACAAGGTTAAGGTAAGGATTCTTAACTTTATTTACAAGCTGAGAGCTGTTACATACATCAGCTCATTTAAAAATCATTCTATTGAGTGAGACATTCAAACAGGGAACAGGATGAAGCTGAAGCCATCTGTGGGAGAGCAATTTCATTTGATCAACTGACTTTATTTCGTTGATATCGTTATACTGTACGAACATGTTCCAGACTCGAGTCATCCTGGGAATAAATGATCTCAGATGCAGTGATGTTCTGGAGAAGAGTAGAGTCAGAGTGAATTTGCTGCTTGCTGCCCGTCTTGTATGGTAGAATCTCACTTCTCGTTGTCCTTGGAGTGGAGATAAGTGTGATACTTTGACAATAATGACTTTGTTCATAACAGTAAGGCCACCCACATCCCTCCAGTGATGAAGGCTCTGCTGAAGTGACAAATCTATCAAGGCTGGGCCCAGGCGAGACATGAAGCATCTTATTCTGTTCTCTAATCTGTCAAGAAGTCGCAGATGAGATGAAGGGCTGGTAGTCCAAGAAAGTGGAGCAATTTTCTTTTTTAATAATCATGGGGAGCGCTAAACCCATATGGATTATACAGCTCCTATGAGGGGGATGGAAGGTATTCAGACTCAATTCGGGGAACTGGAGCACAAATCCAGTTCCCTAGATCAAGAGCCCCTCACCAGCGTCAAGGAACCTTCCCCGAGGGAAAGAATGTGGAGCATACTCAAGGAGTGAGCGTGCTTGTGCCTTGTACAGAATCTTGCAACCTCTACTGTCGAGCAGATGCCAGATACGTCGAAGTGTTGTAAGCTTCCTGGCTGCCATGTTTGCGAGATTTACAACGTGATTCTTCATGGTCATTTTGGAGTCAAACTTATTCTTTCTTTCTCTCTCTCTCTGTCTCTCTCTCTGTCTATCTTTCTCTCCATAACAACAGTATAATATGGTTACCGGATATATCGCTCTGTATACAGTGCAAATGACTGTATATAACTTCCACTTGAGGGCATTAATGGTAAATCAAAAGTAACATTTGGTGTGTATTTCATTCCTCATTCTCTCGATTACTTACTGACTGCGCGTTAACTTGACAGCTTTACTCACACACATACAACAGGCCTCTGACAGTGCCTGTGTACGTTACACTCCTGTAGTACAGGCAGTGAGATAACGAAAGGAGAGTAATTCTACAATACTCCAAGAACTGCAGCAAGCAGTAGAGTGTCATCCACTACTCCAGGAAGCGCAGACAACAGTGCAGTGTCATCCACTACTCCAGGCAGTGCAGTAATTAATGCAGTGTCATCCACTACTCCAGGCAGTGCAGTAAGCAATGCAGTGTCATCCACTACTCCAGGCAGTGCAGTAAGTAATGAAGTGACATCCACTACTCCAGGCAGTGCAGTAAGCAGTGTCATCCACTACTCCAGGCAGTGCAGTAAGCAGTGTCATCCACTACTCCAGGCAGTGCAGTAAGCAGTGGAGTGTCATCCACTACTCCAGGCAGTGCAGTAAGCAGTGACATCCACTACTCCAGGCAGTGCAGTAAGCAATGCAGTGACATCCACTACTCCAGGCAGTGCAGTAAGCAGTGACATCCACTACTCCAGGCAGTGCAGTAAGCAGTGACATCCACTACTCCAGGCAGTGCAGTAAGCAATGCAGTGACATCCACTACTCCAGGCAGTGCAGTAAGCAGTGACATCCACTACTCCAGGCAGTGCAGTAAGCAGTAACATCCACTACTCCAGGCAGTGCAGTAAGCAATGCAGTGACATCCACTACTCCAGGCAGTGTAGTAAGCAGTGACATCCACTACTCCAGGCAGTGCAGTAAGCAGTGACATCCACTACTCCAGGCAGTGCAGTAAGCAGTGGAGTGTCATCCACTACTCCAGGCAGTGCAGTAAGCAGTGTCATCCACTACTCCAGGCAGTGCAGTAAGCAGTGTCCAGGCAGTGCAGTAAGCAGTGACATCCACTACTCCAGGCAGTGCAGTAAGCAGTGGAGTGTCATCCACTACTCCAGGCAGTGCAGTAAGCAGTGTCATCCACTACTCCAGGCAGTGCAGTAAGCAGTGTCATCCACTACTCCAGGCAGTGCAGTAAGCAGTAACATCCACTACTCCAGGCAGTAAGCAGTGTCATCCACTACTCCAGACAGTGCAGTAAGCAGTCCAGGCAGTGCAGTAAGCATCCACTACTCCAGGCAGTGCAGTAAGCAGTGTCATCCACTACTCCAGGCAGTGCAGTAAGCAGTGTCATCCACTACTCCAGGCAGTGCAGTAAGCAGTGTCATCCACTACTCCAGGCAGTGCAGTAAGCAGTGACATCCACTACTCCAGGCAGTGCAGTAAGCAGTGTCATCCACTACTCCAGGCAGTGCAGTAAGCAGTGACATCCACTACTCCAGGCAGTGCAGTAAGCAGTGTCATCCACTACTCCAGGCAGTGCAGTAAGCAGTGTCATCCACTACTCCAGGCAGTGCAGTAAGCAGTGTCATCCACTACTCCAGGCAGTGCAATAAGCAGTGTCATCCACTACTCCAGGCAGTGCAGTAAGCAGTAACATCCACTTCTCCAGGCAGTGCAGTAAGCAGTGACGTCCACTACTCCAGGCAGTGCAGTAAGCAGTGACATTCACTACTCTAGGCAGTGCAGTAAGCAGTGACATCCACTACTCCAGGCAGTGCAGTAAGCAGTGTCATCCACTACTCCAGGCAGTGCAGTAAGCAGTGTCATCCACTACTCCAGGCAGTGCAGTAAGCAGTGTCATCCACTCCTCCAGGCAGTGCAGTAAGCAGTGTCATCCACTACTCCAGGCAGTGCAGTAAGCACTGCAGTAAGCACTCCAGGCAGTGCAGTAAGCAGTGTCATCCACTACTCCAGGCAGTGCAGTAAGCAGTGTCATCCACTCCTCCAGGCAGTGCAGTAAGCAGTGTCATCCACTACTCCAGGCAGTGCAGTAAGCAGTGTCATCCACTACTCCAGGCAGTGCAGTAAGCAGTGTCATCCACTACTCCAGGCAGTGCAGTAAGCAGTGTCATCCACTACTCCAGGCAGTGCAGTAAGCAGTGTCATCCACTACTCCAGGCAGTGCAGTAAGCAGTAACATCCACTACTCCAGGCAGTGCAGTAAGCAGTGTCATCCACTACTCCAGGCAGTGCAGTAAGCAGTGTCATCCACTACTCCAGGCAGTGCAGTAAGCAGTGTCATCCACTACTCCAGGCAGTGCAGTAAGCAGTGGGTTGTAGTCTCCACCAAAGACGGAAAAAGGTTTACAATCCCTAACTAATTTAATAAAAACAAAATCGCGAAATATTGTTTTTGCAGGTAAGCCTACCAGGATTTGTTCCAAGGTACTAGAGCTGCCTTCACTCTCCTCGGATCAAAGCTACAAAAATTTCATGCTGCAGAGTCTGTATAATTATTTAGCCAGGAATCAGGTGGTGTAGCCAGGCAGCAGGTGTTGTAGTCAGGCAGCAGATTGTGTAGTCAGGCAGCGGGTGAAGCAGTCAGACAGCATGTGGTGCAGTTTGACAGCAGGTGGTGTAGTCAGACAGCAGGTGGTGTAGTAAGACAGCAGGTGGTGTAGTCAGACAGCAGGTGGTGTAGTCAGACAGCAGGTGGTGTAGTTAGGCAGCAGGGGGTGCAGTCAGACAGCAGGTGGTGTAGTCAGGCAGCAAGTGGTGTAGCCAGGTAGCATGTGGTGTAGTCAGTCAACAGGTGGTGCAGTCAGACAGCAGATGGTGTAGTCAGGCATCAGGTGGCTTAGTCATGCAGCAGGTGGTGTAGACAGGCAGTAGTTGGTGCAGTAAGACAGCAGGTGGTGCAGTCACGTTGCAACTGTTATAGCCAGGTAGCAGATGGTGTGGTCAGGCAGCAGGTGGTAGTCAGACAGCAGGTGGTAGTCAGACAGCAGATGGTGTAGTCAGGTAGCAGGTGGTGTAGTCAGGCAGCAGGTGGTGTAGTCAGACAGCAGGTGGTAGTCAGACAGCAGGTGGTAGACAGCAGGTGGTGTAGTCAGGCAGCAGGTGGTGTAGTCAGACAGCAGATGGTGTAGTCAGGCATCAGGTGGCTTAGTCATGAAGCAGGTGGTGTAGACAGGCAGTAGTTGGTGCAGTAAGACAGCAGGTGGTGCAGTCACGTTGCAAGTGCTATAGCCAGGTAGCAGATGGTGTAGTCAGGCAGCAGGTGGTAGTCAGACAGCAGGTGGTTGTCAGACAGCAGGTGGAAGTCAGACAGCAGGTGGCATAGTTAGGCAGCAGGTGGTGTAGTCAGGAAGCAGGTGGCATAGTTAGGCAGCAGGTGGTGTAGTCAGGCAGCAGGTGGTGTAGTCAAACAGCAGGTGGTAGTCAGACAGCAGGTGGTAGACAGCAGGTGGTGTAGTCAGGCAGCAGGTGGTGTAGTCAGACAGCAGGTAGTGTAGTCAGGCAGCAGGTGGTGTAGTCAGGCAGCCGGTGGTGTAATCAGACAGCAGGTAGTGTAGTCAGGCAGAAGATGGTGTAGTCAGGCAGCAGGTGGTGTAGTCAGGCAGCAGGTGGTGTAGTCAGACAGCAGGTGGTAGTCAGACAATAGGTGGTGCAGTCAGACAACAGGTGGTGTAGTCATGCAGCAGGTGATGTAGTCAGGCAGCAGGTAGTATAGCCAGGCAGCAGGTGGTGTAGTCAGACAACAGGTGGTGTAGTCAGGTAGCAGGTGGTGTAGTCACGCTGCAGGTGGTGTGGTCAGGCATCAAGTGGTTTAGTCATGCAGCAGGTGGTGTAGTTACGCAGCAGGTGGTGCAGACATCAGGTTGTGTAGTCAGGCAGCAGGTGGTGTAGTCAGGCAGCAGGTGGTGTAGTCAGGCAGCAGGTGGTGTAGTCAGGCAGCAGGTACTGTAGTCAGGCAGCAGGTGGTGTAGTCAGACAACAGGTGGTGTAGTCAGGCAGCAGGTACTGTAGTCAGGCAGCAGGTGGTGCAGTCAGACAGCAGGTTGTGTAGTCAGGCAGCAGGTAGTGTAGCCAGGCAGCAGGTGGTGTAGTCAGACAGCAGGTGGTGTAGTCAGGCAGCAGGTAGTGTAGTCAGGCAGCAGGTAGTGTAGTCAGGCAGCAGGTAGTGTAGCCAGGCAGCAGGTAGTGTAGTCAGGCAGCAGGTAGTGTAGTCAGGCAGCAGGTAGTGTAGTCAGGCAGCAGGTAGTGTAGCCAGGCAGCAGGTAGTGTAGTCAGGTAGCAGGTGGTGTAATCAGACAGCAGGTAGTGTAGTCAGGCAGAAGGTGGTGTAGTCAGGCAGCAGGTGATGTAGTCAGGCAGCAGGTGGTGTAGTCAGACAGCAGGTGGTGTAGCCAGGCAGCAGGTAGTGTAGTCAGGCAGCAGATGGTGTAGCCAGGCAGCAGGTAGTGTAGTCAGGCAGCAGGTAGTGTAGTCAGGTAGCAGGTGGTGTAGTCAGGAAGCAGGTAGTGTAGCCAGGCAGCAGGTAGTGTAGTCAGGCAGCAGGTAGTGTAGTCAGGTAACATGTGGTGTAGTCAGGCAGCAGGTAGTGTAGCCAGGCAGCAGGTAGTGTAGTCAGGCAGCAGGCAGTGTAGTCAGCCAGCAGGTAGTGTAGTCAGGCAGCAGGTAGTGTAGTCAGGCAGCAGGTAGTGTAGTCAGGCAGCAGGTAATGTAGCCAGGCAGCAGGTAGTGTAGTCAGGTAGCAGGTGGTGTAATCAGACAGCAGGTAGTGTAGTCAGGCAGAAGGTGGTGTAGTCAGGCAGCAGATGGTGTAGTCGGGCAGCAGGTGGTGTAGTCAGACAGCAGGTGGTGTAGCCAGGCAGCAGGTAGTGTAGTCAGGCAGCAGGTAGTGTAGTCAGGTAGCAGGTGGTGTAGTCAGGAAGCAGGTAGTGTAGCCAGGCAGCAGGTAGTGTAGTCAGGCAGCAGGGAGTGTAGTCAGGCAGCAGGTAGTGTAGTCAGGTAGCATGTGGTGTAGTCAGGCAGCAGGTAGTGTAGTCAGGCAGCAGGTGGTGTAGTCAGGCAGCAGGTGGTGTAGTCAGGCAGCAGGTGGTGTAATCAGACAGCAGGTGGTGTATTCAGGCAAGAAGTGGTGTTGCCAGGTAGCAAGTGATTTAGTCAGCCCGTAGGTGGTGTAGACAGGCAGCAGTTGGTGTAGTCAGGGAGCAGGTGGTGTAGCAAAATAGCAGGTGGTGTAGTCATACAGCAGGTGGCGTAATCAGACAGCAGGTAATGTGGTCAGGCAGCAGGTGGTGTAGTCAGGCAGCAGGTAGTGTAGTCAGGCAGCAGGTGGTGTAGTCAGGCAGCAGGTATTGTAGTCATGCAGCAGGTGGTGTAGTCAGGCAGCAGGTAGTGTAGTCAGGCAGCAGTTGGTGTAGTCAGGGAGCAGGTGGTGTAGCAAAATAGCAGGTGGTGTAGTCATACAGCAGGTGGCGTAATCAGACAGCAGGTAGTGTAGTCAGGCAGCAGGTGGTGTAGTCAGGCAGCAGGCAGTGTAGTCAGGCAGCAGGTGGTGTAGTCAGGCAGCAGGTGGTGTAGTCATGCAGCAGGTGGTGTAGTCAGGCAGCAGGTAGTGTAATCAGGCAGCAGGTGGTGTAGTCAGGCAGCAGGTAGTGTAGTCAGGCAGCAGGTGGTGTAGTCAGGCAGCAGGTAGTGTAGTCAGGCAGCAGGTAGTGTAGTCAGGCAGCAGGTGGTGTAGTCAGGCAGCAGGTGGTGTAGTCAGGCAGCAGGTAGTGTAGTCAGGCAGCAGGTGGTGTAGTCAGGCAGCAGGTAGTGTAGTCAGGCAGCAGGTGGTGTAATCAGGCACCAGGTGGTGTAGTCAGACAGTAGGTAGTGTAGTCACACAGCAGGTGGTGTAGCCAGTCAGCAGGTGGTTAACATTTGCGTGGAGTCGTTAGTGGGAATCTTCACTGTGGGTGTGTGTGTGGTGTGGGTAAAAGCTGTCATGTGTAGTGTGGGTAATACCTGGCAGGTGTGGTGTGGGTAACAGCTGACAGGTATTATTATAACGCACACAGCATACGCCACAGCTTCTGTATTCATTCCGAAAATGATGCCAGAGATCATAAGTTGTTCTCATCTGGAGTTAAACCGACAGCTAGGGCAAATTGGTTTAAATTGTTCATCTTTTACGTAATCAATGTTCCTAAATTAACATCCTAATTAACATAAACTGAATACTTTTTATATTAGAATTTTAATAAAGTGCGTTGCTAAGGAAAAGGTATTAGAGTGAACCACAGGGAAGCATGAGAGAGAGAGCAGCGAGGGGAGCTACGCAAGCTTATAGAGTTGTGTGGAGCTTTGCTCCTGGAGGGATCTCTATAAGCTTGTAGAGCTGTGTGTAGCTTTGCTCCTCTAGGGATCTGCATAAGCTTGGAGAGTTGTGTGTAGGTCTGCTCTTCGAGAGGCCAAGCGGGACCTGCTTGAGGTGAATAATAGATCCCGACGCAGCAGAGAGGGTGTGGACACACTAGAGCATTCACCCTCCTATAAGACACAAGTGGCTCTTCCAAGATGGTACCTGCCCGGGACACCGAAGGCTGAAGCTGGGTGTGATGCTGCTGGATGTGATGCTGTTGGGTGTGTTGCAAGGTGTGTTGATGGGTGTATTTTAGGATGTGCATTACCGTGCTCAGTTTTACGTGGGTGATTATCAGAGGCTCTGAAGGAATCAGAATCTATAGAGCACTGGGTATCATTAATGTAAACTCTGAAGGCTTCTGTCGTTTGGTCTCCTGAAGGGGCAGGATAAAGATGTGGTAGGTGCAAGAGATGATGCTTTGGAAGATGATTTGGGATGATTGTCTGAAGCAACAGGATGTTGATATGAGCTTGTATTTTCAACAAATTCATCACAAGGAGTTTCGGAGGACTCAGGACTTTCCTTGAGATATGAGGAAAAAAGGAACCATTGAAACCTCAGGTGAGGCAGAAGAAGAGTGAAAATAAGGGAAATCTTGTGAAACCGGAAGAGACTTAGAAGTATAAGAGGGTGGTCTCGCGTGAACCTTCGTCACTATCACCTAAGATCATGAAGAACAGACATATGAAATCCTGTTCAGAAGACCAAATCTACGGAGTGCTCTATAGTCTGGCCATACGACATGTCTTCTTTCTCGCATTCGTTGAGGAACACAGAGCGTGAAAATAAGTGGATAAGATTAACCTCCAGCACAATGAGACAACGAGGGGCAGGAAATCACGAAACTGACAATGTTCAGCGGGGTATCAGACACACTAGCCAGGACAACACTGCTGGGGACAGGGTAACATCTCCGTTACTGCTAAGTTATTACGTGCTAAATATACCGTAAAGGGGAACTCACGGCCACCAAAGGTTAACTTGTCAATATTGTTGGAGTATTTGCATTGTCCTCGTAAAGGATTGTATAATGGGCTTGTTTGGTAGCTGGTAGCGGGGTGTTAATGATATACGTCTTCGGAGGCTTCTTACTTTATTGATAACTAGTGTTGGGTTACACAGGCTTGTGTGTTTGTGCCCATGGCCCGGGCAGGGCCATGCCCACGAGAGAGAGCTGGGAGGCCTTGTGTGTTGATGCCAGGCCGCTGTGTGAGTGAGTGTGAGGCAAGTCTGGGCATACTGAAGTGGCAAGGCCTATAGATGGCAGCACCTGAGTGGCGCGAAATATGATCTAAGCTGGCAGACAGCATGGGCTGTCTGTGCAGACAGTACAGGCTGTCTACATACGCTCGGCCACCTACCGCGCGTCGTCCCGACGCGGCAATACTGGTGGTAAAAGAAATTCGGTCTCTCTCTCGTAGGAACAGGGCACAGAACACAAAATAAAAACATATATATACATATGGACATGGAAAAAAAACTTCCTACAGGGAGGGAAGAAAAAAACATGTGGGGTGTGCTAAACATCGTGGTCAAAGGCAGTGAGCGTCGATGGGCATCACTGCACGCCTTCCTGCGTCTGGACAGATACTGCAACACGGGAGACATCGCTGCGGCTGAGCTGTGACGTAACAGGGTACGGTCTCCTCTGGAACGGTGAAGCAGACATCGTAGGAGTCGCTGCAGGTTTTCACTCAACCTGGGGCACGACATGCTGGTGCCCTCGAGTGAGGCGTCGACAAAACTCGGCAACTGGGCAGGACTTCTGGCAAGCGACTCAGGAGGACACTTCTCAACTGGTACTGTCGCTGGGCTGTCACTGCCGGCGAGCGTGAAGCGAGTTGTGGAGCGAGTCGTGGCAGAGACGACTGGGCGAAACATCTGGGAGTCGTAACATCATACACCAGACTGCAGTGAGCGAGCTAGCAGTCAAAGTGACATCATCTTTGTGCAGGCTGCTCACTGAAGCTTGTGACACGAGGCTGACACAGCGCCTGCCGACAGGCCTGGCTGCGGCTTGACGAGTATCATCTCTCGACAGTTGGAGTTATAGCAGAGGTTAGCCTAAGCGTCCCCAGACTTGTTTCTCTACATATAACTGCACTCTGAAGGTCTGGAGGTGAAGTGAAACAAATCTCGATGGGAATCGTAGCAGGTACGATTCTACAGAACATCACGAGCGACGAGCATAAAAGCTTTCTGTACAAGAGGGCTCGGTCACTCGGGGCTGAGTAATCAGCTGTCAAACACTGGTCACGCGGGTGACATAACACTGTGGTGCTACTCAAGGGTCTGACCACAGACCTCACTGGACACACGGAAAACTTACAAACACACCGCTGTACATATGGTACAACATGGCTTAAACTAGCAAATGATGCTTTTCTGCGCATAAAACTGACTAAGACATACTAAAATGTGAGAACACTGACTGAGAGGAATTAATTAACACACGACATATATCTTCTCTCAATCTTCTCGACAATACTGAAATAATTACTAGAACACTCGATGTGACATCATGTGATGTCAGGCGTGATGTCGCAAGGTGACGTCAGCAGCACTGTGACGTCAGCAGACATCTCGAGGTGACGTCAGGCAGACATCGTGAGGTGACGTCAGCAGACATCGTGAGGTGACGTCAGCAGACATCGTGAGGTGACGTCAGCAGACATCGTGAGGTGACGTCAGCAGACATCGTGACGTCATGAAGTCGGGCAGCATCGTGGGTGGCGTCGATGTGATGCGGGCAGCAGACCACAGCATGAGGCCTGGGACATCTGGTAACTCACGTGGCTTTGTAGGTCTACGTGACATCGGCCACACCCACGTGACGTCGTAATCCACGTAGCTTCGAGTGGCCTCGGGCACTCGGATACACAGCACTGGCAATGAATTCATACGAAAAACAGCAGAAAACACAGCAGAGGGAGTGGGCAGTGGTGAGTGGTATATGGTAGGCTGGTGGCGAGGAGCGTGCGTGTGTATGGCAGGGCGAGCATCTGGCCATTCCTCCTCCTCCTCCACCCACAAACACGTGGAGAAGCTCACACTGGACGCAGAAATCACCACAAAACTCACCTCTGGCTTGCTGAAACAGCTGTGCTGAGCTGAACAACAACAACAGCAACATACAAGTGACGCTGAACACGTGACTTGAGAAACAGCGTGGGACGCTGTAGCGTGGAGTCACTGGGACGCCACTCACAATTCTCGGAGAATTTCGATAAATTTCGGCTGGATCCTGCTAGTACCTGTGTCTGGATGCTCAAACGTGCAGACACGACATCAGGATAACTCGTTGAGAGACGGATGCTTCTTGTGTAGGGTGATGAAGTGAAGATGACTTCATAACTCTTCCTCCTTCGCGGGGCAAACACAACTGCTGCGGAGCACCGCTGTCACCATTTATAACGAGCTTATTTGGTAGTCTGGTAGCGGGGTGTGAATGATAAACTTCTTCGGAGGCTTCTTACTTTATTGTTAAGTCGTTGTGGGTTACACAGGCTTGTGTGTTTGTGCCCATGGCCCGGGCAGGGCCATGCCCACGAGAGAGAGCTGGGAGTACTTGTGACTTGTTGCCAGCCGCTGTGTGAGTGAGTGTGAGGCAAGTCTGGGCATACTGAAGTGGCAAGGCCTATAGATGGCAGCACCTGAGTGGCGCGAAATATGATCTAAGCTGGCAGACAGCATGGGCTGTCTGTGCAGACAGTACAGGCTGTCTACAATTGGACAAAAGTGTCTTCTTTGAGCTGGGTAACTCTTTCAGTTCTAGCTCCCGGAAAATGTTCTCGGTGCGCTCAGTAAATGCTGTTGATAAATGGTAAGTTCCACTGCGCTGAAGCGCAAAAATTATCTACAATGATTGTGGGCCACAGACTTCGTGGAACTCAACGTAGAGACTTCGTATGGTTATAGTGAGGAGGAGGTTGAGAAGTATCAGGTACGTGATTATTGGCTTATTGTAGAACATTAAGAAGACGTTGGAGATCGCAAGGATGACTCCGGCTTGTAAATTTACTAATTACAAGCCGCAGAAGAATCATTAACGAAGCATATGAAACAATAATAATTAAAACTTTCCCCAAAATCCCCTCCACCCACGACAGTCCACCAAGGATAAGCTTGCACATTAACTAAAACAAACTACCCCCAGGGCTAACGGAGGTGAGCGCGAGTGGCCAACAGAAGATAAAATGTGCGCCACGGGACCGAAAGAGTGCCG
>NC_091299.1:30372141-30374641 GCF_038502225.1 Cherax quadricarinatus
CTGCCTCGCATGGGCCAGTAGGCCTTCTGCAGTGTTCCTTCGTTCTTATGTTCTTATGTTCTTACATCGCTTCCCAAACTATTCCACTTCCTGACTACTCTGTAGCTGAAGAAATACTTCCTAACATCCCTGTGATTTATCTGTGTCTTCAACTTCCAACTGTGTCCCCTTGTTGCTGTGTCCAATCTCTGAAACATCCTGTCTTTGTCCACCTTGTTAATTCCTCTCAGTATTTTGTATGTCGTTATCATGTCCCCCCTATCTCTCCTGTCCTCCAGTGTCGTCAGGTCGATTTCCCTTAACCTCTCCTCGTAGGAATATACCCCTTAGCTCTGGGACTAGTCTTGTTGCAAACCTCTGCACTTTTTCTAGTTTCTTTACGTGCTTGGCTAGGTGTGGGTTCCAAACTGGTGCCGCATACTCCAATATGGGCCTAACGTACACGGTGTACAGGGTCCTGAACGATTCCTTATTAAGATGTTGGAATGCTGTTCTGAAGTTTGCTTGTGCGCTTCAGGAGATGTGCCTGGTGTTATACTCACTCCAAGATCTTTTCCTTGAGTGAGGTTTGTAGTCTCTGGCCCCCTAGACTGTACTCAGTCTTCGGTCTTCTTTGCCCTTCCCCAATCTTCATGACTTTGCACTTGGTGGGGTTGAACTCCAGGAGCCAATTGCTGAACCAGGTCTGCAGCCTGTCCAGATCCCTTTGTAGTTCTGCCTGGTCTTCGATCGAAAAAATTCTTCTCACCAACTTCACGTCATCTGCAAACAGGGACACTTCGAAGTTTATTCCTTCAGTCATGTCGTTCAAAAATACCAGAAACAGCACTGGTCCTAGGACTGAGCCCTGTGGGACCCCGCTTGTCACAGGCGCCCACTCTGACACCTCGCCACGTACCATGACTCGCTGCTGTCTTCCTGACAAGTATTCCCTAACCAATTGTAGTGCCTTCCTTGTTATCCCTGCTTGGTCCTCCAGTTTTTGCACTAATCTCTTGTGTGGAACTGCGTCAAACGCCTTCTTGCAGTGTGTGTGAGTGGTGACGTGTACTTAGCTCAGTGGTGACGTGTACTTAGCTCTGTGAAGACCTGTTTGTGTGCTCTCTGTGAATCTGAACCAGGATGCCCTCTCTTGAGCAGCTTTACCAGCAGCTGAGAGAAGAACTCAGAGTTGCTAAACTGGAGATACGGCGATTAACGGAGGAGAACAAGAGGATTCGTAGTAATCCACCTGTTGTGAGTCCCCAGGTTAAGAGGGGAGCTTGGTCAGTGGCCGGGCAACATGGAACCAAGCTGAAGATTAAGAAAACGGTTGGAGAGGCAGAAACAACGAGAAACCAGAAGACTGCCGTGGAAACTTCCAACTCATTCTCGGTGCTACCTGACGAATGTGAGTGTTCTACTGGGAATGCCACAACGAGCACCAAGGAAGCATTGGCAGACGTGAGTGAGACATCCCTAGAAACCCCAACGAAGACCATCGAGAACGTCATGACGAATTCTACAAGTGGTGTAATGCTACCTGGCGAATGTGAGTCGACTACTCGGAGCATCACTACGGACGACGCCAAGGAAGGTAAAAACATTGTTGTTGTTGGGGATAGCCAGATTAGGTACATGGATAGGGCATTCTGTTTGAAGGATAGGAGTAGGAGGCAGAGAGTATGTTTTCCTGGGGCTGGGATGAAGGATATTGTTAGCCGTCTGGATGACATCATGAGAGGTAATGGGAGCAATCCTATTATCTGTCTCAGTGCTGGAGGCAACGATGTTGGCAGACGTAGGAGTGAGGACCTGATTAGCAGGTATAGGTCAGCAATAGAGATAATTAGGAAGAAGGGTGGGAAACCTGTCATATGTGGCATTTTGCCAAGGAGAGGAGTTGGAAATGAATGGTTGTCCAGAGCAATTGGTGTCAATTGCTGGCTGGACAAATACTGTAAGGAAAATGCGGTAACATTCATTGACAACTGGGACCTCTTCTATGGCAGAAATGACATGTATGCCAGGGATGGGGTTCACTTGTCTAGGTGTGGGGTGGGAGCACTGGCCAACGCAGTGGAGGGAGCTGTTAGGTCTTTAAACTAGGAATAGTTAGTGGTATGGGTTTTGGCGGGAAAACTGTGAAGTCGCAGGGTAGTAACATGAGTACTAGGAGAACTAGTAATAGGCAAAATGAGGAGGATATTGGAAAGCCAGTGGCACTAATTGACAATGACAGTAATAGGTTTAGTGGAATAACAGAAAGGAGCAGGAAGGGTAAAGAGATAGGAGGGTCATTAAATATTTATTACACAAATAGTCGCAGTGCTAGGAATAAGATGGACGAGTTGAGACTAGTTGCTAGTGCAGGTAACATAGATGTATTTGCCATTACTGAGACGTGGTTTAATTCAAAAAGTCGGGACATGCCTGCAGAATGTCACATTCAGGGTTTTAAATTGTTCCAAGTAGATAGAAGTATCGGGAAGGGGGGTGGGGTGGCATTGTATGTCCGAGA
>NC_091299.1:30387141-30402141 GCF_038502225.1 Cherax quadricarinatus
GGGACTTTAGTACCCATAGTGGAGGACTTTACTACCCATAGTGGAGGACTTTACTACCCATAGTGGGGGACTTTACTACCCATAGTGGAGGACTTTACTACCCATAGTGGAGGACTTTAGTACTCATAGTGGAGACTTTACTACCCATAGTTGGGGACTTTAGTACCCATAGTGGAGGACTTTACTACCCATAGTGGAGGACTTTACTACCCATAGTGGAGGACTTTACTACCCATAGTGGAGGACTTTACTACCCATAGTGGAGGACTTTACTACCCATAGTGGAGGACTTTACTACCCATAGTGGAGGACTTTACTACCCATAGTGGAGGACTTTACTACCCATAGTGGAGGACTTTACTACCCATAGTGGAGGACTTTACTACCCATAGTGGAGGACTTTACTACCCATAGTGGAGGACTTTACTACCCATAGTGGAGGACTTTACTACCCATAGTGGGGGACTTTACTACCCATAGTGGAGGACTTTACTACCCATAGTGGAGGACTTTACTACCCATAGTGGAGGACTTTACTACCCATAGTGGAGGACTTTACTACCCATAGTGGAGGACTTTACTACCCATAGTGGAGGACTTTACTACCCATAGTGGAGGACTTTACTACCCATAGTGGAGGACTTTACTACCCATAGTGGAGGACTTTACTACCCATAGTGGAGGACTTTACTACCCATAGTGGAGGACTTTACTACCCATAGTGGAGGACTTTACTACCCATAGTGGAGGACTTTACTACCCATAGTGGAGGACTTTACTACCCATAGTGGAGGACTTTACTACCCATAGTGGAGGACTTTACTACCCATAGTGGAGGACTTTACTACCCATAGTGGAGGACTACCCATAGTACTACCCATAGTACTTTACTACCCATAGTGGAGGACTTTACTACCCATAGTGGAGGACTTTACTACCCATAGTGGAGGACTTTACTACCCATAGTGGAGGACTTTACTACCCATAGTGGAGGACTTTACTACCCATAGTGGAGGACTTTACTACCCATAGTGGAGGACTTTACTACCCATAGTGGAGGACTTTACTACCCATAGTGGAGGACTTTACTACCCATAGTGGAGGACTTTACTACCCATAGTGGAGGACTTTACTACCCATAGTGGAGGACTTTACTACCCATAGTGGAGGACTTTACTACCCATAGTGGAGGACTTTACTACCCATAGTGGAGGACTTTACTACCCATAGTGGAGGACTTTACTACCCATAGTGGAGGACTTTACTACCCATAGTGGGTGGTTTACAAGGGAATAAATTATCACTTTTTGCTTTACTTTATTTTCCCGACTACTTCCATGTGAATCAGTCTTTAGAACAGTGCTAGAAGGGAGAGAGAGAGAGAGAGAGAGACGCAGGGGTGGAGAAAGAAAGGATAGGACGAGTGAAAATATACGAAAGAAGAGAAGAAAGAGGAATGAGAAAACCGTTGGAGGAATTGTTGATGGAGAATGAAGGGGTTGATGATAGCAGAGAGAGAGAGAGAGAGAGAGAGAGAGAGAGAGAGAGAGAGAGAGAGAGAGAGAGAGAGGGAATGGGAGCAGGTACACTGGAGAAAGAAGAGAGAATGAGAAGGGAGGGGAAAGGGAGATAGGAAATTTATGACTAAGGGATTAAAAAAAAGAGAGGTAGTGGGAGAGAAGAGGAAGAGGAAACGGATAAATGAAGTGAGAAAAGAAAGTGAAATGGAGTGAGAAAGGGTAGGAACAGGGAACCGAGTGAGGAGGGCTTAGGGAGAGGAAGGAGGGAGAGAAGAAGGCAGAAAGAGACGTACGTATGTGTATGTGCTTGTGTATACGTATGTCTGTATGTATGTGTTACGCAGACATGCAGTTATAATATATGTCTTTCATATTTGCTCATCTTTCTAATATTATATTGCGATTACTATCGTTAAATGCTAAAACGAGAGAAATCAGCTTTATAATATTAAAATATTCATTTTCACCTTTCCCATTTTTCATTATATGTATTCTGCTGAGGGAATGGTTAACGACCAATTTGTTTGGCCTCACTTCTACACTACTCGCCTGAAGCGAGCTGACGTCAGGGGTGAGTGCGGTAGATTAAACAGTACAGCACTTCTCTCTGTGTAGAGAAGGTCTCCACAGCTTACTCACTTTACTCGCTTAAAGTCACCAGAAATTCTGAATTTTCACTAAACAGAAGTTCTCGTCTGTGGAGACTTCGACTTTGCTAAGTCATTAACCTAATTTCCTTAGAAAATAGGAAATATTGTAACTTTTGTCAACTGTATATGAAAGGTTCATACAACAAAAATTGAAGGTCTTCATCTTTAAGTAATATATAAAGTCTATATATATATATATATATATATATATATATATATATATATATATATATATATATATATATATATATATATATATATTAAGAATAAGATACAAAATACTTTGTCTATTCTATATTAAAGATACATTTTAAAATTTTTGTTGATCTCCCTACAACCTTATTACGACAGGACTGGAGAACAATTCTCCTTGGAAAAGTCCCCTAGACTAACAACGCCCAGGGTTATAAAGTTTGTCGTAATAGTATGTGTATGCGCATATGCACGTATGCATTTACATACATTTTTAATCAGATTCTTCACGTGAAATAAAAACGGCATTCTTACACCTTACCCATAGAACGCCACCAAAACAAAAATTTACGAAACCAGATTATAGTTCTACAACCCATCTGTTTTGATAGCTCGTACTGTTAGCCACAAATCAGGTCTAACAGCATAGCCACACACTGGAGGTTCAGAGGTAAGAATTATATCACAGGCTACTCACGCCTCTGCGTGTGTGTGTAAGATGAGATTTCACACTTTGGTGAATGTAGGCAATTGCGTAAGCACAGTGTCAGGTGGCGGCGGAAGGGGATTTATCCGCCAGGCGTGAGGGGCCTGAGAATTAATCCCGTACCTGAATCATCAGATTTATAAACCAACACTGCCACCTGCAGTGGTGGTTGGTTACTAACTGCCACTACTGCCAGTGGCCTCCTCGCTAGTGTCCTCACACACGTCTACCAACACTGCCCACTGCTGTGGTGGTTACTTACTGCCACTGCTGCCAGTGACCTCCTCGCTAGTGTCCTCACACACGTCTACCAACACTGCTCACTGCTGTGGTGGTTACTTACTGCCACTACTGCCAGTGGCCTCCTCGCTAGTGTCCTCACACACGTCTACCAACACTGCCCACTTCAGTGGTGGTTACTTACTGCCACTGCTGCCAGTGACCTCCTAGCTACAGTCCTCACACACGTCTACCAACACTGCTCACTGCTGTGGTGGTTACTTAATGCCACTGCTGCCAGTGACCTCCTCACAAATGACCTCACACACGTCAACCACCACTGCCCACTTGGGAATCTTTATTGAGGAAACGTTTCTCCAGGCTGCGGCTTCTTCAGTCCTACACAAAGAAGAACGATTTAAGATGAGGAGGAGAATGAGGTAATCAGTCCCTCTGCCTGGAGAAGATCGAGTGGCATCCTCGCTACTGCCCTCACACACATCAACCACCACTGCCACCTGTGATAACTATGAGAACTATCTTATAATGGCTATAATGAGTAAGAGAACTATCTTACCAGCAAGGCAGCCAAGAACAGTTACGGTGGTGAGGAGTACCCGTCACCAAACAGCAGAGGCCACAACACATGTTACATGAGGCACACGTGTGCTCTCAACTGCGAGTATGCACCACTTCCTTGGACTTGCATTTTATTAATGATCTGCAATACCGACACGCAGGTGGCTGAGACGCGTGTGCAACACTGCCTTGCAGGTGTTGCAGTCCTCTCTATTAGGGACAAAGTGAGCCTGCTGCGATGGAGGAGCGTTTCAGAAATAAAGATCCCCAAGTGTTACATTATCTTCTTGTAAGTTTGTTTTATTGATAATATTATTTTATTGATACTATTACTTTATTATATATCAAAATGCTTTTGATGTTCCTCTATTGTTTTCCTTCACTGATGTTTGAGTCTATTTAAAAGATGTTTCGAACGCTGTTTTATTTATTTATATGATTTTTGAACGCTGTTTTATTTATTTGAAAGATGTTTCGAGAGCTTGTTTTATTGATTAAAAAGATGTTTCGAACACTGTTTTATTTAAGAGATGTTTCGAACACTATTTTTTTATCTCTTTATTTAATAATTTAAAAAGTGTTTCGAACACTCATTTTTAGTTTTATTTACATAAAAGAAGTTTCGAACACCGTGTTTATTGTTTGTTTAAAAGATGTTTCGAACAGTTTTTATTGTTTATTTAATAGTTAAAAGATGTTTCGAGCACTGTTTTTATTGATTAATTATTTAAAACATGTTTCGAACACTGTTTTTATTGATTATTCATTTTAAAGATTTTTGGAACACTGTTTTTTATTGTTTTATTTATTTAAAAAGACATTTCGAACACTGTTTTTATTGTTTTTAATTTAAAAGCTGTTTCGAACAGTTTTTTTCGCTCCTCTGCCTCTCTTATTTCTTTTGCGTTTTCCTGCGAGATTTTATTGTCTCTTTTATTTTCCTTGTTCGCTTTTATTGAATGAAGGTTTTGTTTCTTTCCTTCTTTATTCCATTCTCTCGCCTCCTTCTCCTGCTCCTCCTCTTCGCCTCTACCTTCTATTCCGAATTCTCCATCTCTCTCTCTCTCTCTCTCTCTCTCTCTCTCTCTCTCTCTCTCTCTCTCTCTCTCACTCTTTCTTTCTCTCTCGTCTATTCTTCCGATATTTTAGCTCTCCTCTCCTCCTCTTAGTCTTCTTCACCTCTCTTCCTATTCCTCTTCTCTTTTTCTTCTATTGTTCCCCTTCTCTTCTTCCTCTTCTCCTTTCCTACTCATCCTCTTCTCTTCTCTTTTTCCTCTTCTCCTCTCCTACTTATCCTCTCCTCATACTCCTCTTCTCCTCCTTCTCATCTTCTCCTCTCCTGTCTCCTCACAGCCACAGTGTAAGGTGGACACACCAGGGGATGAAAAACACTATCCCAAATATACATGGCTTTCTCATCAGAAACTCAGCGGGGGGCGCGGACCCCTTAGAGGTGATGGAAGAGGTGAGGGGCAGGGGGTAATGGCAGATGAAGAGAGGGAGAGCAGGTAATGGGAGATGAAGAGAGGGGGGTTAATGGGAGGTAATGGGAAGGGATAATGGGAAGGAAGAGTGTGAACTGAAGTTGCTCAGGAGACGAATGAAAATTTTTAAAATTAATTTAATTTAGACCCAGCTGGTACACACCCACATGTTATTATTATTATTATTATATATATATATATATATATATATATATATATATATATATATATATATATATATATATATATATATATATATATATATATATATATGTTGTGCCGAATAGGTAAAACTGTTCAATTAGTAAGAACTCATTTAAAATTCAGTTCTTTGTAAACTTTTATCTTACACGTTTAAAGATATATTTTATTTTTATTTATGTTAATGTAAAAATTAATAATTTTGTACCAGAAGAACCCCAGAAAACTTACCTAACGTTAGTATAACAAGCGAAATTTAATTTAACCTAATCCAAGTAAATATATTTTAGATAAGTTTAGAATAATTTGATAATAAACAAACACATTGATTTTTTTTTTCGATAGGTTCAGAATCATTTTTTCGAATTTATTGCATAAAAAAATTTTCGCTTTTCTTATTCGGCAAGAAGAGCGTTGCTATTTAAGCCAAAATCGGAAGTTTTACCTATTCGGACGACATATATATTCCTTCTCTTCAATTATTATTTTTACAACTCTCTCTCTCTCTCTCTCTCTCTCTCTCTCTCTCTCTCTCTCTCTCTCTCTCTCTCTCTCTCTTGCTCTCTCTCTCTTTCTCTTTCTCTTTATCTCTTTCTCTCTTCCTCTCTCTATTCAAACCCTCTTCGTCCCTAACCCTCTCTTCACTCTTTCCTTCTCACTACCTTCTCTCAATGCCATTTCCATTACGAACACAAGTAATTTTCAGAGTGTCTGTAGTACTTTTAGCGCAGTCAAAGAGCGATCAAAAACGGGGAATGGAGTGAACACAGTTCAACATATATTCCCAACCCAAGAACGTATTTACATTTATGTTCCACTGTGTACAGCGGAACGTAAATGTAAATATGTGAAAATGAGGCCACCATGCAGACAGATAGGTGTATGTTGTGAACCAGCTGGAGATGCGAGAAGGTCTGGCAGTGTGAGATGTTTCTAAAAGTGAGTTAACTACTCTCAGGCCACCCACCCTTCCTCTGAAGCATCAGAAGGCTGCAGCACCTGGTTAACTATTCTGAAGTATCAGAAGGCTGCAGCACCTGGTTAACTATTCTGAAGTATCAGAAGGCTGCAGCACCTGGTTAACTATTCTGAAGTATCAGAAGGCTGCAGCACCTGGTTAACTATTCTGAAGTATCAGAAGGCTGCAGCACCTGGTTAACTATTCTGAAGTATCAGAAGGCTGCAGCACCTGGTTAACTATTCTGAAGTATCAGAAGGCTGCAGCACCTGGTTAACTATCCTGAAGCATCAGAAGGCTGTGGCACCTGGTTAACTACACAAGTACTAGGATAGTCGACCAACTATTGAAAGCTATTTCTAACTTTGCTTCTAGCTGGCTGATGTACTGGACAGTGTATATTATGAGGAGTATTAAATACAAAATGTTTCTTAAATATAGAGTTTGATGAGTTAATTAGTTCAATAATACCTCTTTCTCTCTTCATTGTTTCCTTCTATCTCCCTTCCTCTCCCTTCTCCCTTTTCCCCCATCTCCCCTCTACTGTTTCCTCCCATCCACTACCGTCTCCCTATCACCCTCCTCCCTCTTCTTTCCCCTCTTCCATCTATTCTCACTTCTCCCCTCTCCCCAGGGCAGTGTTGGTGCTGGCTGGGGTTGTCAAGACGCTGCTCATTAACGATGTAATGACGATGATTAATTGGTCGTCTGAGGCGCCTCTCTGATTGGCTGACGGGTTAAACATCGCTACCTATGTGCTGCGTGGTGGGTGGTGGGCAAGGGTGGGTAGATATGGTGTATGGTGGTGGAAGTGGGCGTAGTGTATGTGCACTTGTCAGGTTATGGCTGTGGGGGTTCGAGTCATGGCTCTTGATCCCTCCTCTCATGTAATAAATGTGATCATTTCCCATTCCCAGACTCGTGAGACATGTTCCTTAACCTTAATGTGCTGTGGGATCATCCCTATGATCAACAACACTGCCCTGCTGACCTCGCGTAATATACATGTCAGCGTGAGTAGATGCACGTGAATAGCCCCTGGATATATACACGGAGAGGTGTATATATCTGGGTATATACAGAGAGGCGTTTAATCCTTCTTTTAGGGATTGAGGTGCTCTTGATTAGACGTGAGCAGGTCACCCGTGCAGCCGAGAGGCTTTAAACCAATGGAACTGGTATGGTGATCAAGCCAGAACTGAAGAAGCCAGGCTTTAAACCCAGTTATGCGCCCAACCCACACAAGCAACCTGTCTTCCTTCTACAGAGATCCCACGGCTGGCAGTGGTTCTTTGGGTTACTGGGAGAGAGAGTTATGTTTCAGTTGCGCGTTGTGTTGATATATCTCTCAATGATCTCACTGACTTTATTGCATCTAAACCCTGAGATCTGTAACTCGTGCAGAGCTGCAATGAGCTCCGTTAACAGGAATAGTAAGCTCACATGGAGGGATAAATAAGATAAAGCAGGAAAATGAATATTTCGGGGTCAAAGAGAAGACACTTATATATATATATATATATATATATATATATATATATATATATATATATATATATATATATATATATATATATATATATATATATATATATATATATATGTATATATATATATATATATATATATATATATATATATATATATATATATATATATATATATATATATATATATATATATATATGCAAAAACAGCAGTGATGTCACTACTCGTTCGGTGCCGTCGCCATGACTGCCCCTCCCCCTCCCCTGACGTCGATAGATGTTAAAATTACATCGAGTTCCCATAACAGGCAACGTTTCAACGACTTCCACGTACTGACGTGTCCTGATAACGGACCGAAAACGTCTGAAACGTCGACCTGTTGGAATCCACGATGCCAACACTAAAATCGCTAATGTTTTTCCTCGATACATTAAAATATTTTTTTATTTTAGGGAACTACGTTGAGAATGTCGTAAAAATATCAGAGAATAATAAATTAGTAGAGATTTTCCGAGTGCTTCTGGCGAATGGCCGGGCGAACGTTGCTAATATTGCTGGGTTTTAAGCTACGTTCTTTATGACTGAGGAGCAGAATGATACGCTCATGCAGGATGATTCTTTTCTTTTTAAGAATGATTATTATTTTGTTGCTGAGCTTAACGCGTGTGAGTAATGTATGTGAGTGTGTGTGTGTGTGTGTGTGTGTGTGTGTGTGTGTGTGTGTGTGTGTGTGTGTGTGTGGAAGAAGTTAACATGATAACCACTACCACAACCACCATCATCACTGCCACCACCATTACCACCACTATCACTACCACTACTACCACCACTACTACCACCATTACTTCCACCACTACCACCACCATTACTACCACCACTACCACCACTACCACCACTACCACCACCACTACCACCACCACTACAACCACCACCACTACCACCACCACTACCACCACCACTACCACCACCACTAGCACTGTGATGTAGGTCACTCTGCTTGTGAGGTCTCTGAGGGAAACCTAATTAACCAATAAATTGTCACACACCTTGACTTGGCAAATAGGTGTCAGCTACGCCTCGCGGCATAAGTCTCAGGTCTTCTATTCTTGACTAGCGTCAGGTCCTAAAACACGTGGTGTACGCCTCATGGAGGGGGGTGCATTAAGGACCATATAAGCTCAAGGAAACAGTTAGAGAGAGAGATATTCTGGCGAAGCTCTGGCCTGTGTGCCGAGCTCTGGGCACGAGATTCTGACAGAGCTGCTGCCTGTGGGCAGCGCTCTTGGAGAAGGCTGCTGGAGAGTCTCTGGAGGAGACTGTTGGAGACTCTTGGTAGAGTACTGGCTTGGAACAGTGCTCGTGTTGTGTAGGTCTTGGGACCTGTGGCTAGTGTGTGGCTGAGTTCCTGTGGTGAACTGTCCTCTAAACTATATTGTAAGTTATATTCCGTTTCGTCAGTTGCTTTTATTTCTTGTCTTACTGCTTATGTGTACCATCCCCATTTATCTAAACAAAATAGTGTTCTCCTGTTCCAAATATATTATTGTACAAGGCCTTAATACTAAACTATGTTTGAGAAGAATAGCAATATTCACTGTCCTTGTCTTATTCATATTTTAATACTTTACTTCAAGTAGTGAGAGGATGAGTAGTGTGGTAGAGATAATGATAGGTGAGGGTGTAGTCACCAGAGACCCCATATTACATCCCCTCGTCACACGATTCACCACTCCTACGTACTCCCTCCCAATATTCCCCAATTATACTTTCGTTCCTTACCCCCCTATATGACAACACCACTACCACCGCCAAAACTACCACCACCATCAACACCAGCACCACCACTACCACTACTACCACCACCACCACCAACACCAGCACCACTACCACCACCAACACCACCACCACCACCACCACCACCACTACTACCACCACCAACACTACAACAACTACCACCACCACTACCACTGCCACCACTACCACCACTACCACCACCACCACTACCACCACCACTACCGCTACCACCACTACCATCACTACCACCACTACCACTACTATCATCACTACTACCACCACTACCACCACTACTACCACCAATATCACCACTACCACCACTAGCACTACCAACACTACCACCACTACCACTACCACCACTACTACCACCACTACCACCACTACCACCACTACCACCACTATCACCACTACTACCACCACTACCACTACTACCACCACTACTACCACCACTACCATCACCACTACTAAAGGACCCCAATGGAAATAAGTCACTCTGACTTTTTTGGGTTATCCTACGTTCTCTACACATATGCTGCTATGTATGATAATTCTATGTAACTGTATTTGTGTATACCTGAATAAATTTACTTACTTACTTACTTACCACCACTACTGTCATGTGGAGGTTCGAAACGTGGATTGGGTAGGAACACTCACGTTGGCTGGTTAGTACGTATAATTATAACGGAATTTACGGGAAGCACAGGCCCGCCCTGCCTCTCTGCTCTCTATCTTAAGACTGACTCACGAATTGGGTCCTAGGAGTGAGCAGCGTTCTAAAACTGCTATGGTCAGCTGTAACGTCAGTGAATAACAGTGATTCACACAGACGGTTGGTATTGAGTCATACTACTGGTAACTGCTTACTGGTACTACTGGGAACTGATACTACTGAGACTACGATTACTACCACCACTACCACCACCACCACTACCACCACTACCACCACTACCACCACCACTACCACTACCGCCACTACCACCACCACCACCACTACCACCACTACCACCACTACCACTACTAGCACCATGTGGCATGTAAAGAGTACGTAACCTTTATTCGGCGCATGTACACACCCTCATTTACAGGCTCTCCCCCAACCAGCGAACCAGGTTGCTAAGAGTTGATGATGGGGCCCCGTCGTTCAACTAGTGACCAGGTTCTAGCCAATAAGAAGATGGTTTTGGCAATCGCAGAGGATATGTGGGTACCGCTCTCCTGTCTGCCCTTGTCATTCCCATTCTAGAGCTGGTTGAAGCACGGTCTGCTATCTTGTGGCTTCTATTTCTGCCTTGCTTACCGTGGAGTGCACTATACTTATCACTGTATATAGTGTACATATTGCTGTTCTAAATTGGTGAAGGATAATATAAGTCTAAACCTTTTCTGCTGTGTTTATTTTGCTCCCATTACACCCAGGATAACAGGCCATTTGGATTCCTGGGTTGTAATATGGGGGCCTGTCCGGGAGCTGGAGCTGGACTTAGAGAAACGGTTGAGTTTAGGGTGAAGCTCGTAGCAGGAACATTATGCAGCTTGCTGTCTGGCATTGCTTTACAAATTTTGCATGTCAGTTGCTTTGTTATGATCAGCCTTGCTATTGTGTGATCGTTCAACAGCTCGCTACTAGCTTGTTCGGTGTGCTCGCTTTGCTACGGTCAATCTTCTAGTACAGTGTAGCTGTCTGGCATTGCTTTACAAATTTTGCGTGTCAGTTGTTACTAGCCTGTTCGGTGTGGAGAATTTTGCAGTCGGCTTTGCTTGTATGCATATTCTGCAATCGTACTGTGCATAGCTAAGCGTGTTCTGCAAATTAACGTGTTACTTTGGGGTATTCTGCAATCGTACTGTGCATAGTGAATAACTTATGCCACCTAGACGAGTCAGAAGTCTGGTGTCGGCATATACTTTGCATAACCTACCTAAATTGTCCCTACAGCGTTGTTGGCAAATTGCTCGTTCCATTGGCATTAAATACAAAAGCACTCTCACAGCTGCACAACTGCGTTCACTGATTGCTGACAAACTTATAGAAGAAGAGATGGCACATCAGACTCCTCCCTCTATGGGAGCTAGGGCAAAAACTCCTATGTTCTCGCAGGAGGAAGATGATACACCTACGGAGCAAAATGGTCAATATAGTGCAGCTGGGTTGTCTCAAGGTGAATCAGCGTCGTTGGCACTTGAGCTGGCAAAAATCAATCTTGAACAAACTAGGGAACAGAGAGCATTCACAAGGGAAGAATTTGATAGGGAAAGAGAAAGGAGGCAGTTTTCGCATTCTGTAAATGATTTTAGTTTACAAAAAGCAGTACAGCTTGTTCCCCACTTCAATGAGGCCGAACCAGAACAATTTTTCGAAAGCTTCGAAAATCAGGCTCGAGCCTTGAGGTGGCCGGAACAGCATTGGGCATCGTTGGTTCATACAGCATTATTGGGTAAGGCACAGGAATTTACGTCAGTATTAAATGACGCTGAATTTTCTGATTATCAAGTAGTGAAGACCACAGTGTTGGGAGCATATACATGTATCCCAGCCAAATATAAAAAAAAATTTTAAATTAAGCAGGTGGCAGCTTGGTCAATCCCTAGTGGACTTTGTGAGACAGCAAACCAAAGCTTTTACCAGCTGGTATAAAGCAAGTGGTGTCTCTACCTTTGAGGAGCTGGTGCAGCTTATTCTGATTGATAACCTGCTGGAGTCTGTGGGACCAGAGGTTCGAGTCTTTCTGCAGGATCGTGACTTAACCACTGCATTGGAGGCAGCCAGGTTGGCTGATACCTTCGAAACTAACCGCTCCTTGTCCGAGCGGTCCCGTCTCTCTTTTCAACAGCCTGGCATGAGCAGAGATCGTCAACCTTGGAGAATGAAGTGCCAGCCGGAGGGAGAACGTCTCCGTCAGCCAACTAAGTCACCTGGTGAGCCACGCTTCTCAACATATGGTCCAACTGCGGAGAGGCAAACTACTCATGGTGCATCTCAACAACAGTATCCAGAGAGACACCAGCCAGAACGACACCATTTGCAACGTCAGCAGGGAGTAAAGGGCAAGCCTGTCGTCTGCTTCCTCTGCAACAAAGTAGGTCACATCCGTCCCAACTGCCCCCATAAACCCCAACCCATTGGGAAAATCTCTAATATCCCTAGTAACATGTCCCCTAGAGAAGTAGAAAAAGGTATGGCCCCTTATTATTGCAAGAGTCTAATTTCCCTTCAGGAAAACTCAGAAACAACTAAAGTAAAGACCTTTAGAGATACTGGAGCATATTGCTCACTTGTAAGAGAGGGAATATTACCCCTTTCAGAGAATACTTCTTTGAATTCCTCTGTTTTATTGGAAGCATTTGGAGGAGCTATATATTCTGTTCCTTTGCACAAAATTTATGTACAGTGCAAATATTACACTGGGTACTTGACTGTAGGTGTCTCAAAAGGATTCCCCATGAAAGATGCCATGTTATTACTGGGTAATAACATTACTACTGTTAGTTTGTGTCCTGAACCTATAATGATTAATTCTTCTCCGGTGTTGGCCATAACTCGGGCAACATCCCAAGGGTTGTCTGGAGAGAATGTTGACCTATCCTTGGACGACTCCGATCTCGGAATAGCCACATTGTTTTACGAGGAAAACTGGCCAGAGCCTCGTAGATCAAGTGAACAGACCCCGATCAAGCCTTCCTATTCCCAGGTTGCAGGATTGCCAGATGTCTCTGTTTCCATGCCCGAGGGACTGTCCTTCCGGGAGGAACAACGAAAGGACCCTTCTTTAAAATTCGCTTTTGAGGCAGCCATGGGTAAATCCTCTTTGGGTCATCCGGTCAAGTATGAAGTTAAAAACGATTATTTGATCTGCACTGAGACTGGTAAGGAGATAGAGGGCCGGCAATTGTTTAACAGGTTAGTAGTTCCAACAAAGTATAGACCTCAAATATTAAATATAGCTCATAATACGTCATTAGGAGGTCACTTAGGAATTACAAAAACCTTGTATAGAATCACAAAAGAATTTTATTGGCCAAAATTAAAGAAAGATGTGAAGAATCATATTAGGTGTTGCCGAGAATGTCAGAAAGTTGGGAAACCTGGACATTCCATTAAACCTGCACCTCTCCAACCTATACCTGCTGATGGAGAACCTTTTGCAGATTTAATTATAGATTGTGTAGGTCCACTACCTAGGTCAAAGTCTGGAAATCAGTATTTATTTACGATTATGGATAAAGTAACCAGATGCCCTGAAGCAATTCCCATGCGTAGTATTAATACTAAAGCTATTCTCAAAGCTTTAACAAAATTCATTTCTTGTTTTGGCATTCCTAAAACTATTCAAAGTGATCAAGGTACTAACTTTACTGCCAAAGCATTTAGGGAAGTATTAACTAGGTTAGGGATAATCCACAACTTATCCACTGCCTATCATCCTCAGTCCCAAGGCGCCTTGGAAAGATTCCATCAGACATTAAAAACAATGATGAGAACTTTTTGCATGCACTTTCCTACAGACTGGGATGAATCACTACCTTTGTTGCTGTTCTCAGTACGAGAGACGGTGCAAGAGTCTACAGGGTATAGTCCGTTTGAGCTGATCTTTGGGCACAATGTACGAGGTCCTCTTCGGGTGCTCAAAGAAGGATGGATGGGAGAAGACGTTAGCTCAACACTCTACAACCCGTCTTCAAGGTTGCAGGTGGCACGTCAGTTAGCCAAGGCTAACCTAAAGACAGCTCAAAGTAAGATGAAACAGAGGTATGACAGAAGTGCACAATTCCGCTCCTTCCATCCAGGAGACAAGGTGTTGGTGCAGGAACCTATACCTGGCCACACCTTGAAAGCTAGATTTACGGGACCTATGCAGATTGTAAGTAGATTATCTGATGTAAATTATGTGGTAGCTCCCATTGATAAGACCTCAAAAACTAAAACTTACCACATTAATCAATTAAAGGCCTTTCCATACACCAGATAAAGTCCCAGTAATGACTCTGTCCTCTACCTCTGAGGACAACTCTGACTCTTTGCACTCTATCTCTGAAATTAATATTAAACTTTCAAATTCTGTCCTCCTCAAGGATCCTAGCCCTTTAATGGAGGGACTATCTGAAATGCAAGCAACAAATTTAACGGAGCTTCTACAGTCATATCCTAATATTTTTTCGGATGTGCCGAAAAAATGTACGTTAGGTTATCATGATGTAGATGTGGGAAACTCTAAACCAATTAAACTCTCCCCCTACAGAGCTAATCCTGAAAAGCAAAGGCTACTTCAGCAGGAAGTAGAATTTTTGTTAAAGCATGGTTTAGTGGAGGAGTCATCTAGTCCATGGGCTTCACCGTGCATCCTTGTGAAGAAGGCTGATGGAGGGTTTCGTATGTGTACAGACTACCGTAAGGTGAACGAGGTCACAATTACAGATGCTTACCCTC
>NC_091299.1:30407141-30412141 GCF_038502225.1 Cherax quadricarinatus
CATAGAGATATATATATATATAGTGACAGTAGTGTCAAGAGTTGTACCCTGTGTAGGGTTATTAATTATTTTAGTTAGATGCTAATTATAATTTATTATAGTAACATGTACAAATATCATAGTTCAAATACCTCTAGACCAAAGATAGTTGATTTTTATATATTAAAGATTAATTTATATTAATGTGTGTATTTATGTATCCCGAACTCTTTATTACAAAAGGAGTAAATCTTAATACCATCGTCTTTTAAAAATTACTTTTTTGTAATATATGAGTGGCCTGTCCGGGAGGATAATGATTATCTAGAATGATTTCTGGACGATCATATCCGGGATGACGGTTCGGGATACATATTACATTGATCTTTGTGTGTCGGTCCTTTTGTGGTGGGGGTGTTGCGGCCCCTGCCAAACTAGCGGTTAAATAGTTAACCTGCCGGCCGGCAGTACCACTGGGTGCGTCATCAAACCCAATGTGGGGGCTGCTGAGCCGGCCTTAGAGCAGTAAGAGCCTGAGTGCCTCACGGTACACACCTAAGCAGTAGGTACCTGACCACCGAAGGGTACACGTCTACTGGCTTTAGTAACAGTATGTACCAGAGCGCCTCGCTGTACACACCTAAGCAGTAGGTACCTGACCACCGAAGGGTACACGTCTACTGGCTTTAGTAACAGTATGTACCAGAGCGCCTCGCTGTACACACCTAAGCACCGAAGGGTACACGTCTACTGGCTTTAGTAACAGTAAGAGCCTGAGTGCCTCGCTGTACACACCTAAGCAGTAGGTACCTGACCACCGAAGGGTACACGTCTACTGGCTTTAGTAACAGTATGTACCAGAGCGCCTCGCTGTACACACCTAAGCAGTAGGTACCTGACCACCGAAGGGTACACGTCTACTGGCTTTAGAAATATTATGTACCTGAGCGCCTCGCTGTACACACCTAAGCAGTAGGTACCTGACCACCGAAGGGTACACGTCTACTGGCTTCAACATTAAGTACCTGAACTCCTCAGGGTACACGTCTATGCAGTAGGTACCTGACCACCGAATCGTACCTATCTACTGGCGTTAGAAGAACCGCTCACCGCAGCTCACTGAGTCTGTTGGCCTCAGTTACTTGACGGCCGCATTCAGTGAGCTTGCAGCATGGTGTTCGGCTAGCGGTGTGTCAACCGCCTTTGGAGAGGATTTACTGGACTACCGGTGATGTCTGTGGACTCACCGTCTACGTTGATCAACTGTGGGCCGGAGTCGTCAGATGCTGTTTAGTGGGACATTACATGAAGAAAAGGTTGGAGTGTTACACTGAACTGGGCCAGGACCGTAGTGTGACACTGAGGGACGTACGATGGAGTGGAACACTGAGATATGCATAGGACCGTAGTGGAACACTGAGATGAAAAGGGTGTCGTGGGACACTGAAGATGGCCTGGTTGTAGTGTACACTGAACAGTGTCGTGTGACTGACTTCGTGTCGTGAGAGGCAGTTGATTGTAATTTATTATTATAAAAATGTTATTTATAATTTATTGTTTTAGCATAGAGATATATATATATATAGTGACAGTAGTGTCAAGAGTTGTACCCTGTGTAGGGTTATTAATTATTTTAGTTAGATGCTAATTATAATTTATTATAGTAACATGTACAAATATCATAGTTCAAATACCTCTAGACCAAAGATAGTTGATTTTTATATATTAAAGATTAATTTATATTAATGTGTGTATTTATGTATCCCGAACTCTTTATTACAAAAGGAGTAAATCTTAATACCATCGTCTTTTAAAAATTACTTTTTTGTAATAAGTATCGTCTAGAGGTATATTATCAAAGTAAATTAAATTAATAATAATCAAAATAATAATAATCACTTCTCTCGAGTACAGTATTATTGTGCTGAAAGCACATATCATATTTATAACTCTTTAGTACCGTCTGGTACATTAACATTTACTAAGATATTACAAATATGTACAAGTAAGTGTGTATGTGTGTAAGTGCTCTAAGTAGTTCGCAATGTCTCACGACTCGACTAGACTTAAACAAGTGACTGACAAACTCCTCAAATAAACTTTCTTGACCGACCGGCAACCACAACAGTCTGCTTGAACAAAAAAGAATGCTTAGCCCAATAGCAATATAGCAAGCAACTGCGACACAGAATCAGGAACAAGGAGATAATATAACGACACTAAGTAGGGACCATCAGCAGATCCTCCACGAAAGTCACAAAACTCCCATACTACTGAATCTAAGTTCAGCATAAGAAAATCCCCAACTGTGATAATACACAGATACCAGTACAAGTTAGGTCAGAAGCTACAGCTCAGGACCTGAGTTGCTCAGAGTGTCTACGCAACACACAACCTCAGTACAACGTCGAAAATCACTAAGTCTATACAATGTTCTGAGAACAGAGTTTTACAGAACTAACAAGAATAATGAGACAGACAATCTGTCCAACCACCAAGCGAGTCTAGACCACACTGAATACTTCAGGCGAGGTGAGGACACCCCCCCTCGATCACGTGATAGCTCCGTGGACAGCTGCAGCACCACTACCACCACCACTACCACCACTACCACCACCACTACCACCACCACTACCACCACTACCACCACCACCACCACTACCACTACCACCACTACAACTACCACCACCACCACCACCACTACCACCACCACTACCACCACTACCACTACCACCACAACCACCACCACCACTACCACTACCACCACCACCACCACCACTACCACCACTACAACTACCACCACCACCACTACCACTACCACCACTACCACCACTAACACCACAACCACCACTACCACCACAACTACCACTACCACCACTACCACCACCACCACCACTACCACCACCATTACCACCACTTCCACCACTACCACCACCACCACCACTACCACCACCACCACCACTACCACCACTACCACCACCACCACCACCACTACTACCACCACTAGTTATGTCAATGCAAGATCACTTCTTCCTAAATTGGCAGAGATTAGGATTCTAGCTAACAAAATTAGGGCGGCAGTTATAACCATCTCTGAATCTTGGTTGGATGATACGGTGACTGACGACGAGGTCAAAATAGAAGGTTACAATATAAAACGCTTAGATAGGAACAGAAAGGGTGGTGGAGTATGTGCCTACATTAGAAATGACTTAGCTTACAACCCAAGACCTGATTTAAATAACAATAAACTGGAGATTCTATGGTTTGAAGTGCTGCTTCCCAAGACCAAACCCATCTTAGTAGGAACTAGTTACCGCCCTCCTACCCAGGACCAGTTCTTAGAAGACTTTTCCAGAGTCTTGTCCGGAGTTGAAAACAATTGCGAGACAATAATACTGGGTGACTTCAATATCTGTTTTCAGCAGCAAAATAACGGGCTATGCAAAAGGTATAAGCAAATTCTAGGATTAAATAGCTACACCCAACTAATTAATACACCAACCCGGATCACACAGTTCTCAGCCACCCTAATTGACCACATACTTTGTAACCGCGCTGAGAACATTAGTCAGTCAGGCGTCATTACCACAGGTCTTAGTGATCATTTCATCATTTACTGCACCAGGAAAATCACTAGGGATAGGATAGGCCTACACAGGACAATAAAAATGAGGTCAACTAGAAACTACAGTAAAGAAACACTGGTAAATAGGCTACACAATTGTGACTGGACAGAGATAACAAGTTGCACGGACGTAAACGATGCCTGGGAAAAATTCAAAACAATGTTCACTACCATTCTTAATAATATTGCACCAGTTAAAGAGGTTAGGATTAAACGAAGAACTGAACCCTGGATGAATACTGAGATATTAGATAATATGAAATTCAGAGACCAGCTGCTAAAAAGATTTAAAGCAAACAGACAGGATATTGCAGCACTAAATGAATTCCAAAGGGTGAGGAACAGAGTACAGAGGCTTATAAAAGGAGCAAAGGCAAAGCACTATTGCTCAAAAATTGAAGAGTATAAGCATAACCCCAGAAAGCTCTGGCAACAACTAAAACAGTTCGGGTATAGCCATAAGCCAGTAGATAGGTCTAACATAGTACTCACTATCGATAATGAGGTATGCCACGAAACATCGAAGGTGGCAAATTGCTTTAATTCCTACTACACATCTGTTGCATCAACACTAGTAAGTAAACTACCAGCTGCATCAAATACCTTTAACACAGACTCTGATAAGTTTCAAACATACTATACCAATAAAGGGGTAACCCCAAACAGTTGTCAACTAGTAAGTGTATCTCATGACTTCATTCAAAAAGAACTAAGCAGGGGAAACCCAACTAAGAGCACAGGCCCTGATAACATCCCGTCTAAGTTCCTAAAAGATGGTGCTTCTGAACTGTCAATCCCTATTGCTCACATAATAAATCTATCAATCACCACTAATACCGTACCGGAGGGGTTCAAGGAGGCCAGAGTTACTCCTATCTTCAAGAAAAATAATAGGTCTGATGTAAGCAACTATAGACCTGTTAGTATACTCAGTATAACATCTGAAATTCTGGAGAGGGGGGTGTATTCTCAAGTAGTTAAGTACCTTAATGACAACAGCATTCTCCATAGCTATCAATCGGGCTTTAGAAGATCCTACTCAACCGATACCTCCCTTATTAATCTGATGGATTACCTGAGAACTGAAATGTCAAAAGGGAACCTCATAGGTATGGTAACCTTAGACCTGCAAAAGGCCTTCGATACTGTCAACCACAATATATTATGTAAGAAACTTCAAGCTATCGGTATAGGTTCTGTAGACTGGTTTAAGTCCTACCTTAGCAACAGGAGACAAATAGTCAAAATCAACAAAACGGAATCAGAACCCCTGCCGATAACATGTGGAGTTCCCCAAGGTAGTATTCTGGGTCCCTTACTGTTCTTATGTTATGTCAATGATATGCCTATCAGTGTCAAGTGCAAACTCCTACTGTATGCAGATGACAGTGCC
>NC_091299.1:30422141-30427038 GCF_038502225.1 Cherax quadricarinatus
GGGAATATCATCGTGGCAGGGAATATCATTGTGGCAGGGAATATCATTGAGGCAGGGAATATCATTGAGGCAGGGAATATCATCGTGGCAGGGAATATCATTGAGGCAGGGAATATCATTGTGGCAGGGAATATCATTGTGGCAGGGAATATCATTGAGGCAGGGAATATCATTGAGGCAGGGAATATCATTGTGGCAGGGAATATCATTGAGGCAGGGAATATCATTGTGGCAGGGAATATCATCGTGGCAGGGAATATCATTGTGGCAGGGAATATCATTGAGGCAGGGAATATCATTGTGGCAGGGAATATCATTGAGGCAGGGAATATCATTGTGGCAGGGAATATCATTGAGGCAGGGAATATCATTGTGGCAGGGAATATCATTGTGGCAGGGAATATCATTGAGGCAGGGAATATCATTGTGGCAGGGAATATCATCGTGGCAGGGAATATCATTGTGGCAGGGAATATCATTGTGGCAGGGAATATCATCGTGGCAGGGAATATCACTGTGGCAGGGAATATCATCGTTGCAGGGAATATCATTGTGGCAGGGAATATCATTGTGGCAGGGAATGTCATTGTGGCAGGGAATATCATTGTGGCAGGGAATATCATTGTGGCAGGGAATATCATTGTGGCAGGGAATATCATTGTGACAGGTAATATCATTGTGGCAGGGAATATAATTGTGGCAGGGAATATCATCGTGGCAGGGAATATCACTGTGGCAGGGAATATCATCGTTGCAGGGAATATCATTGTGGCAGGGAATATCATTGTGGCAGGGAATATCATTGTGGCAGGGAATATCATTGTGGCAGGGAATATCATTGTGGCAGGGAATATCATTGTGGCAGGGAATATCATTGTGACAGGTAATATCATTGTGGCAGGGAATATCATTGTGGCAGGGAATATCATTGTGGCAGGGAATATCATTGTGGCAGGGAATATCATCGTGGCAGGGAATATCATTGTGGCAGGGAATATCATTGTGGCAGGGAATATCATCGTGGCAGGGAATATCATTGTGGCAGGGAATATCATTGTGGCAGGTAATATCATTGTGGCAGGGAATATCATTGTGGCAGGGAATATCATTGTGGCAGGGATTATCATTGTGGCAGGGAATATCAATGTGACAGGTAATATCATTGTGGCAGGGAATATCTTCGTGGCAGGGAATATCATTGTGGCAGGGAATATCATTGTGGCAGGGAATATCATTGTGGCAGGGAATATAATTGTGACAGGGAATATCATTGTGGCAGGGAATATCATTGTGGCAGGGAATATCATTGTGGCAGGGAATATCATTGTGGCAGGGAATATCATCGTGGCAGGGAATATCATTGTGGCAGGGAATATAATTGTGACAGGGAATATCATTGTGGCAGGGAATATCATCGTGGCAGGGAATATCACTGTGGCAGGGAATATCATCGTGACAGGGAATATCATTGTGGCAGGGAATATCATTGTGGCAGGGAATATCATTGTGGCAGGGAATATAATTGTGACAGGGAATATCATTGTGGCAGGGAATATCACTGTGGCAGGGAATATCATTGTGGCAGGGAATGTCATTGTGGCAGGAAATATCATTGAGGCAGGGAATATAATTGTGCCAGGGAATATCATTGTGGCAGGGAATATCATTGTGGCAGGGAATATCATTGTGGCAGGGAATATCATTGTGGCAGGGAATATCATTGTGGCAGGGAATATCATTGTGGCAGGGAATATCATTGTGGCAGGGAATGTCATTGTGGCAGGGAATATCATTGTGGCAGGGAATATCATTGTGGCAGGGAATATAATTGTGACAGGGAATATCATTGTGGCAGGGAATATCATTGTGGCAGGGAATATCATAAGAACATAAGAACATAAGAAAGGAGGAACGCTGCAGGAGGCCTGCTGGCCCATACTAGGCAGGTCCTTTACAATTCATCCCACTAACAAAACATTTGCCCAACCCAATTTTCAATGCCACCCAAGAAATAAGCGCTGATGTGAAAGTCCCACTCAAATCCAACCCCTCCCACTCATGTACTTATCCAACCTAAATTTGAAACTACCCAAAGTCCCAGCCTCAATAACCCAACTGGGTAGACTGTTCCACTCATCAACTACCCTATTTCCAAACCAATACTTTCCTATGTCCTTTCTAAATCTAAACTTATCTAATTTAAATCCATTACTGCGGGTTCTCTCTTGGAGAGACATCCTCAAGACCTTATTAATATCCCCTTTATTAATACCTATCTTCCACTTATACACTTCGATCAGGTCTCCCCTCATTCTTCGTCTAACAAGTGAATGTAACTTAAGAGTCTTCAATCTTTCTTCATAAGGAAGATTTCTAATGCTATGTATTAATTTAGTCATCCTACGCTGAATGTTTTCTAACGAATTTATGTCCATTTTGTAATACGGAGACCAGAACTGAGCTGCATAATCTAGGTGAGGCCTTACTAATGATGTATAAAGCTGCAGTATGACCTCTGGACTTCTGTTGCTTACACTTCTTGATATAAATCCCAGTAATCTATTTGCCTTATTACGTACGCTTAGGCATTGCTGTCTTGGTTTAAGGTTGCTGCTCACCATAACCCCCAAGTCCTTTTCGCAATCTGTATGGCTAAGTTCTACATCATTTAACTTATAAGTACTAGGGTTATGGGCACTCCCAAGCTTCAGAACCTTGCATTTATCTACGTTGAACTGCATCTGCCACTTTTCTGACCAAGAATAGAGTTTGTTTAAATCCTCCTGAAGTTCCATAACATCTACGTTTGAATCAATTATCCTACCTATCTTTGTGTCATCGGCGAATTTGCTCATATCACTAGTAATTCCCTCATCAAGATCATTGATATATATTATAAACAGCAACGGGCCCAAGACTGATCCCTGTGGAACGCCACTTGTTACAGATCCCCACTCGGACTTAACCCCATTTATGGACACTCTCTGCTTCCTGTCAGTGAGCCATGACTCGATCCACGAGAGCACTTTTACCCCAATGCCATGAGCTGCCACTTTCTTTAACAGTCTATGGTGCGGAACTCTATCAAAAGCCTTACTAAAATCTAAGTAAATAATATAAAATTCTTTATTGTGGTCAACAGCCTCAAAAGCTTTACTGAAGAAAGTTAATAAATTAGTTAGACAAGACCGGCCTCTTGTGAATCCATGCTGAGTATCATTAATCAAGCTATGCTTATCGTGATGGCTTCTTATAATCTCAGCTATAATTGACTCTAGTAATTTGCCTACAATTGAGGTCAGGCTTATTGGGCGGTAATTTGACGATAACGACTTGTCCCCCGTTTTAAAAATAGGAATTACATTAGCCATCTTCCACATATCAGACACTACACCTGTTTGAAGAGATAAATTAAAAATATTAGTTAATGGTACATAGAGTTCCATTTTGCATTCCTTAAGAACCCTTGAAAAAACCTCATCAGGGCCCGGCGACTTATTTTGCTTCAGTCTGTCTATCTGCTTCACAACCATCTCACTAGTGACTGTGATGTTACATAATTTATCTTCTTCTAGCCCACTGTAAAAATTAATTACTGGAATATTGTTAGTGTCTTCCTGTGTAAAAACTGAGAGAAAATAATTATTTAAAATCAAGCACATTTCATTCTCTTTGTCAGTAAGGTGCCCATAGTTATTTTTAAGGGGACCTATCTTATCTCTAACTTTTGTTCTATAGACCTGGAAAAAACTTTTTGGGTTAGTTTTAGAATCCCTAGCAACTTTAATTTCATAGTCCCTTTTAGCTTTTCTTATCCCCTTTTTAATGTCCCTCTTAATGTCAATATACTGATTCATAAGATGACCCTCACCTCTTTTGATACGCCTATAAATTCCTTTCTTATGCCCTAGTAGATATTTGAGCCTATTATTCATCCATTTTGGGTCATTTCTATTTGATCTAATTTCTTTATATGGGATAAACGCTCTTTGAGCAGCATGTATAGTGTTCAGAAAACTGTCATATTGATAGCTCTCTTCGTTACCCCAGTCAACAGATGATAAGTGTTCTCTAAGCCCATCGTAATCTGCTAAGCGAAAATCTGGGACTGTTACTGAGTTATCGCTACTATCGTACTTCCATTCAATGCTAAATGTAATTGATTTGTGGTCGCTAGCACCCAGTTCCTCTGAAATTTCTAAATTATTAACAAGGGATTCATTGTTTGCCATAACTAAGTCAAGCAGGTTATTTCCCCTTGTAGGTTCTGTCACAAACTGCTTCAAAAAACAATCCTGAAATACTTCTAAGAATTCGTATGATTCTAAATTCCCAGTCAAGAAATTCCAATCAACATGACTAAAGTTAAAGTCTCCTAGAATTACTACATTATCGTGCCTTGTGGCCTTAACAATTTCCTCCCATAGTAGTTTCCCTTGGTCCCTATCTAAGTTTGGGGGACGGTATATCACTCCTAAAATCAGTTTTTCATGCCCCTCTGAAAATTCTATCCAAACAGACTCTGTATGTGTTACTTCAGACTTAATTCCCGTTTTTATGCAACAGTTCAAGCGATCTCGGACATACAATGCCACCCCACCCCCCTTCCCGATACTTCTATCTACTTGGAACAATTTAAAACCCTGAATATGACATTCCGCAGGCATGTCCCGACTTTTTAATTAAACCACGTCTCAGTTAAGGCAAATACATCAATGTTACCTGCACTAGCAACTAATCTCAACTCGTCCATCTTATTCCTAGCACTACGGCAATTAGCATAATAAACATTGAAAGACTCTCCTTTCTCTTTACCCTTCCTGCTCATTTCTATTTTTCTACTAAACCTATTACTGTCCTTATCACCCAAGGTCCCTGGCTTTTCAATATCTACCTC
>NC_091299.1:30427138-30437138 GCF_038502225.1 Cherax quadricarinatus
AAAGCTCACGGCTCAGGGAGAGTGACCTAGTAGCGATCAGTGAAGAGGCGGGGCCAGGAGCTCGGACTCGACCCTCGCAACCTCAACTAGGTGAGCAACTAGGTGAGTACACACACACACACAGGAACAGGGCACAGAACACAAAATAAAACATATATATACATGTAGACACAGACAAAAAAAACTTCCTACAGGGAGGAAAGAAAAAAGAGGTGGGGTGTGATAAATATTGAGGTCCAAGGCAGTGAGCCTCAGCGGGCCTCACTGCACGCCTTCCTGCGTCTGGAGAGATACTGCAACACAGGAGACATCACTGCAGCTGCGACTCAGGAGGACTGCTGTGGAAACCTCCAACGCATTCTCGGTGCTACCCGACGAATGTGAGTCGACTACTGGGATCGTCACTACGAACGACAACAAGGAAGGTAAGAATATTGTTGTTGTTGGGGATAGCCAGGTTAGATACATGGATAGGGCATTCTGCTTGAAGGACAGGAGTAGGAGACAGAGGGTTTGCTTTCCTGGGGCTGGGATGGAGGACATTGTTAGCCGACTTGACAACATCATGAACGGTAATGGGATCAATCCTATTATTTGCCTCAGTGCTGGAGGCAATGATGTAGGCAAGTGTAGAAGTGAGGATTTAGTTAGAAAGTTCAGGACAGCTATAGACATAATTAGGAAGAAGGGGGGGCGCCCTGTTATATGTGGCATTTTGCCAAGAAGAGGTGTTGGTAATGAATGGTTGTCTAGAGCAATTGGTATTAATTGTTGGCTGGATAAACACTGTAAGGATAATGCAGTACCATTCATTGACAACTGGGACAACTTCTATGGCCGAAATGACATGTATGCCAGGGATGGGGTTCACTTATCCAGGGCAGGTGTGGGTTTTCTTGCTAACTCAGTTGAGGGGGTTGTTAGGACTTTAAACTAGGATTAGTTAGAGGTATGGGTTTAGAAATGATAAATAATGAGTATGGATATATTGACTTATGCTCTGATATTAAGAATCTTAATAGTAACTGTCATGGAGTAACTCTGGGTAATGATAATTTCAGAAATTGTGGGTGACGTTGTGATGTACGTCAGGCAGACGTCGTGGGTGACGTCGCAAGGTGACGTCAGGCAACATCCTGGCAGACGTCGTGGGTGACGTCGCAAGGTGACGTCGAGCAGCATTGTGACGTCAGGGGAGTGATACGGGCAGCATGGTGACGTCATGAGTGATGCCACGCAGCAGACACAAGCATGTGGCTTTGAACATTTGGCTTAGTGATTCACGTGGCTCACTCCACATGGCTTGTAGATCCACTTGGCTTTATCCATACATGGCTTCGTGATCCACGTGGCTTCGAGTGACCTCGTGCACTCGGATACACAGATCAGGCAAAGAATTCACACTGAATTCCTATAAAAACAGCAGAGACGGTGTGAGGGAGTAGTGGTGTATGGTGGTGTGAATTGAGCGTGGATGAGTGAGGTGAGGTGCGTATAGTGGAGCCAGGACCGCCGCTCCTACCCTCTCCACCCATACACACGTGGAGAATCAGCCACTCTGGAAGCAGAGCACCATGCAAACTCACCTCTGACCAACTGAAATAGCCGTGCTGAACTGAAGAACAACAGCAGAAGCATACAGGTGACGCTGAACACGTGACTGAAGAACAGCGTGGGACACTGTGAAGACCCAGGTGGCGCCACGAAGATTTCTCGAGGAAAATTCAGCAAATTTCGGCCTGGATCCTGCTGATCCTGTGTCTAAATGATGAAACTTGCAGGCACGACTTCAAGACAACTCGTAGAGAGACGGATGCTTCTTGTATGAGCCGATGAAGTAGTCAGCATCTTCATTCTTCCTTCCTCTCTCTGGGCAACACAACTGCTGAAACCACCGCTATCACCAATATCGTCGAAGAATTGTATCCTGTGCAAGCCGGGGATGAATGATAAGGCTTCGGAGGCTTCTTACTTTATTTAGAGAGTCGTGAGACACAGGCAGTGTGTTTAAGTGCCCTGGGCCACACAGAGGCAGCGAGGGAGAGAGGAGTAGAACTGCTCTTGATTCTGGATGCCTGGTCACCAAGTGAGAGCGAGGCAGGCCTGGGTATGCCCACCCAGAGACCTGCCCTCTGGTGGAAACTATGGAAACTAGCCATGTAGGCCTACTGTACACGATGTTGCAACATACTAGTTGAATCTGGATGTTGCAACATCCTAGTTGAGTCTGAATGTTGCAACATCCTACCATCGCTTTGAGTACGAACGACGAAGAGGAAATTGTGATACTGTGATCCTTATTGTAAGCTGGAAGGTACGTTTTAAGAGATGATTCCAACCTTCAGGTGTCCCATCCTTCAGGTACCCCAATCTTCAGGTATCCCAACTTACATGTATCCCAACCTTCAGGTATCCCACCCTACAGGTATCCTAGGCTTCAGGTATCCCACCCTTCAGGTATACCATCCTTCAGTTATCCCAACCTTCAGGTATCCCAACCTTTAAGTATCCCAACCTTTAGGTATCCCAACCTTTAGGTATCACACCCTACAGGTATCCCAACCTTCAGGTATTCCTCTCACTGCTGACTGACATTTTCCATAATTACTTTTTCAAAGATCCTCTTTTAAATTCGTTTTTTTTTTGTGATTGCAATTTCTGTTCAGCTCTGAGTAGCGACGAGGGAAGCTGAAGATCGGCTTCCCTCAGGCAAGCCAATGGAAAAGAACAAATATTTCTCCAATTATCAGAACTATGCGCTAAACCCTCAGGAGGGGGTCATGCAGCTTGAATTATGGCAGACTATTGTTGGTTATCAGTGTTCCTTCGTGTAGTCCCGTGTTAATTCTGCAACCGTGTCGAAGAATTCGGGGGAGATTCTCAGCGCCTGTTGTCTTGCAATAATTTGCGAATGCCTCAGCCGATGGGCTTCAAGCAGTCAACGCCGATAAGTTGAGATTGCACCTTTCGAGCGGCTTCAGACTCAAAGCGCAGGTGAGTGTTGGAATATCTATCTCTGCGTGATGACTAGAGAATGCCTGTTGTGACTGTCTTCAAACTATCGAGGCCGGTGTATCTTAGAGGAAGGTTAAACTTGGATTTACGCTGTGTAGTGGCCACTTTGTCATCTTTACTGAAGAAAATGGAATACTGGTTTCCATGTGATAACTTGTTAAGGCATCTTCTGATTAGATTCGGATGTTTATGTTGTAAATATAAATGCAGCTGTTACTTATGCCGCACTCTGTGCTATTCCTTTTGTTTCCACTGGGGTAGAGGAGGCTGGGCTTATTGGATATGGAGATATCGTTCTTGGATCTAGCTGCCTGCCCTGAGTCTACCTGGAGTCGTTTCCGGAGAGGAGCGACTCCACACCGGTCCCAGACTAGGCCTCCTGGTTGCTGGCCTGATCGATCAAGTTGTTATTGCCCGCCGCCTGCAGTCCATGGTGTGCACCACAACACAGCAAGTACTGTGCCTTGGGCGAGTACTGTGCCTTGGGCGAGTACTGTGCCTTGGGCAAGTACTGTGCCTTGGGCGAGTACTGTGCCTTGGGCGAGTACTGTGCCTTGGGCGAGCACTGTGCCTTGGGCGAGTACTGTGCCTTGGGCGAGTACTGTGCCTAGACCAAGTACTGTGCTTTGGCCGAGTACTCTGCCTTGGGCGAGTACTGTGCCTTGGGCAAGTGCTGTGCTTTGGCCGAGTACTGTGCCTTGGGCGAGTACTGTGCCTTGGGCGAGTACTGTGCCTTGGGAAAGTACTATGCTTTGTCCGAGTAGTGTGCCTTGGGCGAGTACTGTGCCTTGGGCGAGTACTGTGCCTTGGGCAAGTATTGTGTATTGAGCGAGTACAGTGCCTTGTGCAAGTACTGTGCTTTGTCCGAGTACTGTGCCTTGGGCGAGTACTGTGCTTGGACAAGTGCTGTGCTTTGGCCGAGTACTGTGCCTTGGGCGAATACTGTGCCTTGGGCGAGTACTGTGCCTTGGGCGAGTACTGTGCCTTGGGCAAGTACTGTGCTTTGGCCGAGTACTGTGCCTTGGGCGAGTACTGTGCCTTGGGCGAGTACTGTGCCTTGGGGGAGTACTGTGCCTTGGGCGAGTACTGTGCCTTGGGGGAGTACTATGCCTTGGGCGAGCACTGTCCTTTGGCCGAGTACTGTGCCTTGGGCGAGTACTGTGCCTTAGGCAAGTGCTGTGCTTTGGCCGAGAACTGTGCCTTACGCAAGTACTGTGCCTTGGGCGAGTACTGTGCCTTGGGCGAGTACTGTGCCTTGGACGAGTATTGTGCCTTGGGCAAGTACTGTGCCTTTGGGAAAGCACTGTGCCTTGGGCAAGTACTGTGCTTTGGCCGAGTACTGTGCCTTGGACGAGTATTGTGCCTTGGGCAAGTACTGTGCCTTGGGCGAGTACTGTGCCTCGGGCAAGTACTGTGCTTTGGCCGAGTACTGTGCCTTGGGCGAGTACTGTGCCTTGGGCGAGTACTGTGCCTTGGGCGAGTACTGTGCCTTGGGCGAGTACTGTGCTTTGGCCGAGTAGTGTGCCTTGGGCGAGTACTGTGCCTTGGGCAAGTGCTGTGCTTTGGCCGAGTACTGTGCCTTGGGCGAGTACTGTGCCTTGGGCGAGTACTGTGCCTTGGGCGAGTACTGTGCCTTGGGCAAGTACTGTGCTTTGGCCGAGTACGGTGACTTGGGCGAGTACTGTACCTTGGGCAAGTACTGTGCTTTGGCCGAGTACTGTGCCTTGGACGAGTACTGTGCCTTGGGCGAGTACTGTGCCTTGGGCGAGTACTGTGCCTTGGGCGAGTACTGTGCCTTGGGCGAGCACTGTGCTTTGGCCGAGTACTGTGCCTTGGGCGAGTACTGTGCCTTGGGCAAGTGCTGTGCTTTGGCCGAGTACTGTGCCTTGGGCAAGTACTGTGCCTTGGGCGAGTACTGTGCCTTGGGCGAGTACTGTGCCTTGAGCAATTACTGTGCCTTGGGCAATTACTGTGCCTTGGGCGAGTACTGTGCTTTGGGCAAGTACTGTGCTTTGGCCGAGTACTGTGCCTTGGACGAGTACTGTGCCTTGGGCAAGTACTGTGCCTTGGGCGAGTACTGTGCCTAGGGCAAGTACTGTGCTTTGGCCGAGTACTCTGCCTTGGGCGAGTACTGTGCCTTGGCGAGTACTGTGCCTTGGGCGAGTACTGTGCATTGGGCGAGTACTGTGCCTTGGGCAAATACTGTGCTTTGGCCGAGTACTGTGACTTGGGCGAGTACTGTGCCTTGGGCAAGTACTGTGCTTTGGCCGAGTACTGTGCCTTGGGCGAGTACTGTGCCTTGGGCGAGTACTGTGCCTTGCACGAGCACTGTGCTTTGGCCGAGTACTGTGCCTTGGGCGAGTACTGTGCCTTGGGCAAGTGCTGTGCTCTGGCCGAGTACTCTGCCTTGGGGGAATACTGTGCCTGAGCAATTACTGTGCCTTGGGCAAGTACTGTGCCTTGGGCGAGTATTGTGCCTTGGGCAAGTACTGTGCTTTGGCCGAGTACTGTGCCTTGGACGAGTACTGAGCCTTGGGCAAGTACCGTGCTTTCGCCGAGTACTGTGCCTTGGGCAAGTACTGTGCTTTGGCCGAGTACTCTGCCTTGGGCGAGTACTGTGCATTGGCGAGTACTGTGCCTTGGGCGAGTACTGTGCCTTGGGTGAGTACTGTGCCTTGGGCGAGTACTGTGCCTTGGGTGAGTACTGTGCCTTGGGTGAGTACTGTGCCTTGGACAAGTATTGTGCTTTTGCCGAGTACTCTGCCTTGGGTGAGTACTGTGCCTTGGGTGAGTACTGTGCCTTGGGTGAGTACTGTGCCTTGGGCGAGTACTGTGCCTTGGGTGAGTACTGTGCCTTGGGTGAGTACTGTGCCTTGGGCAAGTACTGTGCTTTGGCCGAGTACTCTGCCTTGGGTGAGTACTGTGCATTGGCGAGTACTGTGCCTTGGGCGAGTACTGTGCCTTGAGTGAGTACTGTGCCTTGGGTGAGTACTGTGCCTTGGGCAAGTACTGTGCTTTGGCCGAGTACTCTGCCTTGGGTGAGTACTGTGCATTGGCGAGTACTGTGCCTTGGGCGAGTACTGTGCCTTGGGCGAGTACTGTGCCTTGGGCGAGTACTATACCTTGGGCGAGTACTGTGCCTTGGGCGAGTACTGTGCCTTGGGCAAGCACTGTGCCTTGGGCGAGTACTGTGCCTTGGGCGAGTACTGTGCCTTGGGCAAGCACTGTGCCTTGGGCGAGTACTGTGCCTTGGGCAAGCACTGTGCCTTGGGCGAGTACTGTGCCTTGGGCGAGTACTGTGCCTTGGGCAAGCACTGTGCCTTGGGCGAGTACTCTGCCTTGGGCAAGCACTGTGCCTTGGGCGAGTACTGTGCCTTGGGCAAGCACTCTGCCTTGGGCGAGTACTCTGCCTTGGGCGAGTACTCTGCCTTGGGCAAGCACTGTGCCTTGGGCAAGCACTGTGCCTTGGGCGAGTACTGTGCCTTGGGCAAGCACTGTGCCTTGGGCGAGTACTGTGCCTTGGGCAAGCACTGTGCCTTGGGCGAGTACTGTGCCTTGGGCGAGTACTGTGCCTTTGGCGAGTACTGTGCCTTGGGCGAGTACTGTGCCTTTGGCGAGTACTGTGCCTTGGGCGAGTACTGTGCCTTTGGCGAGTACTGTGCCTTGGGCAAGTACTGTGCTTTGGCCGGGTACTGTGCCTTGGGCAAGTACTGTGCTTTGGCCGAGTACTGTGCCTTGGGCGAGTACAGTGCCTTTGGCTAGTACTGTGTCTTGGGCGAGTACTGTGCCTTAGGCAAGTACTGTGCTTTGGCCGAGTACTGTGCCTTAGGCAAGTGCTGTGCTTTGACCGAGTACTGTGCCTTGGGCGAGTACTCTGCCTTGGGCGAGTACTGTGCCTTGGGCGAGTACTGTGCCTGGGGCAAGTACTGTGCTTTGGCCGAGAACTGTCCCTCGGAGGAGTACTGTGCCTTGGGCAAGTACTGTGCTTTGGCCGAGTACTGTGCCTTGGGCGAGTACTATGCCTTTGGCGAGTACTGTGCCTTGGGCGAGTACTGTGCCTTGGGTAAGTACTGTGCTTTGGCCGAGTACTGTGCCTTGGGCGAGTACTATGCCTTGGGCGAGTACTGTGCCCTGGGCGAGTACTGTGCCTTGGGCGAGTACTGTGCCTTGGGCGAGTACTGTGCCTTGGGCGAGTACTGTGCCTTGGGCGAGTACTGTGCCTTGGGCAAGTACTGTGCTTTGGTCGAGTACTGTGCCTTGGGCGAGTATTGTGCCAGGGGAAAGTACTGTGCTTTGGCCGAGTACTGTGCCATGGACGAGTACTGTGCCTTGGGCAAGTACTGTGCTTTGGCCGAGTACTGTGCCTTGGGCAAGTACTATGCCTTGGGCGAGTACTGTGCCTTGGGCGAGTACTGTGCCTTGAGCAATTACTGTGCCTTGGGCAAGTACTGTGCCTTGGGCAAGCACTGTGCCTTGGGCACTGTGCCTTGTGACTTGGGCGAGTACTGTGCTTTGGCCGAGTACTGTACTGTGCCATGGGCGAGTACTGTGCCTTGGGCGAGTACTGCCTTGGGCGAGTACTGTGCTTTGGCCGAGTAGTGTGCCTTGGGCGAGTACTGTGCCTTGGGCAAGTACTGTGCTTTGGCCGAGTACTGTGCCTTGGGCGAGTACTGTGCCATGGGCGAGTACTGTGCCTTGGGCGAGTACTGTGCCTTGGGCGAGTACTGTGCTTTGGCCGAGTAGTGTGCCTTGGGCGAGTACTGTGCCTTGGGCAAGTGCTGTGCTTTGGCCGAGTACTGTGCCTTGGGCAATTACTGTGCCTTGGGCAATTACTGTGCCTTGAACGAGTACTGTGCTTTGGGCAAGTACTGTGCTTTGGCCGAGTACTGTGCCTTGGACGAGTACTGTGCCTTGGGCAAGTACTGTGCCTTGGGCGAGTACTGTGCCTAGGGCAAGTACTGTGCTTTGGCCGAGTACTCTGCCTTGGGCGAGTACTGTGCCTTGGGCGAGTACTGTGCATTGGGCGAGTACTGTGCCTTGGGTGAGTACTGTGCCTTGGACAAGTATTGTGCTTTTGCCGAGTACTGTGCCTTGGGCGAGTACTGTGCCTTGGGCAAGTGCTGTGCTTTGGCCAAGTACTGTGCCTTGTGCGAGTACTGTGCCTTGGGCGAGTACTGTGCCTTGGGCGAGTACTGTGCCTTGGGCAAGCACTGTGCCTTGGGCGAGTACTGTGCCTTGGGCGAGTACTGTGCCTTTGGCGAGTACTGTGCCTTGGGCGAGTACTGTGCCTTTGGCGAGTACTGTGCCTTGGGCAAGTACTGTGCTTTGGCCGGGTACTGTGCCTTGGGCAAGTACTGTGCTTTGGCCGAGTGCTGTGCCTTGGGCGAGTACAGTGCCTTTGGCTAGTACTGTGTCTTGGGCGAGTACTGTGCCTTAGGCAAGTACTGTGCTTTGGCCGAGTACTGTGCCTTAGGCAAGTGCTGTGCTTTGACCGAGTACTGTGCCTTGGGCGAGTACTCTGCCTTGGGCGAGTACTGTGCCTTGGGCGAGTACTGTGCCAGGGGCAAGTACTGTGCTTTGGCCGAGTACTGTCCCTTGGAGGAGTACTGTGCCTTGGGCAAGTACTGTGCTTTGGCCGAGTACTGTGCCTTGGGCGAGTACTATGCCTTTGGCGAGTACTGTGCCTTGGGCGAGTACTGTGCCTTAGGTAAGTACTGTGCTTTGACCGAGTACTGTGCCTTTGGCGAGTACTGTGCCCTGGGCGAGTACTGTGCCTTGGGCGAGTACTGGCGTTGGGCGAGTACTGTGCCTTGGCCGAGTACTGTGCCTTGGGCGAGTACTGTGCCTTGGGCAAGTACTGTGCTTTGGTCGAGTACTGTGCCTTGGGCGAGTATTGTGCCTGGGGAAAGTACTGTGCTTTGGCCGAGTACTGTGCCATGGACGAGTACTGTGCCTTGGGCAAGTACTGTGCTTTGGCCGAGTACTGTGTCTTGGGCAAGTACTATGCCTTGGGCGAGTACTGTGCCTTGGGCGAGTACTGTGCCTTGAGCAATTACTGTGCCTTGGGCAAGTACTGTGCCTTGGGCAAGCACTGTGCCTTGGGCAAGTACTGTGCTTTGGCCGAGTACTGTGCCTTGGACGAGTACTGTGCCTTGGGCAAGTACTGTGCCTTGGGCGAGTACTGTGCCTTTGGCGAGTACTATGCCTTTGGCGAGTACTGTGCCCTGGGCGAGTACTGTGCCTTGGGCGAGTACTGGCGTTGGGCGAGTACTGTGCCTTGGCCGAGTACTGTGCCTTGGGCGAGTACTGTGCCTTGGGCAAGTACTGTGCTTTGGTCGAGTACTGTGCCTTGGGCGAGTATTGTGCCTGGGGAAAGTACTGTGCTTTGGCCGAGTACTGTGCCATGGACGAGTACGAGTACTGTGCCTTGGGCAAGTACTGTGCTTTGGCCGAGTACTGTGTCTTGGGCAAGTACTATGCCTTGGGCGAGTACTGTGCCTTGGGCGAGTACTGTGCCTTGAGCAATTACTGTGCCTTGGGCAAGTACTGTGCCTTGGGCAAGCACTGTGCCTTGGGCAAGTACTGTGCTTTGGCCGAGTACTGTGCCTTGGACGAGTACTGTGCCTTGGGCAAGTACTGTGCCTTGGGCGAGTACTGTGCCTTGGGCAAGTACTGTGCTTTGGCCGAGTACTGTGCCTTGGGCGAGTACTGTGCCATGGGCGAGTACTGTGCCTTGGGCGAGTACTGTGCCTTGGGCGAGTACTGTGCGTTGGGCGAGTACTTGTACTGTGCCTGGGGCAAGTGCTGTGCTTTGGCCGAGTACTGTGCCTTGGGCGAGTACTGTGCCTTGGGCGAGTACTGTGCCTTGGGCGAGTACTGTGCCTTGGGCGAGTACTGTGCCTTGGGCAAGTACTGTGCTTTGGCCGAGTACTGTGCCTTGGGCGAGTACTGTGCCTTGGGCAAGTACTGTGCTTTGGCCGAGTAC
>NC_091299.1:30442138-30444638 GCF_038502225.1 Cherax quadricarinatus
GCCTAGAGACGATCATCATTTGCGTTTTCTCAGGTTGCAAATGTTACTTGCCATCTATTTCCCCAAGCTGATATAGCTCTCAGCTGGTGATTGATTCAGCTTAGAGCAGCTGGTATTTCTTCTCTTGAATAAGTGAATGTCAGTGTACAGTCGTCTGCATATGCATGTGATTCTGGGACGAGATGAAGAAGGTCGTTGAAGTAGACATTCCATAACAATGGTCCCAGCACGCTTCCTTGTGGAACACTTGCCCCAATAGGATGTCTTGCTGATTCCGCTCCACTGAGAACTACACTTAGAGATCTACCATGAAGGTACTCTCTCTCTCTCTCTCTCTCTCTCTCTCTCTCTCTCTCTCTCTCTCTCTCTCTCTCTCTCTCTCTCTCTCTCTCTCTCTCTCTCTCTCTCTCTCTCTCTCGCTCTCTCTCATTCTCTCCCGAGGAGATTGTTCAATGAGAAAATCGACTGCGGTCAAGTTTCTCATTACACAATCCGTATCCATGATTTTTTTTTCCTGGGTCGTTGGCAGTGTCAGAAAATTTAGACGAAAGGATAAATATCCCCACCATTTATGCTCGAAGCAGATGTTGGTTTCTTAGTCAGGTAAGCATCCAGTGGGGAGCGTGGCTCTCTTCCACAAAGCAGTGCCTCCTCACCCTCGACACGAGTAACTGTAACAACACCACTATATTGAGACGATTCAGCGTCGGGGGAGAGATTATAGTGGGGGAGGATGGGGAGGGGATTTATGGGGAAGGAGTAAGGTCGATTATGAGAGCTTAAAGGTAACCAAAAGATTAGCGAAGGGAGGGGAGAAGTGTGGTGGTGAAGTAAGTGTGGCGTTGGTGTGGTTCATGTGGTTGTGGTGATGTTGGTGGTGGTGTTTGTAGTAGTGATTTTGGTGTTGATGGTAGTGGTAGTAGTGCTGGTGGTGGTGGTAGTAGTGGTAGTAGTGCTGGTGGTGGTGGTAGTAGTGGTAGTAATGGTTCTTTCGGTGGTGGTGGTGGTGCTGTTAGTATAGTGGTGATGATAGTTGTGGTGGTGGTGGTGGTGGTAGTAGTGGTTCTTGCGGTGGTGGTGGTGGTGGTTCTTGCTGTGGTGGTTCTTGCTTATGGTGTTGTGGTGGTTATCATGGGAGTGGTGTGATAGGTGTAGCAGTTTGAGGTAATGGAGAATTGTATATGGGATGTATTCCTGTGGTTGAATGGAGGGTCGTCAGAACCCCACTCAGTGTCGAAGTCCCACTCAGTGTCGAAATCCCACTCACGTCAGAGTGTCTGTAGGGAGCAAAGAGGTGGAATTAAAACCAGAGAACTCTTGGCGAGTCCAAGAAGAGGAGCAGAAGAGAGAGGGATAGAAGGAAGAGGTAAACGATGAAGGGACAGAAGGGGAGGAGGCAGAAACTGGAAGGAGGGGGCCAGGATTAGAGGAATGATCAATAGAGTGTTTGGTGAGAGGGAGAAGAGTGTGACAAGAGAAGGGAGCAAAAAGATGGTATTACAACTGATAGGAAGCAGAGATGAAGTAGGAGAAAAGCAAACTAGGACGAAGAGAAAGAGAGAGATAGATAGATAGAGAGAGAGAGAGAGAGAGAGAGAGAGAGAGAGACGCAGCTGAAGAATGAAAGAAAAATACAAAACAAAAAATAAGTCGTGTTAAACGGTGGGGAGACACACAGATGCAAGAAGAGACAGACAAAAGTAGAGAGAGACACACAGCGAGACACATAGAAGCACACACACACACACACACACACACACACACACACACACACACACACACACACACACACACACACACACACACACACACACACACACACACACACACACACACACACACACACACACACACACACACACACACACACACACACACACACACACACACACACACACACACACACACACACACACACACACACACACACACACACACACACACACACACACACACACACACAGTGTATGGGTCTAGCACTCCAGGCTCCGAGGATCTTAGTGCTTTTAGGGCGTGTTTTGCAGCTAGAAGCATCCAGTGTTAGTGACAACGTCAGTGAACAACCCTACAAGTGATAACCAATGTATTAGAAAAAATAAATAAAGTAAAGGCAGAAAGCCTGAAATTATACAACAAAATTTCAAAGTGCCAGTTCGTTGAGGCCTAGTGGGCACCTGTTGCCACATTGTTACATATATACAAAGTACAAAGCGAGTGACTAAAGAAAAGACCAAATAGAATTAAGAGATGGTAACGACAAAATGTGATGTATCACACAGCGTGAACAAGCTAGCCAGAAAGGGGATATATATATGTATACATAAATATATATAAGCAGAGGTGGTGGCAGCAGTAGGCCTGAGGAGTAGAGCCGCCATAACAGGTTAGGGTGTCATCACAAATAAGTAGTGTACTTACCAAAAGTGGAGTGAAAATTATAAAAGTAGCAGTATACAAGTGATAAGTGTGGTAAATGAGGACTCAAAGGGCAAGAAAAGTA
>NC_091299.1:30449638-30499638 GCF_038502225.1 Cherax quadricarinatus
TACTGGTAATGGGCGATTTCAACCACAGGGAGATCGACTGGGAAAACCTGGAGCCACATGGGGGTCCCGAAACATGGAGAGCCAAGATGATGGATGTGGTACTTGAAAACCTCATGCATCAACATGTCAGGGACACAACCAGAGAGAGAGGGGAGGATGAGCCAGCAAGACTGGATCTTGTGTTCACCCTGAGCAGTTCAGACATCGAGGACATCACTTACGAGAGGCCCCTTGGAGCTAGCGATCATGTGGTTCTGAGTTTTGACTATATAGTAGAGTTACAAGTGGAGAAGGTAACAGGAACTGAAGGGGACAGGCCAAACTATAAAAGGGGGGACTACACAGGTATGAGAAACTTCCTGCAGGAGGTTCAGTGGGACAGAGAAATGGTAGGAAAATCAGTAAACGAGATGATGGAATATGTGGCAACAAAGTGCAAGGAGGCAGAGGAAAGGTTTGTTCCCAAGGGAAACAGAAATAATAGGAAGACCAAGACGAGTCCTTGGTTTACCCGAAGGTGTAGGGAGGCAAAAACTAAGTGCAACAGAGAATGGAAAAGGTACAGGAGGCATAGGACCCAGGAAAACAAGGAGATTAGTAGAAGAGCCAGAAACGAGTATGCGCAGATAAGGAGGGAGGCCCAGCGACAGTATGAAAACGACATAGCATCGAAAGTCAAATCTGACCCGAAACTGCTGTATAGCCACATTAGGAGGAAGACAACAGTCAAGGACCAGGTGATAAGGCTGAGGAAAGAAGGTGGAGAACTCACAAGAAACGATCAAGAGGTATGTGAGGAGCTCAACACGAGATTTAAGGAAGTATTTACAGTAGAGACAGGAAGGACTCTGGGGGGACAGACCAGATGGGGACACCAACAAGGAATACACCAACAAGTGTTGGACGACATACATACAGATGAGGAGGAGGTGAAGAAACTGCTAAGGGACATCGATACCTCAAAGGCAATGGGACCGGACAACATCTCTCCATGGGTCCTTAGAGAGGGAGCAGATATGTTGTGCATACCACTTACCACAATCTTCAACACATCCCTGGAAACTGGGCAACTACCTGAGGTATGGAAGACAGCAAATGTAGTTCCCATTTTCAAAAAAGGAGACAGAAAAGAGGCACTAAACTATAGACCTGTGTCATTGACGTGTATAGTATGCAAAATTATGGAGAAGATTATCAGGAGGAGAGTGGTGGAGCACCTGGAACGGAACAGGAGTATAAATGCCAACCAGCACGGATTCACGGAAGGCAAATCCTGTGTCACAAACCTTCTGGAGTTTTATGATAAAATAACAGAAGTAAGACAAGAGAGAGAGGGGTGGGTTGATTGCATCTTCTTGGACTGCAAGAAGGCCTTTGACACAGTTCCTCACAAGAGATTAGTGCAGAAGCTAGAGCATCAGGCGCATATAACAGGAAGGGCACTGCAATGGATCAGAGAATACCTGACAGGGAGGCAACAACGAGTCATGGTACGTAATGATGTATCACAGTGGGCACCTGTGACGAGCGGGGTCCCACAGGGGTCGGTCCTAGGACCAGTGCTATTTTTGGTATATGTGAACGACATGACGGAAGGGTTAGACTCAGAAGTGTCCCTGTTTGCAGATGATGTGAAGTTAATGAGGAGAATTAAATCTGATGAGGACCAGGCAGGACTTCAAAGAGACCTGGACAGACTGGACACCTGGTCCTGCCAAATGCAAAGTCATGAAGATAGGGGAAGGGCACAGAAGACCACAGACAGAGTATAGGCTAGGTGGCCAAAGACTGCAAACCTCACTCAAGGAGAAAGATCTTGGGGTGAGTATAACACCGAGCATGTCTCCGGAAGCACACATCAACCAGATAACTGCTGCAGCATATGGGCGCCTGGCAAACCTGAGAACAGCATTCCGACACCTTAGTAAGGAATCATTCAAGACACTGTACACCGTGTATGTCAGGCCCATACTGGAGTATGCAGCACCTGTTTGGAACCCGCACTTGATAAAGCACGTCAAGAAACTAGAGAAAGTACAAAGGTTTGCAACAAGGTTAGTTCCAGAGCTAAGGGGAATGTCCTATGAAGAAAGATTAAGGGAAATCGGCCTGACGACACTGGAGGACAGGAGGGTCAGGGGAGACATGATAACGACATATAAAATACTGCGTGGAATAGACAAGGTGGACAAGGACAGGATGTTCCAGGGAGGGGACACAGAAACAAGAGGCCACAATTGGAAGTTGAAGACACAAATGAGTCAGAGAGATAGTAGGAAGTATTTCTTCAGTCATAGAGTTGTAAGGCAGTGGAATAACCTAGAAAATGACGTAGTGGAGGCAGGAACCATACACAGTTTTAAGACGAGGTTTGATAAAGCTCATGGAGCGGGGAGAGAGAGGGTCTAGTAGCAACCGGTGAAGAGGCGGGGCCAGGAGCTAGGACTCGACCCCTGCAACCACAAATAGGTGAGTAGTACAAATAGGTGAGTACACACACACACACACACCCACACACACACACACACACACACACACACACACACACACGCACGTGCACACACACACACACACACACACACACACACACACACACGCACGCACACACACACACACACACACACACACACACACACACACACACACACACACACGCACGCACACACACACACACACACACACACACACACACACACACACACACACACACACACACACACACACACACACACGCACGCACACACACACACACACACACACACACACACACACACACACGCACGCACACGCACAACACACACACACACACACACACACGCACGCACACACACACACACACACACACACACACACACGCACGCACACACACACACACACACACACACACACACACACACACACACACACACACACACACACACACACACACACACACACACACACACACACACACAAACACACACACACAAACACACACACACACACGCACGCACACACACACACACACACACACACACGCACGCACGCACACACACACACACACACACACACACACACACACACACACACACACACACACACACACACACGCACGCACACACACACACACACACACACACACGCACGCACACACACACACACACACACACACACACACACACACACACACACACGCACGCACACACACACACACACACACACACGCACGCACGCACACACACACACACACACACACACACACACACACACACACACACACACACACACACACACACATTCAGGACCCTGTACACCGTGTATGTTAGGCCCATATTGGAGTATGCTGCACCAGTTTGGAACCCACACCTAGCCAAGCACGTGAAGAAACTAGAGAAAGTGCAAAGGTTTGCAACAAGACTAGTCCCAGAGCTAAGAGGTATGTCCTACGAGGAGAGGTTAAGGGAAATCAACCTGACGACACTGGAGGACAGTAGAGATAGGGGGGACATGATAACGACATACAAAATACTGAGAGGAATTGACAAGGTGGACAAAGACAGGATGTTCCAGAGATTGGACACAGTAACAAGGGGACACAGTTGGAAGCTGAAGACACAGATGAATCACAGGGATGTTAGGAAGTATTTCTTCAGCCACAGAGTAGTCAGTAAGTGGAATAGTTTGGGAAGCGATGTAGTGGAGGCAGGATCCATACATAGCTTTAAGCAGAGGTATGATAAAGCTCACGGCTCAGGGAGAGTGACCTAGTAGCGATCAGTGAAGAGGCGGGGCCAGGAGCTCGGACTCGACCCCCGCAACCTCAACTAGGTGAGTACAACTAGGTGAGTACACACACACACACACACACACACACACACACACACACACATACAGACAGACAGACGGGCAGAAAGCAGCAACTTCACTCTGGCTGTACCCTTCTCCTGAACATCAGTTCACGAGTCTGGAACACATTCGTACAACATTAAGATGTCAATGAGATAAAGTCAGTTGATCAAATGAAAATGTTGGCCCACAGATGGCTCCAACTTCATCCTGTTCCCTACTTGCTTGTCAATAAAGCTAGGGATCCTTAACCTTGTCAAACCCTGTGTAAAAAAATGAGAGAGAAAGATAGAGATAAATGGAACCACAAGGTCAGAAAAGCAAATAGCAAATGGGAGTGGAAAGAGGAACAGCAGGATAAGAAGCAAACGCCGCTTCTTTTGAGTTCGTCTCCAGGGATTAAGGGGAGATGGACAAGGGAAGACCAGCTTGGGGCAGCAGGAGAGAGTAAACAAGGGAACATGTACTCAATGACATTATTAAATATGAGGGAAGCGAGGGGATGAAATACCAATGGACTGACTGAGACTCTTCAAGAAAAAGGGGGGGGAAGGAAGGAAGAGGAGGAAAGACAAATATGGAGAAGAAGGAGAGGAAGAGAAGGAAGAGGAGGAGGAGGTAGTTGGTGCACCACCATTCACACTTATGTAACCAGTTTATGTGCTGTCTTAGCCCTGACTGCTTCCAGAACATCCTCTTGCCCTCAAAAAGGTTCTCTCAATTGCTTAATTAGCCTCCAGAGAGCTTCTGGACGCGTTGGAGAGCTGCAGTGAGCCTTGCAAAAAGCTTCGGGGTGATATGAAAAACAATAGTCACTGGGGGCGGTGACCTCCGGAAGTGACTCCAGGTAAACTCCAGGTAGTGAGCTCAAGAAAACTTACAAGAAGTTCTGGTAACCCGCGACAGCCTTACGAAAGTTCCCGTGTGCTCTGAAAACAGGTCGTGAACTTCACAAAAGTTTTTGAAGGCTCTGGAAAGCCGCGGTGATCATAATGAAAGATACTAAACGCTCTAAAAAAAAAAAAAACCCTTAGTGAGCCTTATTGAAGCTTCTGAGTGTGTTGAGTGTCTGTGGGAAAGTTTCCAGTGATCGGTAAAGGCACTTCTCACTCTGATATCTTAAGACTCTGTAATATCTTGTTCGTGAGACACGGGAGAGCAGCTAAGACACCTTAATACTTGGGTCTCAGATTTGTCTGTGGCCGTAGTTTCTAGTGTTAATTCCCTGATACCTTCGCAGCCTAGTTCTGTTATGGGGACTCTAGCCTCTGTGGAGACCATGTGGTAAATGTTTCCATGGGAGCTGACCTCTAGCTAGTAGTTATGGGGGAGGTGTATGGAGGTCTTTATGAGCTCAGGGAAAATAGGTGAGAGAGAGCTTTGGTGGTGAGTTTTGGCCGGGTACAGAACTGGGGCTCTTTAAGAACATGAAAAAGAAGGAACACTGCAGCAGGCCTACTGGCCCATGCGAGGCAAGTCAAAGTCTCCCACTTTCTTAAGCCAATGCCCCAACCTAGTCAGATCAGGTCACATTCACGGTATCAGACCTATTAGCACAAGCTAGTCACGTCCAATTCACACCCACTCATGCATTTAACTAACCTATTTTTAACCTACACAACGTTTTAGCTTCTATGACGGTACTCGGGAGTTTGTTTCACTCATCCACAACTCTATGACTAAACCAGTGCTTTCCTATATCCTTCCTGAATCTGAATTTTTCCAGCTTAAAACCATTGCTGCGAGTCCTGTCTTGGCTAGATATTTTTAGCACTCTATTTACATCCCCTTTATTTATTCCTGTTTTCCATTTATACACCTCAGTCATATCCTCCCTAATTCTACGCCTTTTTAGCGAGTGCAGATTCAGGGCCCTCAATTTATCCTCATAGGGAAGATTTCTGATACATGGGATCAACTTTGTCATCTTCCTTTGTACGTTTTCTAGTGCATTTATATCCATTCTGTAATACAGTGACCAAAACTATACAGCATAATCTAAATGAGGCCTAACCAAAGATATATAGAATTGAAGAACAACCTGAGTACTTCTATTATTTATACTTCTTGATATGAAGGCAAGGATTCCGTTCGCTTTATTGTGAACACTTATCCACTGTTATCTTGGTTTTAAATTACCTGCTAACCAGAATTCCTAATTCCTTTTCGCAATCAGTAATATTAAGATCTACATTATTTAGTTTATATGTGGCATGGTTATTTTCTTGCCCAATGTTTAGAACTTTGCATTTGTCTATATTAAACTGCATCTGCCACTTCTCCGACCACTGCATCAGTCTATTCAAATCTTCCTGGTTTGCTTTATTGTCCTCGTCAGAATGAATTCGACGGCCTATTTTGGTGTCATCGGCAAACTTGATTATGTCGCTATTTATTCCCTCGTCTATGTCGTTTATGTAGATTGTGAACAACAAGCGGTCCAACACTGACCCCTGTGGAACACCGCTCGTGACGCTTCCCCACTCTGATTTCTCCCCATTTAATGCAAACTCTGCTGCCTATTTGTCAACCACGCCTCTATCCAGGAAAAAAATTCACCTCCTATTCCGTGTGCCTTAATTTTCCTCAATAGTCTATGATGTGGGACTCTGTCAAAAGCCTTACTGAAGTCCATATACACAATATCATATTCATTGCCATGATCTACCTCCGCAAATACGTTAGTGGAAAACGTTAATAAATTCGTAAAACACGAACGCCCTTTTGTAAAACCGTGCTGAGATTCATTAATCAATTTATACATTTCAAGAAGGCTACGAACTGCCTCGGCAATTATTGATTTCATAAATTTTCCCACTATGAGGGTTAGGCTTAGTGGTCTATTGTTCGAAGCTAATGACCTGTCTCCTGCTATGAAAATAGGTGTCACATTTGCCATTTTCTACTTATCTGGCACTATGTCAGTATGTAGTGATATGTTAAAAAGATTAGCCAAAGGTTTGCCAAGCTCCTCTTTACATTCCTTTAGAACCCTTGCATACAGTTCATCGGGGCCTGGGGATTCGTTAGGTTTTAATTTATCTATTTGCCTAAGGACCAAGCCACTTGTGACCCTAATCGTGCATAGTTTATCGTCCTGTTCTACATAATTTATTATTTCTGGACTATCTCTAGTATCTTCCCGTGTAAAAACTGAGAGGAAGCAAGTGTTAAAAATTTTACACACTTCCTTATCACTTGTGAGGCTTCAGTGTACTCGTGCACCCAATATTTAGTATCCTCATATAATTTTATTACTCCATCTCCATATGCTTGTATCTCAGCAAGTTATCTTAGCATCAAATCTCCTTCTTTTTGACCAAGTGTATTAATAATAATAATTTTCATTTCCACAAGTACATGTACAAAGTATAAAGTCGTAGCTGACATCAGTGACATCCTGTTATATAGAAAGTCTCTTGTTATGCAGAACATTTCGGGTAAATTAGGTCAATTTTGTACCAGGATGTGACCCACACCAGTCCACTAACACCCAGGTACCTATTTTACTGCTAGGTGAACAGGGACAGCAGGTGTCTTAAGGAAACACATCCTAATGGTTCTACCCGTACCAGGCATCGAACCACCGACCTCACTGTGTGAGCTGAGTGCGCTACCAATCGAACAGTCATTAACTATTTACTGTAATTAAGTGGAATAATGTATTCACATTCCCATCTTTACTTTGTTATTCTGTATAAGATTTGTGAGTATAAAATTACATGGAGGTGAATAACGTTGCATATCAGTGTGTGGGGAAGTGAGGTGTTATCTGCACTGACTCACCTCAAGTCATTACTCATGTTTCTCTGTGCTAAGGATGAGAAGGTCATCCTTATTAGCCTGTGATATGATGCCACCAGTTACAATCAAATTACAGTTTGAAAGTTTTCAAGGGAGGTCATAGGCTCCTTGCTTAACCTCAGTCAAGTTAGAACAAGTTCCAGCAGCTTTTCAGCCGTTTTCTCAAAAAAAAATCTCTGGCCTACCACAAGCTGAATTCTGGGAAATATCTTACTGAGTTCCGGACAACTTTTTTTTTTTTTTTTGGCAACCTCCAGTCAACGCTAAACCAACCTCCAGTCGCCCTCCAGACAACCTCTAACCAAAATCTAAATAGCCTCTAGGCTATGTCTCAGAGGTGTGAGGAAAGGAAGACATGGTAGAGCTGTTAGCGAGGAGGTTGCCGCCCCGCTGAGGCCGGAGCGGGGAACCTCGACCCCTCCGCTAATGGCACCTCTCACTTAGTCACACTGGCTGAATTACGATAATTTAGTTACTCCACTCACTCACAGTAACTTAGTCACACTAGCTTACCCAGACTAACTTAGATGTAACAGTTTAACTACGTTAACAAAATCGTCTAAAGTTAGCCGGAGTATCTTCGTCTCATCACCTCCTCAAAATGAAATTGTCCACGCCCTACTTTTTTTTTCGTGTCAGTGTTGCCCAGCTGCCTCAGTAACACTGCAAAATTCCCATCAATAAGCGAGATATCTGCAAACACGTTAGCGTGATGATTTTATTTTGAAAAAATGGTTAGCTTATGAGATCATTAAAAGAAGATTGGATGGGAAAAACAGACACAAATGTAGTATAATGCGATCCTTTATTCAGACAGTGGGTATTACAAACAAAGGTGTAGTCTAGTGGCCTGCACACCTGGTTGTAGCGCGATAACCATGGTAGAAACGAGGATTGAGCAAAAGGCAGCAGAGAGTAAGTGCTTATATATTTCCTTCACCAAACAGCAAGCAATAATATGTACAATATTTACAGAGGATACGTAGAGTAAGGCAGTTTTGCAAGCAAGAGACGCGGTAAGAACACCTTTGACCAGACTCGGAGGCAGGTCTGCCAAAGTTGATTCACGACTGTCCAACATCGCTTGACAACTCTGGCGTGATTGGCTGGTTGAACCAAGGTACATTAGTACCTTGGTTCAACCAGCCAATCACGTACTCTTAGTATTCCACAGTGGGCTTTATTATGACTTGATAAAGCCCACTGTATGGGCGAAACGTAGTCAATAAAGGATCGCATTATACTGCATTTGCGTCTATTTTTCCACCGTGTTGGTATGTTATACAATTTATTCCCAAAAGAAGATTGTTGACGAGGTATGTGTAGCTCTCCTCCAAGCCGCCAAGAGTGACATCGATCTTTCTTTTGCTGTCCCGTGGAGACGAATTCCTACCTGCTCCAAGACAGGCTTTTCAAGAGACTGCAGTGATGTTGGAAGACTTGAACAAATCTGATCACCTCCCAGTATTCTAGACGCAGTAATGCCTCAAGGATTTAATGCTTCTCCATAAGTAAAGTAATAATTCAAGGAGAACTTAGGACTATAAGAACCGTGTTTTATAGAATAAGAACCTTCCAGACGGTAGCAAGACATTCTTCCTCTCGCGAACACTCGCTACATCGTATGATATTCACATTCAGTTAGAAAACTTAGTTCTCTAATTTGCTGAATAACTAAAGCTGGTTTAGCGTTCTTTAATTTACACTTTATGGTGATTCTAAACAGCGTTGGACTAGTATAAATAATGAAGAGAGAATGTGAGGCCCTTACATAGACCCCAAGAAAAATTTCGGAAGGCCCAAGGGAAGAGCAAATTCGGGGGAAACCTAACTGGCCAGGACGAGAGAACTCGGAATGTCCACACACGAAGATCGTGTGTGGACCTTTCGATCGTTAATCTTTATTTTACAGGAAGACAGAGGCACAATTTGCGAGACATACTTTTACTGGGGTAACGTTTCGCTCTGTGTAACACTTTATCAAGTCATGACGTGGCAGAGTTCTGCACAGACCAAAACGTTGTCCCAGAGATTGTTTTGTTTCACAACTTGTATCTTTATCGTCACACCTATCTGCAAGACGTTGTTGTTATTCTTCTTGTCTTATAATTTTACTGACTTAAATACCTTGCAAAAGGAGAAAGTTATAGCAAAAATACTGACTGTTCATGTTTACACACACACACACAAACAAATAATAGGCATTGAAGATTCTGGCACAGACACAACATTCCTGGGCACTGGCAGCCAGAGCGTCACCTTCCCTAGCCTGGAATATTGACCGGGTAATTAGTAAGGACTGGTACATAATTAGGTCCCCGTCAGGGCTCCTCTGGTGATATTATTGATCCTGTGTCAATATGAGGGACGATGTAAGTGACCATGGTGCTCGCTCTCGCGCACGCACGCAAACGCTCACATACACAGGCAGGAAGCTCTGAACTACAGACCAGGAAAACTAACGAGTGTAATGTGCGAATTGGTAGAGCAAATTGTGACTAAAAACTTTTCTTTTTGACATCTACGAAATGCAAAATTTCTCAGAGCATAAGAAACGATGCACAAATGAGAGGGCGTGCTCCCGTTTAGAGACGCAATAAATTAAGAAATGTTAGGCAGGAAAGAGAGAAATGGGTTTCTGATGCGATATCAGAGAGAAAACTAATAGCAAGGTGAAGAAACAAGTTGGGATAATCTGGATAGTTGTTAACATAGATAAGGAAATACTTGAACACTATTATAGCAAAAAGTCACTATAAGAGAGTGCAACTAAAGGAGTTCCACATGGATCAGCGTTGGGACCCAGAGTGTTCCTGGTGTATATTAATGACGCGATCACAGGAATTAGATCGAACAAGGCCATGTTTGTGGATGGTAAATAAAAGAATAGGAAAACAAACGGAAGGAGATTGAGACGGATCCAGGAATACACGGGAAGTCTTTAAGAATGGTCGATAACAAGGATGACTGAATTTTAACCCGAGTAAAACTAGAATTATGAAGTTGCGGGACTAGGAGAGAGAATGACGACAGAGAAGCTTTTGGAAAAAGAGGAAAAGCTTCCAGGAACAGATAAATAAATGTGCATAAAGAACAAACGACACAGTACGTGACTGGAGCAATACACAAATAACCTGCACATAGGAGAGAGAAACTTACGACGACGTTTCGGTCAGACTTGGACCGTTTACAAAGTCACAATAACATAAAAGTGTGAGGAAGCCAGTATATATAGATGAATGGGACAATTATGGTACCAAGAGAGGAAGAAAAAGTAGTGGAAGTGACAGAACACAGTAGTGGTGTTAGTAGTGTTCAGTGAAGAACACAGTAATAGTGGTAGTAGTGTTACTGAAGAACACAGTAGAAGTGCTAGTAGTGTTACTGAAGAACACAGTAGAAGTGCTAGTAGTGTTACTGAAGAACACAGTAGAAGTGCTAGTAGTGTTACTGAAGAACACAGTAGAAGTGCTAGTAGTGTTACTGAAGAACACAGTAGAAGTGCTAGTAGTGTTACTGAAGAACACAGTAGAAGTGCTAGTAGTGTTACTGAAGAACACAGTAGAAGTGCTAGTAGTGTTACTGAAGAACACAGTAGAAGTGCTAGTAGTGTTACTGAAGAACACAGTAATAGTGGTAGTAGTGTCCACTGAAGAACATAGTTGTAGTGGTAGTAGTATTCATTGAAGAACACAGTAGTAGTGGTGTAGTGTTCATTGAAGAACACAGTAGTAGTGGTGTAGTGTTCACTGAAGAACACAGTAGTAGTGGTGTAGTGTTCATTGAAGAACACAGTAGTAGTGGTGTAGTGTTCACTGAAGAACACAGTAGTAGTGGTGTAGTGTTCATTGAAGAACACAATAGTAGTGGTAGTAGTGTTCATTGAAGAACACAGTAATAGTGGTAGTAGTGTTATTGAAGAACACAGTAGTAGTGGTAGTAATGTTCATTGAAGAACACAATAGTAGTGGTAGTAGTGTTCATTGAAGAACACAGTAGTAGTGGTGTAGTGTTCATTGAAGAACACAGTAGTAGTGGTGTAGTGTTCATTGAAGAACACAGTAGTAGTGCTAGTAATGTTCATTGAAGAACACAATAGTAGTGGTAGTAGTGTTCATTGAAGAACACAATAGTAGTGGTGTAGTGTTCATTGAAGAACACAGTAGTAGTGGTGTAGTGTTCATTGAAGAACACAGTAGTAGTGGTGTAATGTTCACTGAAGAACACAGTAGTAGTGGTGTAGTGTCACTGAAGAACACAGTAGTAGTGGTGTAGTGTTCACTGAAGAACACAGTAGTAGTGGTGTAGTGTTCACTGAAGAACACAGTAGTAGTGGTGTAGTGTTCATTGAAGAACACAGTAGTAGTGGTGTAGTGTTCATTGAAGAACACAGTTGTAGTGGTGTAGTGTTCACTGAAGAACACAGTAGTAGTGGTGTAGTGTTTACTGAAGAACACAGTAGTAGTGGTGTAGTGTTCACTGAAGAACACAGTAGTAGTGGTGTAGTGTTCATTGAAGAACACAGTAGTAGTGGTGTAGTGTTCATTGAAGAACCCAGTAGTAGTGGTGTAGTGTTCATTGAAGAACACAGTAGTAGTGGTGTAGTGTTCATTGAAGAACACAGTAGTAGTGGTGTAGTGTTCATTGAAGAACACAGTAGTAGTGGTGTAGTGTTCACTGAAGAACACAGTAGTAGTGGTGTAGTGTTCATTGAAGAACACAGTAGTAGTGGTGTAGTGTTCACTGAAGAACACAGTAGTAGTGGTGTAGTGTTCATTGAAGAACACAGTAGTAGTGGTGTAGTGTTCATTGAAGAACACAGTAGTAGTGGTGTAGTGTTCATTGAAGAACACAGTAGTAGTGGTGTAGTGTTCATTGAAGAACACAGTAGTAGTGGTGTAGTGTTCACTGAAGAACACAGTAGTAGTGGTGTAGTGTTCATTGAAGAACACAGTAGTAGTGGTGTAGTGTTCATTGAAGAACACAGTAGTAGTGGTGTAGTGTTCATTGAAGAACACAGTGGTAGTGGTGTAGTGTTCACTGAAGAACACAGTAGTAGTGGTGTAGTGTTCATTGAAGAACACAGTAGTAGTGGTGTAGTGTTCATTGAAGAACACAGTAGTAGTGGTGTAGTTTTCACTGAAGAACACGCTAGTAGTGGTGTAGTGTTCATTGAAGAACACAGTAGTAGTGGTGTAGTGTTCATTGAAGAACACAGTAGTAGTGGTGTAGTGTTCACTGAAGAACACAGTAGTAGTGGTGTAGTGTTCATTGAAGAACACAGTAGTAGTGGTGTAGTGTTCATTGAAGAACACAGTAGTAGTGGTGTAGTGTTCACTGAAGAACACAGTAGTAGTGGTGTAGTGTTCATTGAAGAACACAGTAGTAGTGGTGTAGTGTTCATTGAAGAACACAGTAGTAGTGGTGTAGTGTTCATTGAAGGACACAGTAGTAGTGGTGTAGTGTTCATTGAAGAACACAGTAGTAGTGCTGTAGTGTTCACTGAAGAACACAGTAGTAGTGGTGTAGTGTTCATTGAAGAACACAGTAGTAGTGGTGTAGTGTTCATTGAAGAACACAGTAGTAGTGGTGTAGTGTTCATTGAAGAACACAGTAGTAGTGGTGTAGTGTTCACTGAAGAACACAGTAGTAGTGGTGTAGTGTTCACTGAAGAACACAGTAGTAGTGGTGTAGTGTTCACTGAAGAACACAGTAATAGTGGTAGTAGTGTTCACTGAAGAACACAGTAGTAGTGGTGTAGTGTTCACTGAAGAACACAGTAGTAGTGGTGTAGTGTTCATTGAAGAACACAATAGTAGTGGTGGTGTTCATTGAAGAACACAGTAGTAGTGGTGTAGTGTTCACTGAAGAACACAGTAGTAGTGGTGTATTGTTCACTGAAGAACACAGTAGTAGTGGTGTAGTGTTCACTGAAGAACACAGTAGTAGTGGTGTAGTGTTCATTGAAGAACACAGTAGTAGTGGTGTAGTGTTCACTGAAGAACACAGTAGTAGTGGTGTAGTGTTCACTGAAGAACACAGTAGTAGTGGTGTAGTGTTCACTGAAGAACGCAGTAGTAGTGGTAGTAGTGTTCATTGAAGAACACAGTAGTAGTGGTGTAGTGTTCATTGAAGAACACAGTAGTAGTGGTGTAGTGTTCATTGAAGAACACAGTAGTAGTGGTGTAGTGTTCATTGAAGAACACAGTAGTAGTGGTGTAGTGTTCATTGAAGAACACAGTAGTAGTGGTGTAGTGTTCATTGAAGAACACAGTAGTAGTGGTAGTAGTGTGCTGAAGAACACAGTAGTAGTGGTGTAGTGTTCATTGAAGAACACAGTAGTAGTAGTGTAGTGTTCATTGAAGAACACAGTAGTAGTGGTGTAGTGTTCATTGAAGAACACAGTAGTAGTGGTAGTAGTGTCCACTGAAGAACACAGTAGTAGTGGTAGTAGTGTCCACTGAAGAACACAGTAGTAGTGGTAGTAGTGTCCACTGAAGAACACAGTAATAGTGGTAGTAGTGTCCACTGAAGAACACAGTAGTAGTGGTAGTAGTGTCCACTGAAGAACACAGTAGTAGTGGTAGTAGTGTCCACTGAAGAACACAGTAATAGTGGTAGTAGTGTCCACTGAAGAACACAGTAGTAGTGGTAGTAGTGTCCACTGAAGAACACAGTAGTAGTGGTAGTAGTGTCCACTGAAGAACACAGTAGTAGTGGTAGAAGTGTCCACTGAAGAACACAGTAATAGTGGTAGTAGTGTCCACTGAAGAACACAGTAGTAGTGGTAGTAGTGTCCACTGAAGAACACAGTAGTAGTGGTAGTAGTGTCCACTGAAGAACACAGTAATAGTGGTAGTAGCGTCCACTGAAGAACACAGTAGTAGTGGTAGTAGTGTCCACTGAAGAACACAGTAGTAGTGGTAGTAGTGTCCACTGAAGAACACAGTAGTAGTGGTAGTAGTGTCCACTGAAGAACACAGTAGTAGTGGTAGTAGTGTCCACTGAAGAACACAGTAGCTGAGCTCACGAACGTAAGAGTGTCAGTAAGGAACACTTGACAAAGACTCGTCCAAAACACTACCTTATATCTACAAGTGATCGTTGAGTACGTCGAGCCGGTGACCAGTCGTTACCTACCTAAACAAAACATTCCTTATCACTCCAATGAACACTGACTGATACCTGAGTTGAAGGGAAATGGAATATTTAGAAAGGCAAAGAAAGCTAGATTATGAGTTATTGGATGAATGAACAACAGGAGGAGATATAATCTTGACATACAAAATACTCAAGGAATGGGATAAGCTTTTTCTTAAGATGTAGCATGACTAGGAGGGAGGGAAAAAACCGTGGGTATTAGGAAAGGTTAATACAACACAGGAGTCGACAAATGAAAAGCGAAATTAGTTGAACAATGGCACAATGAAAGCGAACTGAAAACAGAGATTAATAAATGTATATGAAAGATCTGTTTCTAGTCAGTCAGTCGAAAGTTAACTCAGTTAAGTAATTACAATAAATATTTACACACACACACACACACACACACACACACACACACACACACACACACACACACACACACACACGCACACACACACACACACACACACACACACACACACACACACACACACACACACACACACACACACACACACACACACACACACACACACACACACACACACACACACACACACACACACACACACACACACACACACACACACACACACACACACACACACACACACCCATACACATACACACACGCAAAGGGCAAAGGGCAAAGAAGGCCACAGACGGAGTACAGTCTAGGGGGTCAGAGACTACAAACCTCACTCAAGGAAAAAGATCTTGGGGTGAGTATAACACCAGGCACATCTCCTGAAGCGCACATCAACCAAATAACTGCTGCAGCATATGGGCGCCTAGCAAACCTCAGAACAGCATTCCGACATCTTAATAAGGAATCATTCATGACCCTGTACACCGTGTACGTTAGGCCCATATTGGAGTATGCGGCACCAGTTTGGAACCCACACCTAGCCAAGCACGTGAAGAAACTAGAGAAAGTGCAAAGGTTTGCAACAAGACTAGTCCCAGAGCTAAGAGGTATGTCCTACGAGGAGAGGTTAAGGGAAATCAACCTGACGACACTGGAGGACAGGAGAGATAGGGGGGACATGATAACGACATACAAAATACTGAGAGGAATTGACAAGGTGGACAAAGACAGGATGTTCCAGAGATTGGACACAGTAACAAGGGGACACAGTTGGAAGCTGAAGACACAGATGAATCACAGGGATGTTAGGAAGTATTTCTTCAGCCACAGAGTAGTCAGTAAGTGGAATAGTTTGGGAAGCGATGTAGTGGAGGCAGGATCCATACATAGCTTTAAGCAGAGGTATGATAAAGCTCACGGCTCAGGGAGAGTGGCCTAGTAGCGATCAGTGAAGAGGCGGGGCCAGGAGCTCGGACTCGACCCCCGCAACCTCAACTAGGTGAGTACAACTAGGTGAGTACACACACACACACACACACACACACACACACACACACACACACACACACACACACACACACACACACACACACACACACACACACACACACACACACACACACACACACACACATACACTTTGGCAATCTAATGTGATTTATCCTGTAAGTGGTGGCTGGGTAGGTGGTGGTTAAGTGGGTGGTGAGTGGGCAGATGGGTGAATGGAGAGTGGTGACAAGGTGTATTGGTAGACTGGATGAGCGGATGGTGGCTTGGCAAATGGCTACTTGCCTGGTTGATTGACTGACTGTTTGGCCATCTGATTGACTGACTAGCTAGCTGGCCTGCTAGCTGGCTGAGTGACCGGCTGACTCTCTCACTCACTGACTTCCTGACTGGCTGGCTAGGTGCACCTGGGTGCCGAGCCCATGCTGTCTAGGCGCTGCAGAACAGTGAATGCAATAACACCAACACAGCCGTAAGAATGTTCTACTTTTCATCCCAGCCGACAAAGTAATCAAAAGTAATAGCAAGTATGTGTGGAACTCAAAACTCAGAAGCAATTACCGCTGCTGCCCAGTTTTTCGTTTACATGCCTGAGAGAGAATCAAATTTTAATTTTTCCGGTAAATATTCCCACCAAATCCATCCGTCGGACGGTTGCACGGGAAACCATGAATGCACAAAGGTCTATAAGAGTTAATAAGAGACAGATATACCCTACTAGTGACGATTTCCCGGGGTTACTACCTTCCACAAACACACCAGCACCACCATCACGGGAAAGCGCAGGGAGGCATAAGAGAAATTCATATCCAGAGGCAGAAATAATTCAGGCGAGAACAGAAGAGCTCATGGATCATACAGAAGTGCAGGAAGGTAAAAATAAAATCGTAAGAGCGTGAGCGTGGAAGAAATGCAGAAAGCCGAGACTGCCAGTTATCCGAGGAGCTAGCAGAAGAACCACTAACGCATGGGAATGAAAAGAGGCAGATCAACAATTTAAGAATGACAGGATCGAAAGCCAAATCTGAGTTAAAGTTACTACAGTTACACCAGAAATATGACAGCAAAAAAGGACCAGGCAATAAGGCTGAAGAAGGAAGGAGGAAGAGAGCTCACTAGGAATGAGAGAAGAGGTGACGAAACTATTGAGTGCACTAGATACTTCTAGGGTAATAAGACTAGAAAACATCTCCCCGAGGGTCCTGAAAGAGATAACAGAGCAAGTGTGTGAACCACTGTCGACGATCCTCGACAAGCAAAGAAACAGGGCAGCTGCAGAGAAGTAGGAAACAGTGAATGTAACCCTATATTTAAAAAAGGGACAGACAGATGACATTAATCTATAGGCCAGTTGTACTAAAATGCATAGTAGGTAAGGTAATAAAGAAAATTGTCAGGAGAAGAGTAGTAGAGCACTTGGACAAGAAAGGATTCATGAACAACAACCAACACGATTTTATAAATGGCAAATTCTCCTTTACTCTTTCTCAGCATAAGAAAGAGAGGGAGAGAGAAAGAGAGGACTGCACATTTTTGAATTACAAGAAGGCTTTTGATGCAGTACTACAAGCGACTGGAACAAAAGCTAGAGGAACATGGATGAATAAAGGGAAAACAATACATTAGATCAAGGAATGTTTACCAGGATAATGAGTAGGCTTCCACAAGGGTCAGCACTGGGACCAGCACTGTTTCTTGTGTACATAAATGACATGACAAGAAACAGAATGAAACTGTCCCTCTTCACAGATGATGTGAAACTACTGAGGAGAATATATGCAGGATCATACCAGGAGAATCTACAGATGGATCTGGACAAGCCTCAGGAATGATCTAACAAGTGGCTATTAGAATTTAAGCCTAACACCAACAGCACCACCATTACCCCCACTACAACCATAATCACCACCACAACCACCACCCCCACCAACACCACCACTACCACCACCATCACTACTATCACCGTCACTACCACCGTCACCACCTCCATCACCGCTATCACCGTCACTACCACCGTCACCACCACCATCACCACCACCACATCACCACCATCATCACCACCACTACCACCACCATCACCACCATCACCACTGCCACCATCACCACCACTACCATCACCATTCCCACCACCTGGTCACAGACCGGGCCGCGGGGGCGTTGACCCCCGGAACTCTCTCCAGGTAAACTCCAGGTAAACTACCACCACCAACACCACCAGCACCATCACCACCACCATCACCACCACCACTATCACCATTCCCACCACCACCATCACCACCCACCACCAGAACCATCACCACTACCATCAGAACCACTATCACCATCACTACCACCACCATCCCGACCACCACCACCATCCCGACCACCACCACCACCATCCCCACCACCGCCACCACCCTGACCACCATCACCATCCCCACCACCACCACAATCCCCACCACCACCACCATCACCACCACTACCACCACCACCATCACCAGCACCACCACCATCACCAGCACCACCACCATCACCACCACCATCACCACCACTACTACCATCACCACCACTATCACCATCACCACCACTACCACCATCACTACCACCACCACCATCACCACCACCACAAGAACCATCACCACCACCATTAGAACCACTATCACCACCACTACCACCACCATCCCGACCACCACCACCACCACCATCCCCACCACCATCACCACCACCACCATCCCCACCACTATCACTACCACCACCACCACCACCACCACCACCACCACCACCACCACCATCACAACCACCACCACCACCACCACCACCATCATCACCACCACCACCATCCTCACCACCACTATCACTACCACCATCATCACCACCACCATCACCACTATCACCACCGCCACCACAACCACCACCACCATCCCCACCACCACTACCAACACCACCACCACCACCACCACCACCACCACCCCCACACCACCACCACCACCACCACCACCATCACCACCACCACCACCACCACCATCACCATCATCAACACCACCATAACCACTACCACCACCACCACCATCACCACCACCACCACCACCACCATCACCACCACCACCACCACCACCACCACCACCATCACCACCACCACCACCACCACCACCACCACCACCACCATCACCACCAACACCACCACCACCGCCACCACCATCACCACCACCACCATCACCACCATCACCACCATCACCACCACCACCACCACCACCACCACCACCACCACCACCACCACCACTACCACAACCACCACCACCACCACCACCACCACCATCACTATAATAATTGATTTGTGTACGGTGTATGTGCCAGCCGGGGATCAATAATAAGGCTTCGGAGGCTCCTTACTTTATTCGGGTTCTTAGTACACAGTGTGTTTTAGTGCCCTGGGGCGACCTAGAGGGCCATGCCCGCGAGAGAGAGAGAGAGAGTGGAGCTGTTGTCTCTAGGTTGAGTTGGTGGCAAGTGAGAGTGAGGCAGGTCTGGGCATGCCCACCCATAGACCTGCCCTCTGGTGGAAACGTTACAAACTAGCCATGTAGGCTTACTGTCTACATTTTGCTCGGCCACCTACCCATGGTCGTCCTCGACCATGCTTGACTAAAAAAAAAAACTCGGTCTCTCTCTCGCAGAAACAGGGCACAGAACACAGTATAAAAACATATTTATATATGTGGACATGGGCCAAAAAAAATTCCTACAGGGAGGGTTTGGTAAACATTGTGGTACAAGTCAGTGAGCCTTGGCGGACGTCACTGTACGCCTTCCTCTGTCTGGAGAGATACTGCAACACAGGAGACATCACTGCATCTGAGCTGTGACGTAACCTGGAGTAGTCGCTGCAGGGCTGGAGGTCATTCAACCTGGGGCACAACCTGCTAGTGCCCTCGAGTGAGGCACTGTCAGTACTCGGTAACTGGGCAGGACTTCTGGCAAGCAACTCAGGAGGACATTTCTCGACTGGTACTGTCGCTGGGGCTGTCACTGCTGGCTAGTGAAGTGAGTTGTGGCAGGAACTACTCAGGTGAAACATCTGGGAGTCGTAGCAGCATACACCGTAACTGGAGTGAGTGGGCCATCAGTCAAGTGACATCATACTTGTGCAGGCGGCTCACTGAAGCTGACAAGAGTCACAGCCTACATGGCTAGTTTCCAAAGTTTCCACCAGAGGGCAGGCCTCTGGGTGGGCATGCCCAGGCCTGCTCTCACTTGCTGCCAACTCAACCTAGAGACATTAGAACTCACGAAATTGTAATGACACAATTGCAAACAAAACTTACCCCGGGCGGGGATAGAACCCGTAATCAGAGACTCTCTGATCGCGAGTTCTATCCCTGCCCGTGGTATGCTTTTTTTTTTTAGAGACAATAACTCCACTCCTCTCTCCCTCGTGGGCATGGCCCTCTGGATCACCCCAGGGCACTTAAACACAATGCCTGTGCGCCATGAACCCAAATAAAGTAAGGAGCCTCCTAAGCCTTATTACTGATCCCTGGTTGGCACGTACACAGTACACAACTCAATTATTATAAATAGTGGCAGCAGTGGGTTCAACAACAATAAGGCATCGGAGGCTCCTTACTTTATTTGGGTTCTTGGTACACAAGCAGTGTGTTTATATGCTCTGGGGCGACCCAGAAGGCTATGCCCGCGAGAGAGAGAGGAGTGGATCTCAGGTCTCTAGGTTGAGTTGCGACAAGAGAGAGTGAGACAGGTCTGGGCATGCCCACCCAAAGGCCTGCCCCCTGGTGGAAACTTTGGAAATTAGTCACGAGGGCTTACAGTCTAAATGATCCCCACCATCACTACCACCACCATCACTGCCACCACCATCACCACCACCACCACCACCACCACCACTACCACCACCACCACCACCACCACCACCACCACCATCACCACCACCACCACCACCACCACCACCACCACCACCACTATTACCACCAACACAACCATCACCAAAACCACCATCACCACCACCATCACCACCACCACCATCACCACCACCATCACCATCACCACCACCACCACCACCACCACCACCACCACCACCACCACCACCACCACCACCACCACCACCACCACCACCACCACTATTACCACCAACACAACCATCACCAAAACCACCATCACCACCACCATCACCACCACCACCATCACCACCACTATCACCATCACCACCACCATCACCACCACCACCACCACCACCACCACCACCACCACCACCACCACCACCACCACCACCACCACCACCACCACCACCACCACCACCAACACAACCATCACCAAAAGCCCCATCACCACCACCATCACCACCACTATCACCATCACCACCATCATGACCATCACCACCACTGCCACAATCACCGCCACTGCCACTATCACCACCACCATCACCACCACCACCATCGCCGCCACTACCACCAACATCACCGTCACCACCACCACCATCACCACCACCATCATCACTACCTCCACCACCATCACCACTACCATCATCACCACCACCACCACCATCACCGCCACCACCACCATCATCACCCCACCATCACCACCACCACATAATCGTCGCCACTACCACCATCACTCCCACCACCATCATTACCACCATCACCACCACCATCACCAAAACCATCACCACCATCACCACCACCACCACAATCACCGCCACTGCCACCATCACCATCACTACTACCATTATCACCATCACGGTCAATACCACCACCATCACCACCACTACCATCAGCACTACCATCACCACCATCACCACCTCCATCACCATCATCACCATCACCACCACCATCATCACCACCATCACTACCACCATCATCACCACCACCACCCTCACCATCACCATCACCACCACCATTACCACCATCACCACCTCCATCATCACCATCACCACCATCAACAACACCATCACCACCACCACCATTACTACCACCATCAGTACCACCATCACCACCACCACCACTACCCTCACCACCACCACCACTACCCTCACCACCACCACCACCACCACCACCACGTCCTGAACCACCTCCCACATCCCTCACCTCTTCAACCCGTCCTGAACTATCTCTCACTTCCCCACCTATCTCTATCTCCTCCTGAACCACCTCTATCCCCTCCCCTCCCCTCTGCATCCCCTCCCCTCCCTTCTCCCTCCCACCTTCCCCGACCCCCAGTTCCATCATAACCCATAATCTCACTTAAGGGGAATCAGCTTCCCTGAATTTCATTTTCCAACGTTACCAGCACTGTGTCGTGTTAGACCTCCCTCCTTCCCTCCCTCTCGACCTCCCATCGTCTCTTCCTCCATACCTCCGTCTTTCCTTCCCTCCCTCTCTCTATTTTTCTTTAATGTTTCCACTTGTTTTATATAATTCAGAGTCATTCAGCTGTGTTTGTTCTGCTCCTTGTTCCCCTTTACACCCAGGATAACAGGCCTTATTGTTCATGGGTTGTAATACCTGTTCTCCTAATCTTCCTTCCTCCTAAGTTGCACTCTGGATATCTCAACTACTTGCATCCTCTCTTCCCCTTTTCTTCGTCCCTACCCGTTCCCTCATTTTCTCTTCTTTATTCCTCCCCTTCTCATTCTATCTCTTTTTCTACTCACCTTATCTCTTGCCCTTCTCACTCCACTTCTCCATCTCCTCCTGCTCCTCCTCCTTTTCCTCCGCTTCGCTAGAGCCAGCAAGATCACAGCCACTCCCTGCTGGCTCCCCCAGCACCTCACTGCAGCAGACTGACCTCAAAGACAGCAACTCCCCAAAAGACAGTAACTTCAGCTCTGCTGAGACGAGGCTTAAGAATCTCCCGTAGTAGATGAACCTTAACTGGAGCACTTGACGATATTCTCATTGTCCCACTGTAGTGTTCCAGATTTCGACACCTTGAACGAGTCCCATCCTCGGCTATCTAATATGACAAAGAACACATCTTTCTCTCCGACTGTGTAACTATTAGGACAAAGTAGTTGGACATTGTCCACCTATTCAGTTTTGCTAAATAAAAAAAGTAAAACCTCCGGGCTTCTGAGGTCCGCTTCTCTTCGAACAAACAACATTAGGAGCGAGTCAACGCCTCGACCACTTGATTACTGAAGCGCTGGTGGGACGTGCCCAGCCTACTGCTGCTGCGTCAGGAATCTGCCTGTCGGGGAGGTGCCGGGGAGGTGCTGATGGGACGTGCTGGGCTTACCACCTATGTGGTAAGGCCGTGGTCAGTCGTCAGAAATAGTATTCTTTGTGGTAGTGCAGTGGACGAGGCACCTGCCTGTTGATTACCATGTTATGGGGGTTTGTGAGATGTAGGAGTAAGAAATACACACGTTGGATTTCTTGGAGGCTTATAATTAAGAGAATTTTGAGGAGAAGCCCAGGAGCCTGCCGTCGAGTCTAAGCCTACCGAGAGTGACTGCCAGTGACTGAGAGCACGGCCTCTGGTCTATGGCTCATGTGTGAGAGTCTCGTGACGTCACAGCTAGCAAAGGAGCCAATCCATAATCCATAAAGTAGCTGGGATTATCTAGGTATACTACACAATACACAGTAACACTACTGACAGCTCGGCGACACTAACTTATGGCGTCCCAACATACAGCTAACATATACACACTATAGACTGTAGCTAGGCATTATGGCTCTGGGCTGATTCTATACCATGTCAATGTATACATCAGTTGAACATAAGAAACTGTACATAAGGATAATAACTGATTGTAATGCATTACAAATTATGATATATCACAAATCATTGTAAATGATAGAATCAATGTTGGTACAGATTAACGAAAGAGATCAACAGAGAGAAAAGAAGAATGTTCTGTATTCATGTGACCTACAGATTCTGTGGAAATATATTTACAAACAATAAAGTGTTTAACAGAAAATGCACACAAGTCTTTTACTGTTAAATCTCAGAACTCGAAGAGAACATGAGCACATAAAAAAAATTGAACGTCATTAAGTTTGTATAGGAAACATACAATAGAAATGTTCTTTAGACTATATTATCTGCCTGTAGAGATTATTTACATTTAACCCTAACTCTGCTAGGGTGAGATTTACATATACAGAGTGATCATCATCTCTGGGGGGGGGGGGAGTCGAACTCTGTTGCAACGGCCAACATAGTCCATGGCTGAGGAGGATCTATATTGGTACTTACAATTGAAACTTGGGGATTCCTCATTGCTTGTTGTGTACGTAAGGAATAACAACAGTCAGGTTGTTTGTCCGGTTGTCTGATTATCAGAGTCCGTCACATATATCTGGATATTAGAAATCTCATCATCATCTCATACTAACTTCACATGATCTAAATGTGATTCTTTATATTGACTAGTACTGATTTCTTGAACTTCGTACTTATTGGTACTGACATGTTCGACGGTTTCATATGGACCAACAAACTTTTAATCAAGCTTAGGTATTGCGGATGTTTTATTAGCTTTAGTCAGCATAACTCTCGAACCTACTTTAATTTTGGTTGGATATGCTCGAGTATTAATGACTCTTGTAAATTCTGCTGTTGATATATGTAGTGTTTATCAGATTCTTCTAAAACCACCTTGAGCTAAGCTGGTACGAGTTGCTATAAAATCATCAGGATTGTAATTTGGTAAGCGCTTATCTACACCATACAACGCATAATGTGCTGTGTCACCTATATCAGCATTGTAGGCAGAATTTATGGCACACTGAACATCAGGTATAACTTCATCCCAGGTTGGGCTATTAGGATTAATAGTGGCTCTCAACACATCGAGTGTTGAGAGCCACTATTAATCTGCGACAGGCTCGGTGGAGTAGATGGGCTCTCCCCGGTTGAAACATTGAATTCTATAACCAGATATACAACTCTTTTACCTTGCAAGAATCACTGTCAGCTAGGATGTCATCACTATCTGGAACACGAGGGACAATAGACACTCTAGTGAATGCACTAACTGCGACAGAAACGTCTTTCTGCAGATGGCCTGTGATATCAGCAAGAGATGGCATAACTCACTTCAAGTATTCGTTTCTCGACAAGGCAACCCTTGTGGAGGAACAACCACTTGAACAAGAAGCCGTGGTAGGGATAGTAGTCTCAGTACCCAAGGTTGTCTGAGGTTCCTCTGAAACCCGAGGTAACTGTACACTATCCTGCGTGTAAGATATTATAGGGACTAGATTCCAGATAAGAGTGACAGTTTTACCAGTGTCTGACCGCTTGGTTACGTTAACAGGTAATGCACATCTGTAAGGACTTAATCTGAACTTCACACTCCGCAGCAGTGTGACAAATCTCGGATGCAAGCTGTGTGGACACACACACGACCTAAGAGCCAGATGTTGTCATTCAGTCGGTAAGAGACCATTAGGATCTTGCATAGGTACAATATTGACCTGACTGACAATATTCACTAAGGCATTGTTCATAGGTAGTTGAGACATGATTTCAGAGAAATTACACAAAAACAATGAAAGCAAGGAATAACAAAGAAAAGTCTACGACAAAATATTAGGTACATTGAAATAAAGATGCATAAATAAAAATTATAAGACACACTGAATGAGAAAAGTAAACTAATTAAAATTTACTTGGCTGAGATAAGGAAATACGTTAAAAATTCAAGAAAGGAAAATATTACTAAAATATTAATCTGAATTATTTTCTCTTTACTCTCAATTCAATAAAGAGAATTTAATAATAAATCTGCAAATCAATGCAAAAATAATAATAAAATAAGATAAATAAATTGTATGCAATTGGAAATATGCTGGGAAAATAAAGTTCCTAAAGATAACACAAAAACAAAAAAAAATATGCAATAATAAACACAAATAAAATAATAAGAGAAGAAACAGGAAACTCAGATTGTAATATAATGAGATTATTGCAGTGCAAGGTGAGGTGTAGACCAGGTGTTTACAGTGTAACATATTGGTGAACTGTATATAGATAAGGGTAAAGAGGCTCTTGTGGCATTTATGGATTTGGAAAAGGCGTATGATAGGGTAGATAGGGAGGCAATGTGGCAGATGTTGCAAATAAATGGAATAGGAGGTAGATTACTGAAAGCAGTGAAGAGTTTTTACGAGGATAGTGAGGCTCAGGTTAGAGTGTGTAGGAGAGAGGAAGATTATTTCCCAGCAAAAGTAGACCTTAGACAAGGATGTGTGATGTTGCAACAAGGAGAAGGCTGGAGGCAGTGGAAATGTCATGTCTGAGGGCAATGTGTGGTGTGCATGTGATGCAGAGAATTCGTAGTTTGGAAATTAGGAGGAGGTGCAGGATTGCCAAAACTATTATCCAGAGGGCTGAGAGGGGTTGTTGAGGTGGTTTGGACATGTAGAGAGGGTGGAACGAAATAAAATTACTTCGAGAGTGAATAAATCTGTACTGGAGGGAAGGCCCCCGGGGTAGGCTTCAGCCTAGGAATGGTTGGCAGGAGGGGGTAAAGGTAGTTTTGTGTGAGGGGGACTTGGATTTCCAGCAAGCATGCATGAGCGTGTTAGACAGGATCAAATGAAGGCAAATGGTTTTTAGGACTTGACGTGCTTTTGGAGTGTGAGCAAAGTAACATTTATGAAGGGATTCAGAGGAACCGGCAGACCGGACTTGAGTCCTGGAGATGGGAAGTACAGTGCCTGCACTCTGAAGGAGGGGTGTTAATGTTGCAGTTTAAAAACTGTAGTGTAAAGCACCCTTCTGGCAAGACAGTGATGGAGTGAATGATGGTGAAAGTCTTTCTTTTTCGGGCCACCCTGCCTTGGTGGGAGACGGCAGATGTGTTAATAAATAAATAAACAAATATTGCACTGAATTATAATGTAACACTCCTTAAGAAATTATTATCAATTACTGAACAAAATAGAATAACAGAGTAAAAATTTTGAAAAGAAAAATAATCACAGCAGGACAAACAAATTGCACAATTAAAATAATTTGCAGAATTAGTTAGTCTGTTAATAAAAAATTGCACACGCAGAAAATATAGCTTAAAAATAATATTTAAACAGCAAGAAATAAGCTGTTTCAACACTTTAACTCTTAATCTCAAGTAGGAAAAAGACAGAAAACATAGCAATTATAATAGTTTAAAAATTACACTAAGAGTGAATTTATTCAAATAAATTTCAATAATATGATGAAAAATGTTACGATACGAAACTGGGAATTCAAGAGTTACAATTTTGCAGGAAACACACATCAAACATCAAGAGTTACAATGTTGCAGGAAACACCTATCTCACATCAAGAGTTACAATGTTGCAGGAAACACACATTAAACATCAAGAGTTACAATGTTGCAGGAAACACACATCAAACATCAAGAGTTACAATGTTGCAGGAAACACACATTAAACATCAAGAGTTACAATGTTGCATGAAACACACATCAAACATCAAGAGTTACAATGTTGCAGGAAACACACATCAAACATCAAGAGTTATAATGTTGCAGGAAACACATATCAAACATCAAGAGTTATAATGTTGCAGGAAACACATATCACACATCAAGAGTTACAATGTTGCAGGAAACACATATCACACATCAAGAGTTATAATGTTGCAGGAAACACATATCAAACATCAAGAGTTACAATGTTGCAGGAAACACCTATCTCACATCAAGAGTTACAATGTTGCAGGAAACACATATCACACATCAAGAGTTACAATGTTGCAGGAAACACTTATCTCACATCAAGAGTTACAATGTTGCAGGAAACACACATTAAACATCAAGAGTTACAATGTTGCAGGAAACACACATTAAACATCAAGAGTTACAATGTTGCAGGAAACACACATCAAACATCAAGAGTTACAATGTTGCAGGAAACACACATCAAACATCAAGAGTTATACTGTTGCAGGAAACACACATCAAACATCAAGAGTTACAATGTTGCTGGAAACACACATCAAACATCAAGAGTTACAATGTTGCAGGAAACACACATCAAACATCAAGAGTTACAATGTTGCAGGAAACACACATCAAACATCAAGAGTTACAATGTTGCAGGAAACACACATCAAACATCAAGAGTTACAATGTTGCAGGAAACACACATCAAACATCAAGAGTTACAATGTTGCAGGAAACACACATCAAACATCAAGAGTTACAATGTTGCATGAAACACACATCAAACATCAAGAGTTACAATGTTGCAGGAAACACACATCAAACATCAAGAGTTACAATGTTGCATGAAACACACATCAAACATCAAGAGTTACAATGTTGCAGGAAACACACATCAAACATCAAGAGTTACAATGTTGCAGGAAACACACATCAAACATCAAGAGTTACAATGTTGCATGAAACACACATCAAACATCAAGAGTTACAATGTTGCTGGAAACACATATCAAACATCAAGAGTTATAATGTTGCAGGAAACACATATCACACATCAAGAGTTACAATGTTGCTGGAAACACATATCAAACATCAAGAGTTATAATGTTGCAGGAAACACATATCAAACATCAAGAGTTATAATGTTGCAGGAAACACATATCAAACATCAAGAGTTACAGTGTTGCAGGAAACACATATCAAACATCAAGAGTTATAATGTTGCAGGAAACACATATCAAACATCAAGAGTTATAATGTTGCAGGAAACACATATCACACATCAAGAGTTACAATGTTGCAGGAAACACATATCACACATCAAGAGTTACAATGTTGCAGGAAACACATATCAAACATCAAGAGTTACAATGTTGAAGGAAACACCTATCTCACATCAAGAGTTACAATGTTGCAGGAAACACATATCAAACATCAAGAGTTATAATGTTGCAGGAAACACATATCACACATCAAGAGTTACAATGTTGCAGGAAACACCTATCTCACATCAGGAGTTACAATGTTGCAGGAAACACATATCACACATCAAGAGTTACAATGTTGCAGGAAACACCTATCACACATCAAGAGTTACAATGTTGCAGGAAACACACATCAAACATCAAGAGTTACAATGTTGCAGGAAACACACATTAAACATCAAGAGTTACAATGTTGCAGGAAACACACATTAAACATCAAGAGTTACAATGTTGCAGGAAACACACATTAAACATCAAGAGTTACAATGTTGCATGAAACACACATCAAACATCAAGAGTTAAAATGTTGCAGGAAACACACATCAAACATCAAGAGTTACAATGTTGCAGGAAACACACATCAAACATCAAGAGTTACAATGTTGCAGGAAACACACATTAAACATCAAGAGTTACAATGTTGCAGGAAACACACATCAAACATCAAGAGTTACAATGTTGCAGGAAACACACATCAAACATCAAGAGTTACAATGTTGCAGGAAACACACATTAAACATCAAGAGTTACAATGTTGCAGGAAACACACATCAAACATCAAGAGTTACAATGTTGCAGGAAACACACATCACACATCAAGAGTTCACTCACTGACTAAGCAAATTTACTTGGCTATGATCTTGCTTTGAAAAAAATTATATAAATCTCTTGCTTGGCACAAAATATGGTAGTACAGCCTGCTAAAGTTCCAACCATGAGACACTGCATATATGAAATATTTAACACAAAAATAATGGTAAACACGGAATGAAAATGGTAATTTAGCACACTAGGGAATGAATCAACACAGAATTAGTAGGAAAACACAAGGAATATGCAAATGAAAATAAGACACAAGAAAAATAATAATACGCCATAATGAGATAAAGTAGATTGCACAACACTTAAAGAACACAGATGATAAAAAAAAATAAGGTTAACGAAGAGTGAATGACAGAAATTAACAAAATACTGCACACAGTAGACAAAGGATAAATGTGCATAAGAGAAATATTACTTACGCCAGGTTGGAGAGAATGGGAAACGATGACAAACATATAAAAAAATTGAACACAAGAATGAGTAATAACACGACACTGGAAAATATTTGCAGACCAATTAGTCACATGGAACACAGAAGTAAAGAACAAAAGGTTACACTATGACACAAGAGTCTCTAACAACAAAATAATCACTGTAGATGTTGGAAATGTCTCAACACAAGCAAATGTCTTAATCACAGACTTGACTGAAGGTCTGGAAGCGATGTCAGGTGGAGGATCTCACAGAATCTCACTGAAAATAGTCCATACCCAAGGACCTACATACCTAGGCTTTCTAAATGTGGTGCACAAGAAACGAGTTCTCGTGACCCCGTGTGCGCGCAGTAAAATAAAGATGATAGAACCCGATAAATGGGTAGATGACTGGCACACGTGGTTGGCTTTGTGTGGGTGGCGTAGGCGGTGTCTGAGCTGGTTTCCGCACGCGCGCTGGCTGGCTGGCTGGCTGGCTGGCGTCTGGTACCACACACTAAAATTCACATGGTATTAAGCCAGAGTGGCTTGATAAACCACAATGTACCACAGGGATGGTGATTATCACCATCAGATCAGTACAGCACATGGAGACAATAACTTCAAAGAGGATCTTGCTTGGCTTACTTCTCTCTCAGCTGGGTTGCTAAGCTGGCTTAAGCCCTCAACACTAGCTAGGCTGGGATGTCTTGAATCCTTGTAACTATGCACACAGCAGTAATGAAGCAGGCTGGGTGACTGGCTTAGGCTCTCCCCTACAGACTGGCTTAAGTGGATTGGTTTAATTTACAAAACCCGGATCAATTCCTCGTAGGGTAGAAAATAAGCCAATAAGGCACGAAGCATCTAACCAGGAAGTTCTGAAGACAAGGCTGGAGGATGCTGGCTTGGCTGTGGGGTGAGTAGTCTGGGTTCTCATGCGGTCATACAATGTTCGACTGGATTGGTAGAACACCCTCTGTCGTGGGGGTTCGTGAGGAGATATGGGAGTAAGAAACACACACGTAGGATGTCTTGGAGACGTATAATTAAGAGAGTCTTGAGGAGAAGCCCAGGAGCCTACCGAGAGTGACTGCCAGTGACTGAGAGCGGGGCCTATGGCCTCACGTGTGAGGATCTCGTGACGTCAGAGCTAGCAAAGTAAACTTTCTATAAAGTAGCTGGGATTATCCAAGCATACTACATAAGCACACAGTAACACTACTGACAACCACACTGAAGATGAAGCCACTGAGTCCTGCTTTCTTTGCCTCGTGGCTTGTGGATCAAGAACATAGGAAAAGAGGAACACTGCAGCAGGCCGATCGGCCCATTCTTGGCAAGTCCTTCTCACCCCCTACGATTGGTAGTGTCTTCAGTTCACAACTGAAGGGACCGGGATTCGAGCCCGGGACGTAAGAAGGTACTTGGGTGTTAGTGGAATGTTGCTTGTCGCATCGTGCGGGAGAGGGTCAGAGGCCCACAGTGGAAATACGTGACACTGAGTGATTGTCATGGGTTACCCTAAGTTACTAACCCTACGATTTCTTCTGGCTTATTAACCCTCCGGGATACCAGGAGTTACTAACCCACTGAGGTTATCCTGGATTACTAACCCACTGAGACATCATGGTTACTAACCCCTTGGGTTATCTGGGGTTACTAACCCTCCAGGTTTACAATGTGAATAAAATCTTATAAGAGAGCGTGAGACGGATCAGTTTCTTGACTGACTGAGAGGGTTCAGTGTCTGAGGAAGCTTACACCAAGCTCTGTTTAAGGGGGCAAAGATCAAGCTCCTGGACCTGGTAATCTTCTACTCACACAGCTACACCCACACCAACACACCTACACCCACATATACACAGTGACCAGTGAAGAGGCAGGGCCAGGAGCTATGACTCAATCCCTGCAACTAAAACTAGGTGAGTACAACTAGGTGAGTGCAGCTACACCCACACACACAGCTACACCCACACATACACACAGCTACACCCACACCTACACCTGCTCTGTCTCTCTCCCCCTCCCTCTCTTCCCCACTCTCTCTCTCTCTCTCTCTCTCTCTCTCTCTCTCTCTCTCTCTCTCTCTCTCTCTCCCCTCTCCCTCTCTCTTCACCCTCACCTTCCATCCATCTTCCTGCTCCTATGTCTTCTTTCTCCACCCTCTCCCCCTAGCCTTTATCACGCTCTCTTTCTCCTCTCTTCCTATACCCCCTTGTACCCCCTAATCTCTCTCTGTTGCTGTCCCCCCTCCCACCTCATATCCTTCTCTCCCCTGCCCTGCCTCCCCCCCCCCTTCCTCCCTACAACACCCATCTAATACAAGCACCCACTCAAAAGTTCACAGGCTTCGTTTTGTGGTACAATGGGTTACCCAAGAAGGCTGAGAACCAAGGGTCTGGTGGACGAACCTGGGAGGGAAGATTGGGAGGCAGAGCTTAGAAAAAGGGAGGAAGACTGGGGGAGGAAAGTAGAAGAGCTTGGCAGGAAAATGGAGAAGATAGCTGCAGAGAGCAGAAAGTGGGAGCAATAAGCCATAGTAGCAGAAGGTAAGATACAGTGCTTAGAAGAGGAACTGAGAAACCTGAAACAGCTTAAAAAGAAAAATGAAAGCAGACATGACATAACATCAGGAACTTCTGCATCAGGCACAGACAAGGGGTCTGAAGGGAGCAAAAATGCTATTCTGTATACAAGGGCCCTATCAAACCCATATGGGGCCAAGGCAAAGATGAGGGGCACACTAGAAACAAATGAGAGGTCTGAAGACAATGAGAAGGCTATAATATATGTAGAGACTCTAACAGACACCTGTAGGGGGCAGGAACAGCTGAGCAGGAAAGACAGTCCACTGAGCATAGGGGCCTCAGCCAGGGAAGGGATTGAAGGAAGAAACGCTCCAATGGAAGGACCCAAAACACCTCAGAGGATACAATGGGAGACACAGTGGGAGGATGATAGGGCGAGATCAGTTTTTGTCTATGGGCTCCAGGAAAGAAAACAGCAGGAGAAAAAAGGTGATTGAAGGTATCATGGAAGCAATAGGTGAGGGTGACATGACCCAAGTGGCAAATTTTCGGAGAATTGGGTGGTTTGCAAGGGGACAAAAATGGCCTCTCAAAGTAATTATCAAGGCAGAATCAATTTGAACCATGATCCTGTAGGAGAAAGCACAACTGAGAGACAAACAAGAGTACCAGAGTATGTACCTCAATAGAGACAGAACACAAGAGGAAAGGATGATACTGAAAAAGAGAGTACAAAAACGAAAGGAGGAATGAGAGGAAATGACAAAGATGAGCAGAAGAACCCAGATGCAGGTGGAAGGGCAAACACACCCTCCAGAAACACCCCCCAGAAGGACTCCAACTGTGACAACCCCAAGGCAACTGAACAATCTAAACCGACACTCACACACTGATCCCTCTGTCCCCACCCCCCACACCACAAACCCCACTCCTACAGCAACCCCCTGTGGGAACTATGCCCCCACTCCCACCGCAACCTCCATAGGCCCCCGCCAGGGATCCCGATCCCCCAACCCCAATCTTCTCCCAGGATCACAGTTTTAGAAAAGAAGTTGAAGGTTTGGTACATGAATGCTGATGAAATAACAAATAAATACAAGGAGTGGCATGAAAGAATCAACGAGAAGTCCCCAGACATCATAGCAGTCACAGAAACGAAACTCACTGAGACAATAACAGACACAATTTTCCCACTGGGATATCAGATCCAGAGGAAAGATAGAAGGAGCAGAGAAGGAGGAGGGGTTGCACTGCTCATAAAAAACCGATGGAGATTTGAGGAAATGGAAGGCATGGACAAGATTGGAGGAAGGGATTACATAGTAGATGCACTTCAGTCTGGGGAACATAAGGTAGTCATTGCAGTGATGTATAATCCACCACAGAACTGCAGGAGGCCAAGAGAGGAATATGAAGAGATCAACAGAGTAATGGTGGACACATTGGTGGCAAGAAGAGCTCACTCGAGCAGAGCAAAGTTACTGGTTACGGGCGATTTCAACCATAGGGAGATTGACTGCAAAACCCTGGGACAACACAGGAATCCCAAAACATGGAGAGCCAAGATGATGGATGTGGTACTGAAAAACCTCATGCACCAACATGTAAAGGACACTACCAGAGAGAGAGAGAGGGGAGGATGAACCAGCAAGATTGGACCTTGTGTTCACCCTGAGCAGTTCAGACATTGAGGACATCACATATGAGAGGCCCATTGGAGCTAATGATCACATGGTTCTGTTTTGAATACATAGAGTTACAAGTGGAGAGGGTAACAGGGTTGAATGGGAAAATCCAAACTATAAAAGGGGGGACTACACAGGTATGAGGAACTTCCTGCAGGAGGTTCAGTGGGACAGCGAATTGGCAGGAAAATCAATAAATGAAATGATGGAATTCGTAACAACAAAATGCAAGGAGGCAGAGGAAAGGTTTGTTTCCAAGGGTAACAGATCGAGCCCCTGATTTACCCGAAGGCGAAGGGAGGCAAAAACTAAGTATGCTAGAGAATGGACAAATTACAGAAGGCAAAGAACCCAGGAAAAATAAGGAGAAGTTAATCGAAGAGCCAGAAACGAGTATGCATAAATTAGGAAGGAGACCCAACGACAGTACGAAAACAACATAACATCGAAAGTCAAGTCTGACGCAAAACTGCTGTATAGCCACATTAGGAGGAAAGCAACAGTCAATGACCAGGTGATCAGGCTGAGGAAAGAAGGTGGGGAACTCACAAGAAACGATCAAGAGGTATGCAAGGCGCTCAACATGAGATTCAAGGAAGTATTTACAGTAGAGATAGGAAGGGCTCTGGGAAGACAGCACAGAGGGGAACACCAACAAGGAATGTACCAACAAGTGTTGAATGACATACATACAACCGAGAAGGAGGTGCAGAAGTTGCTAAGTGACCTTGACACCTCAAAGGCGATGGGACCAGACAACATCTCTCCATGGGTCCTTAGAGAAGGAGCAGAGATGCTGTGTGTGCCACTAACCTGGGAAGATATACTAAGCAACACAGACCCAAACTTATGCCTAGAACAGATTAACTCGGTGGCACTCGATGTATGCACAAGGCTTATTCCTCTAAGAAAAAGGAGGAGTAGATGTAAAATAGAAAGAGACAGGCGCTCCCTTTACAGGCGACGGAAAAGAATAACAGAGCGGCTAAAAGAGGTCAATATATCTGAAATGCGTAGGGAGACACTGGTCAGAGAAATAGCAAGCATCGAACTTAAGCTAAAAGAATCCTTTAGGAGTCAGGAATCGCGGGAAGAACTAAAAGCCATAAATGAAATCGAAAGAAACCCAAAGTATTTCTTCTCCTATGCCAAATCAAAATCGAGAACAACGTCCAGTATTGGGCCCCTACTTAAACAAGATGGGTCCTACACAGATGACAGCAAGGAAATGAGTGAGCTACTCAAGTCCCAATATGACTCAGTTTTTAGCAAGCCGCTAACCAGACTGAGAGTCGAAGATCAAAATGAATTTTTTATGAGAGAGCCACAAAATTTGATTAACACAAGCCTATCCGATGTTATCCTGATGCCAAATGACTTCGAACAGGCGATAAATGACATGCCCATGCACTCTGCCCCAGGGCCAGACTCATGGAACTCTGTGTTCATCAAGAACTGCAAGAAGCCCCTATCACGAGCCTTTTCCATCCTATGGAGAGGGAGCATGGACACGGGGGTCGTCCCTCAGTTACTAAAAACAACAGACATAGCCCCACTCCACAAAGGGGGCAGTAAAGCAACAGCAAAGAACTACAGACCAATAGCACTAACATCCCATATCATAAAAATCTTTGAAAGGGTCCTAAGAAGCAAGATCACCACCCATCTAGAAACCCATCAGTTACACAACCCAGGGCAACATGGGTTTAGAACAGGTCGCTCCTGTCTGTCTCAACTACTGGATCACTACGACAAGGTCCTAAATGCACTAGAAGACAAAAAGAATGCAGATGTAATATATACAGACTTTGCAAAAGCCTTCGACAAGTGTGACCATGGCGTAATAGCGCACAAAATGCGCGCTAAAGGAATAACAGGAAAAGTCGGTCGATGGATCTATAATTTCCTCACTAACAGAACACAGAGAGTAGTCGTCAACAGAGTAAAGTCCGAGGCAGCTACGGTGAAAAGCTCTGTTCCACAAGGCACAGTACTAGCTCCCATCTTGTTCCTCATCCTCATATCCGACATAGACAAGGATGTCAGCCACAGCACCGTGTCTTCCTTTGCAGATGACACCCGAATCTGCATGACAGTGTCTTCCATTGCAGACACTGCAAGGCTCCAGGCGGACATCAACCAAATCTTTCAGTGGGCTGCAGAAAACAATGTGAAGTTCAACGATGAGAAATTTCAATTACTCAGATATGGTAAACATGAGGAAATTAAATCTTCATCAGAGTACAAAACAAATTCTGGCCACAAAATAGAGCGAAACACCAACGTCAAAGACCTGGGAGTGATTATGTCGGAGGATCTCACCTTCAAGGACCATAACATTGTATCAATCGCATCTGCTAGAAAAATGACAGGATGGATAATGAGAACCTTCAAAACTAGGGAGGCCAAGCCCATGATGACACTCTTCAGGTCACTTGTTCTATCTAGGCTGGAATATTGCTGCACTCTAACAGCACCTTTCAAGGCAGGTGAAATTGCCGACCTAGAAAATGTACAGAGAACTTTCACGGCGCTCATAACGGAGATAAAACACCTCAATTACTGGGAGCGCTTGAGGTTTCTAAACCTGTATTCCCTGGAACGCAGGAGGGAGAGATACATGATTATATACACCTGGAAAATCCTAGAGGGACTAGTACCGAACTTGCACACGAAAATCACTCACTACGAAAGCAAAAGACTTGGCAGACGATGCACCATCCCCCCAATGAAAAGCAAGGGTGTCACTAGCACGTTAAGAGACCATACAATTAGTGTCAGGGGCCCGAGACTGTTCAACTGCCTCCCAGCACACATAAGGGGGATTACCAACAGACCCCTGGCAGTCTTCAAGCTGGCACTGGACAAGCACCTAAAGTCAGTTCCTGATCAGCCGGGCTGTGGCTCGTACGTTGGTTTGCGTGCAGCCAGCAGCAACAGCCTGGTTGATCAGGCGCTGATCCACCAGGAGGCCTGGTCACAGACCGGGCCGCGGGGGCGTTGACCCCCGAAACTCTCTCCAGGTAAACTCCAGGTAAACCACAATCTTCAACACATCCCTTGAAACTGGGCAACTACCTGAGGTATGGAAGACGGCAAATGTAATCCCCATTTTTAAGAAAGGAGACAGAAATGAGGCACTAAACTACAGACCAGTGTTTCTGACGTGTATAGCATGCAAAGTCATGGAGAAGATTATTAAGAGGAGAGTGGTGGGGCACCTGGAACGGAACAAGATAATAAACAGCAACCAGCACGGATTCATGGAAGGCAAATCCCGTGTCACAAACCTTCTGGAACTTTATGACAAAATAACAGAAGTAAGAGACGAGAGAGAGGGGTGGGTTGATTGCATTTTCTTGGACTGCAGGAAGGCCTTCGACACAGTTACTCCCAAGAGATTAGTGCAAAAGCTAGAGGATCAGGCGTGTATAACAGGAAGGGTACCGCAATGGATCAGAGAATACCTGACAGGGAGGCAACAACGAGTCATGGTACGTAATGAGGTATCACAGAGGGCGCCTGTGATTAGAGAGGTCACACAGGGGTCACTCCTAGGACCAGTGCTATTTTTGGTATATGTGAATGACATGATGGAAGGGATAGACTCTGAAGTGTCCCTGTTCGCAGATGATGTGAAGTTAATCAGGAGAATTAAATCATATAAGGATCAAGCAGGACAACAAAGAGACTTAGACAGGGTGGACACGTGGTCCAAACACTGGCTTCTCGAATGCAACCCCGACAAATGCAAAGTCATGAAGATTGCGGAAGGGCAAAGAAGACCACAGACAGAGTATAGGCTAGGCGGACAAACACTGCAAACCTCACTCAAGGAGAAAGATCTAGGGGTGACCATAACACCGAGCATGTCTCCGGAGGCACACATCAACCAGATAACTGCTGCAGCATATGGGCACCTGGCAAACTTGAGAATAGTGTTCCGATACCTCAGTAAGTAAGGAATCGTTCAAGACATTGTACACTGTGTACGTCAGGCCCATATTGGAGTATGCAACACCAGTCTGGAACCCACACCTGGTCAAGCACATCAAGAAATTAGAGAAAGTACAAAGGTTTGCAACAAGGCTAGTTCCGGAGCTCAGGGGATTGTCCTACGAAGAAAGGTTGAGGGAAATCAGCCTGACGACACTGGAGGACAGAATGGTCAGGGAGACACGATAACGACATACAAAATACTGCGTGGAATAGATAAGGTGGACAGAGACAGGATGTTTCGGAGAGGGGACACAGAAACAAGGGGTCACAATTGGAAGCTGAAGACTCAGGCGAGTCACAGGGAAGTTAGAAAGTATTTCTTCAGTCACGGAGTCGTCAGGAAGTGGAATAGCCTAACAAGTTATGTAGTGGAAGCAGGTTACATACATAGCTTTAAGACGAGGTATGACAAAGCTCAGGGAGCAGAGACAGAGAGGACCTAGTAGAGATCAGTGAAGAGGCGGGACCAGGAGCTGAATATCGACCCCTGCAACCACAATTAGGCGAGTAATTAGGTGAGTACATCTACACCCACACACACAGCTACACCTACACACACATGTACACCCACACATACATACAGCAAGAGCCACACATACACACTGCAAGATTATAAACGACAACTTGCACGGATTTATGGAAGGCAAATCCTGTAACAAACCAACTGGAGTTTTATGACAAGGTAACAGAAGTAAGACACGAGAGAGAGGGATGGGTTGATTGCATTTTCTAGGACTGCAATAAGGCCTTCTACAAAGTTCCTTACAAGAGATTAGTGCGGAAGCTAGGAAATCAGGCACGTATAACAGGAAGGACACTGCAATGGATCAGAGAATACCTGACAGGGAAGCATCAACGAGTCACGGTACGTGATGAGGTATCACAGTGGGCGCCTGTGACGAGCGGGGTTCCACAGGGGTCAGTCCTAGGACCAGTGCTATTTTTGGTATATGTGAATGACATGATGGAAGAGATAGACTCTGAAGTATCCCTGCTCGCAGATGATGTGAAGTTAATGAGCAGAATAAACTCAGATGAGAAACAGGCAGGACTACAAAGAGACCTGGACGGGCTGGACGTGTGGCCAAGCAACTGGCTACTCGAATTTAACCTTGCCAAATGCAAGGTCATGAAGATCGGAGAAGGGCAAAGAAGACCGCAGACAGAGTATAGGCCAGGTGGCCAAAGACTGGAAACCTCACTCAAGGAGAAAGATCTTGGGGTGAGTATAATACCAAGCATGTCTCCGGAAGCACACATCAACAAGAGAACTGCTGCAGCATATGGGCGCCTGGTAAACCTGAGAATAGCTTTCCGATACCTTAAGAAGGAATCGTTCAAGACTCTGTACACCGTGTACGTCAGGCCCATACTGGAGTATGCAGCACCAGTTTGGAACCCACACCTCGTCAAGCACGTCAAGAAATTAGAGAAAGTGCAAAGGCTTGAAACAAGGATAGTTCCAGAGCTAAGGAGAATGTCCTACGAGAAAAGGTTAAGGGAAATCGACCTGACGATACTGGAGGACAGAAGGGTTAGGGGAGACATGATAACGACCTACAAAATACTACGAGGAATAGATAAGGTGGACAGAGACAGGATGTTCCAGGGATGGCACACAGAAACAAGAGGTCACAACTGGAAGTTGAAGACTCAGATGAGTCAAAGGGATGTTAGGAAGTATTTCTCCAGTCATAGAGTTGTTAGGAAGTGGAATAATCTGGCAAATGATGTAGTGGAGGCAGGAACCATACATAGTTTTAAGACGAGATATGATAAAGCTCATGGAGCAGGGAGAGAGTGGACCTAGTAGCGACCAGTGAAGAGGCGGGGCCAGGAGCTGAGTCTCGACCCCCTGCAATCATAATTAAGTGAGTACAGCAACACCCACAAATACAGCTTCACGGTCTGAAATATTGTGTGTGTGTGTGTGTGTGTGTGTGTGTGTGTGTGTGTGTGTGTGTGTGTGTGTGTGTGTGTGTGTGTGTGTGTGTGTGTGTGTGTACTCACCTATTTGTACTCACCTATTTGTGGTTGCAGGGGTCGATTCACAGATCCTGGCCCCGCCTCTTCGCTGATTGCTACTAGGTCCTCTCTCTCCCTGCCCCATGAGCTCTATCATACCTCGCCTTAAAACTATGTATGGTTCCCGCCTCCACTACGTCACTTTCTAGGCTATTCCACGGCCTGACTACTCTATGACTGAAGAAATACTTCCTAACATCCCTTTGATTCATCTAAGTCTTCAACTTCCAATTGTGACCTCTTGTGTCTGTGTCCCATCTCTGGAACATCCCGTCTTTGTCCACCTTGTCTATTCCGCGCAGTATTTTATATGTCGTTATCATGTCTCCCCTGACCCTCCTGTCCTCCAGTGTTGTCAGGCCGATTTCCCTCAACCTTTCTTCGTAGGAAAATCCCCGTAGCTCTGGGACTAGTCTTGTTGCAAACCTTTGCACTTTCTCTAATTTCTTGACGTGCTTGACTAGGTGTGGATTCCGAACTGGTGCTGCATACTCCAGTATGGGCCTGACAAATGGTATACAGAGTCTTAAACGAATCCTTACTGAGGTATCGGAACGCTATCCGTAGGTTTGCCAGGCGCCCGTATGCTGCAGCAGTTATCTGATTGATGTGCGCCTCAGGAGATATGCTCGGTGTTATACTCACCCCCAGGTCTTTTTCCTTGAGTGAGGTTTGCAGTCTTTGGCCATCTAAACTATATTGTGTCTGCGGTCTTCTTTGCCCTTCCCCAATCTTCATGACTTTGCATTTGGCAGGGTTAAATTCAAGGAGCCAGTTGCTGGACCAGGCTTGTAGCCTCTCCAGGTCTCTTTGTAGTCCTGCCTGATCCTCATCCGATTTGATTCTTCTCATTAACTTCGCATCATCTGCAAACAAGGACACTTCTGAGTCTATCCCTTCAGTTATGTCGTTCACATATACCAAGAACAGCACAGGTCCTAGGACTGACCCCTGTGGAACCCCGGTTGTCACAGGCGCCCACTCTGACACCTCGTCGCGTACCATGACTCGTTGTTGCCTCCCTGACAGGTATTCTCTGATCCATTGCAGTGCCTTTCCTGTTATGTGTGCCTGATCCTCTAGCTTTTGCAGTAACCTCTTGTGAGGAACTGTGTCGAAGGCCTTCTTGCAGTCCAAAAATATGCAGTCGATCCACCCCTCTCTCTCTTGTCTTACTTCTGTCACCTTGTCATAAAACTCTAGTAGGTTTGTGACACAGGATTTTCCTTCCCTGAAACCGTGCTGGTTGTCAATTATACACTTGTTTCTTTCCAGGTGCCCCACCACTCTCCTCCTGATGATCTTCTCCATGACCTTGCATACTATACACGTTAGTGATACAGGTCTGTAGTTTAGTGCCTCATGTCTGTCTCCCTTTTTAAAAATTGGGACTACATTTGCCATTTTCCATACCTCAGGGAGTTGCCCAGTTTCAAGTGATGTGTTGAAGATCTTTGTTAATGGCTCACACAATATCTCTGCTCCCTCTTTAAGGACCCATGGAGAGATGTTGTCTGGTCCCACCGCCTTTGAGGTGTCAAGTTCGCATAGCAGCTTCTTCACCTCCTCCTTGGTTATATGTACCTCATCCAGCACTTGCGGGTGTGCCCCCCTGTTCTGATTTCCTGGAGTCCTACTGGGTTCCACTGTAAATACCTCTTTAAATCTTGTGTTGAGCTCCTGACATACCTCTTGGTCGTTTCTTGTGAATTCCCCATCACCCTTCCTCAGTCTGATTACCTGGTCCTTGACTGTTGTTTTCCTCCTGATGTGGCTGTACAACAGCTTCGGGTCAGTCTTTACTTTTGATGCTATGTCATTTTCATATTGTCTCTGAGCCTCCCTTCTTATCTGTGCATATTCGTTTCTGGCTCTTCCGCTGATTTCTTTATTTTCCTGAGTTCTCTGTCTTCTGTACCTTTTCCATTCTCTAGTACACCTAGTTTTTGCCTCCCTACACCTTTGGGTGAACCAAGGACTCGTTCTGTTCTTCCCATTATTTCTGTTTCCCTTGGGAACAAACCTCTCCTCTGCCTCCTTGCATTTTGTTGCTACATAGTCCATCATTTCTTGTACTGGTTTTCCTGTCAGTTCCCTCTCCCACTGAATGTCTTAAAGGAAGTTCCTCATGCCAGAGTAATTCCCCTTTTGTAGTTTGGTTTTTCCCAGCCTATTCCTGCTACTCTCTCCACTTGGAGCTCAACTATGTAGTCGAAGCACAGAACCACATGATCACTAGCTCCCAGAGGCCTTTCATACATGATACCCTCGATGTCCGAACTACTCATGGTGAATACAAGGTCCAGTCTTGCTGGTTCATCCTCTCCTCTCTCTCTGGTAGTGTCTTTAACATGTTGATGCATGAGGTTTTCCAGTACCACATCCATCATCTTGGCTCTCCATGTTTCGGGACCCCCATGGGGCTCCAGGTTTTCCCAGTCAATCTCCTTGTGATTGAAATCACCCATAACTAGTAACTTTGCTCCTCCTATGTGTGCTCTCCTGGCCACCTCGGCTAGTGTGTCGATCATTGCTCTGTTGCTCTCATCATATTCTTCTCTTGGCCTCCTGCAGTTCTGTGGTGGGTTGTACATTACTGCAATTATCACCTTATGTCCCTCAGACTGGATTGTTCCTACTAAGTAGTCCCTTTCGCCCATGCCATCCATTCCTTCCATTTTCTCAAAATCCCACTGGTTTTTAATGAGCAGTGCAACTCCTCCTCCCCCTCTCCTCCCTCTGTCTTTCCTGAGGATTTGGTATCCGGATGGAAAGATTGAATCTGTTATTATTCTGGTGAGTTTTGTTTCTGTGAGTGCTATTATGTCTGGGGATGTCTCTTTGATTCTTTCGTGCCACTCCTCATACTTATTTGTTATTCCATCTGCATTTGTATACCACACCTTCAACTTCTTTTCTAAGACTGTGGTCTGGGAGGTATATTGGGGTTGGGGAAGTGGGAGACCTGGTAAGGAACTATGGGTTGTTGCTGTAGGGGTGGAGTTTGTAATGTAGTGGGTGGGGGCATTGGATGTGGCATGGGTGTTTTGATTTAGAGTGTTTGGTTGCACTGGGGTTGACCTGGTTGGGAGGCTTCTATAGGAAGTTGTGAGGGAGGCTGTATTTGATCTTCTTCCTGGGTCTGGGATCTCCTGTCTGTCTTCTCCATCCCCTCTCTTTCCTCCTTTCGCCTTTGTAACATCTCTCTCAGTTTCTGCCTTTCTTCTTGTGATCTGTCGCGGTCGAGATACACCTTCCTGTATGCCGGCATGTCCCTTAATCGTGCTTTCTCCTGCAGGATCCTGGTCCGAGTCACTTCTGCCTTGAAGGTCACTTTCACTGGCCAGGTTCTTTTTTTTACAAACCCCCCTATTCTCCGAAAATTTTCCAGCTGGGTCATGTCGTCTTCTCCTATTGCTTTCATGATGCTTTCAATTGCTTTTTTTCCCCTTGTTTTCTTGGTTCATATGTTTCCCCTTCAGCTTCCTGGAGCCCATACACGAAGACTGACCTCACCCTTTCATTCTCCCACTGCTTATCCCTGTGTATCCCCTCATTTAATTTGGTTTCCTGCACTGCAGCTTTCCTTTCTTCAGTTTCACTGGCTAATGTACTTGGGCTCAGTGGCCTGTCATTTTCCCTTCTCGGCTTTCCTTGGGCTCTGTTGTTGTCTGTTAGGGCCTCCACATAAAGCTTAGCTCTTTCATTTACTACAGTCTCCTCTGATAGAGCCTCCCCATGCAGTTGTGCCCCTTCTTTCCCTACAGTCCCCTTATTTGTGGCTAAGGTAGCAGTCTCTGTTGTCAATCCCAAAATGTTCTTTAGTTCTTTAGGCTGTTTCTGATTTTTCAGTTCCTCTTCTAAACTCTGTATCCTAGCCTCTGCTGCTTTGACATGCACCTCCCACTTCCTGCTTTCCATATCTATCCTCTCTTCCATTCTCATGCTAAGTTCTTCTAGTTTCTTTTCCCATTCATGATCCCTTTTTATGAGCTCTGCTGCCCAATCTTCCTTTGCAGCTTCCTCCTCCTGTCCCTTGGTTTTTCTTGTTGCTCTCTGACAACCCATTTTTGTTTTATCCTGATTGCCTCAGAGTGGGAAACCTATGTAGTTCTGTATGTTAGGTTAGTAGTGTGTATGTCAGAGTGTGGGGGGGGGAGGTAGTGGAGGAACTGTGGCTATGTGGGAGAGGAGTGGGGAGGGGTCGGGAGGGTCTGGGTGAACGGGGAAGGGGAGGGTGAACGAGGGAGGGGAGGGATCAGGGGAAGAAGTGAGTTGTCGGTGGTGAGGGGGGGGGAGCGTATGTGTGAGTCTGGATATGTGTGTGTGTGAGTCTGGATATGTGTGTGTGTGTGTGTGTGTATGTGTGTGTGTGTGTGTGTGTGTAATCTTGTGTGGAATTATGTGTGGCTTTATTATGTACTGAAAGGTAGGTGGCTTGTGTGTGTGTGTGTGTGTGTGTGTGTGTGTGTGTGTGTGTGTGTGTATGTGTGTGTGTGTATGTGTGTGTTAAACCCCATAACAACTAAACGAATACAACTACATAAAATAATACTGATAATATTAGTATTACTCTCATTGATAGTAAAAATAATAATAATAATAATTATTATAATTATCATTATTATTATTATTATTATTATTATTATCATTATTATTATTTATTATTATTACCGAGATACTTCTGAGGGGTTAGAAACAGTTTAACTAGATAATAATTTTAAACACTATATATACAACACATAGCATCACACTAAATAATTATTCAAGTATACTTTGACTCTTAATGGAAGGAGAGAGAGAGAGAGAGAGAGAGAGAGAGAGAGAGAGAGAGAGAGTGAGAGAGAGAGAGAGAGAGAGAGAGAGAGAGAGAGAGAGAGAGAGAGAGAGAGAGAGAGAGAGAGAGAGAGAGAGAGAGTGAGAGAGTGAGAGAGAGAGAGAGAGGAAGGAGGGTGAAGACGTGTCACAGTGTGCTCCACAAACTTTCTTAATATTACTTAAATACGAGGGTTGGTGAGGACAAAAACTGGTATGGTGATGATATGGTGTGAGTGAGGGGACAGCGGCAGGCCTGGGAGTGACGTCACTATTGCCTTCACAGTGAGCATCTAATAATATTATATGTGTTTTGTGCTATGTACTAGCATCTGGTGCTTTATAACAATATGACTGGTACAATGCAACATAGTGATTTGTGTAACATCTTTCTTTAGTGGAAAAGTGGATAGCATAAATAGTGTTTATTAAGTGATAGTGAGAAGGCAACACTTCCAGCTCGTCGGCCACTGCCTGCCCTCACTACCCACCCCGTTATAAACACCCCCACCCGCGATACCCCATCCCACCAACGATACCCCATCCCACCAACGATACCCCATCCCACCCACGATACCCCATCCCACCCACGATACCACCACCCACTCTCTCTCCCTCCTGTGAACTTCATTGCAAACCTACAAGCCTCCTCTGGGATGACTTCACACCGCAAAATAGCAAGAATATCTATGCTATCTGCCTATTGTCCCAGTAGTTACTGCAGCGTTTGTGGGTATACCACAAGGGACAAAATTCTTCTTAGATGTTAGGAGCCTACTTGTTCCAACTACTGCCATACAGATTGCATTCCAGAAGAAGAATTCTGTTGCAGCCAGGTTGAAATTTTCAGAAAATTGAAGGATATCCATAATCCTGTGGTATATGTGGATACAAGCCTGGAGCTACAGAAGGAAGGTTCAGAAGTCCTACCTCAGGGACTTCTGTCCAAAGATCAAGACTGCCCTCTGGGGCTGTGTTGTAAAGTTGCAGCTAAGATAATCCATCACAGGGAAGCACTTTATGAGCTCCTCAAATCATTAGATAACCTCCAAGCTATTGTAGAAGGTCAGTGCAAGCCTACATCAAGTGACGTAAGCTGCTCAGTTGATGGTGATACTATTGACAAAGACTGGAAGTCCCCACACTGAGCTTAACTCAGGGGTAAATAACTGGTGGAATTCTGTCATCGCTAAGGTCCCACAGATTTACAGAGTTCAAAACACTACTTTTGGGAATTCTAACACAATTTCTCTGACCACCACAGAGGGAACAAATCCTCTTCCCAGCAACGATGCAAGCCTTGGATCTGTTAATTCTCCTACACCTGACATCTCTGCTTCAGCCACTGCTAGTCCACTTGACAGTGCACATACCATCTCTAATCCTACACCTGTCAGCACACCTGCCGACACTATTCCAGAATCTGGCAGCAGTGCTTCATCGGCATATTCTGAGTCAGGAGTTTCTCCACCAGAGATTGGTGTAGTTAGTAATCAGGGAACTATCACTGCACCTGATCACCTACTGCACCAGAGTACGAACAGCAGGGACACATCTGTCAGAACTGGTAGAGGACGGGGTAGAGGACGTGAAAGTGGACGTGGAGGAGGAAGACATCTACAGCCGTCTCACCCTCCACTAACACAATCCCAGCGGCAGAACCTGAGGACAAATCGGCAAAACACAGGAGGTGCAGCAAATCATAGTCCACCCTCCCAGGCACCTAGGCTGTGCTCTTGCTGTAACCAGAAGGGGCACACAGCCAACAACTGCCTGCGAGATACCAGGTGCAATAACTGCTACAAGAAGGACATCAGGAGGACCAGTGTCGGAAGAAAAAGGAACTTGACAGACAGGACCACCTGTTTAGAGACCTGTTCTCAGAACAAACCAGCAGGATCTCTGAACTGGTGAACACTCTCACACGTCACCCACTCACCTACTATCTCAGCCCAGCAGGTAGTATTGTGCCTTATACAAGACCACAGACCTACATCCCTGCAGCTGCCTCAGTACCCTACCTCTCTGAACATTAAAATGGTATGAAATACCGACAGATTGTTAGGTAAGACACATATGCAACAGTTAGGTGATGGATTGATTACATCGTCTTCAAGTATCTTCTGCTTCTATCAACCTTTCTGTACTCGACTGAAGAAGCCTACTGTGTAGGCGAAACGTTTCGAAATAAAGATACCTAACTGTTGCATATGTGTCTTACCTAACACCCTACCTCTCTCAAGGGCAGGCACCTTACATGCCCTACACACCCACCACCTCAAGCTGACCACATCATGAGGAGCCAATCTATCAGCATCCTGTCGGCCAACATCAGAGGTTTCATTACTAATATTGGAGAGCTCACACAGTTTTGTGAACACTCGATGTTCCGACATGATAGCTGTTGTTGAAACATTTTTGGATGACAGGACTCCAGAAAATTTTGCAAGAATTGCTGGCTACACCTCATGGATGAAAAGAGACAGGCAAGGGCAAGGAGGAGGTGTTGCTGTGTGCTTCTCTAAAAGTGTTCATGCCCAGCACATTGATGTTGCCATCCCTACTCATCTTGAAATGATGTTCTTCAAGCTCTGTATAAACACTAGTACCTCTGTACTAGCATGTGCAATGTACAGACCTCAGTGGCAACATGCAGACCCAATGAACTTCCTAATGGAAAATATGGACTCCCTTCTGCTACAACACAACTGTCAATGTATCAAATTGTTGGTGACCTCTACCAACACCTTATACAGAGGGACTTTGATGACCTTGCAGTATTTGACACGAGAAACTTCGTTGATTTCCCTATTCACATCTCTGGCTCCTCCCTTGACCCAGTAGTGAGTGATCTGGCAGAAGGCATAGTCACTTGTCAACCCCTCGGCTATGTTGGATCGTCTGACCACAAGACTGTTTTTACGACACTTAAGATCGCAACAGAATGAGGTGAGGAGTCCACACGCACAACCTGGCTATGGGAAAGAGGTAATTGGCCAGCCCTTTGCTCTGAGCTCGCCACCACCGACTGGAATGCTCTTCTCCAAGGGGATGTTGACAACCAAGTGAAAGCCTTCACTGGACACATCCTTAATCTACAACAAGAACACATTCCTCACTGGCAATATGTGGCGAAGCCTACAAATCAGCCTTGGTTTGGCTTTCGTTGTAGAGAGGCTGCTGCTGCTAAGTACAAAGCATGGCGAAGGTATAAGAGACATCCTACCACCTATAACAGGAACTTGCACAGGCAAGCCTGTAGGCATATGGGTGACGTTCAAAAGTGGGCCATTGCTAAATGGGAGGTAGACACAAAAAGAAAGCTAGCATCAGGTAGGGTAGGCTCCAAAACCTGGTGGTCCCTGGTCAAGGACAGACAAGGTTATCTGCCTGATGAACTCATTCCACCTCTAAATCGTCAGGATGGGACCACCTCTACTATTAGTCAAGAGAAGACGGATCTCTTTGCTGAACACTTTGCTACCAAAATGCAAGTTCCTGATCCAGCAAGGGACCCTCCTTGGCTAGCTGCAAGAACTGTCAAAACTGTCAGTGGTGACAATAAGGTGCATTTCCTTCTTAAATCGCTTGATCAAGAAAAGGCTGTGGGCCCAGACAAGTTGAGCCCAAGATTGCTGAGAAGAGGTGCAGCCCAGCTAGCAGCACCTCTAACTCGCATTTTTCAGCACTGCCTAGTACAGTGTAAATGGCCCTCTCTGTGGAAAGAGGCAAATGTAGTCCCTGTTCACGAAAAGAAGAGCAGAGCAGAAATCAGCAACTACAGGCCAGTGTTACTCCTGTCAATCACTGATAAGATTCTTGAGACAATAATCTCAAGACAAATGACAGAGTTTTTTGACTACCACTCACTACTTTGTGATCGTCAATATGGCTTCAGAAAAGGTTACTCTGCTGCTGATCTGTTGTTAAACCTCTCCACTAAGTGGCACCAGTCACTGGATGAATCCAAAGTCAGCTGTGTAGTAGCACTGGACATTGCTGGTGCTTTCGACCAGGTGTGGCAGCAGGGCCTCTTAGCAAAGCTTCAGGCACTGGGAATTGCAGGCTCTACGCTATGTCTCCTCAGTGATTACCTTCGTGGTAGATCTCTAAGTGTAGTTCTCAATGGAACGGAATCAGCAAGACATCCTATTGGGGCAAGTGTTCCACAAGGAATCATGCTGGGACCATTGTTATGGAATGTCTACTTCAACGACCTTCTTCATCTCATCCCAGAATCACATGCATATGCAGACGACTGTACACTGATATTCACTTATTCAAGAGAAGAAATGCCAGCTGCTCTAAGCCACATCAATCACCAGCTAAGAGCTATAACAGCTTGGGGAAATAGATGGCAAGTAACATTTGCACCTGAGAAAACGCAAATGATGATCGTCTCTAGGCACCATGATGGTAATGCTGTTGCAGTAGTAAGGATGAATGGGAGGGTGTTGGCACCTGGAGAAGAAGTTGATATCCTTGGGGTGAAATTTGACTCCAAACTAACCATGAAGAACCATGTTGTAAATCTTGCAAACGAGGCAGCCAAGAAGCTTACAGCACTTCGCCGTATCTCGCATCTGCTTGACAGTAGGGGTTGTAAGATCCTGTACGAGGCACAAGTACGCTCACACCTTGAGTATGCTCCACTTTCTTGGTTTGCCTTCCCCCCACTCATCTGCGACTGCTTGACAGAGTAGAGAACAGAGCAAGACGTCTCATCTCTCGCCTGGACCCATCCTGGATAGATCTGTCATTTCAGCAGAGCCTTCAACACAGGAGGGATGTGGGTGACCTTACTGTTATGTACAAGGCCAATATTGTCAAAGTACCACACTTGGATCCACTTTGAGGACAGCGTGAAACAAGCTTTTATGCCACAAGACGGGCAGAAAGC
>NC_091299.1:30504638-30517138 GCF_038502225.1 Cherax quadricarinatus
CAGGTCCAGCACCATCCTGCCCAGTACACTAAGACAGGTCCAGCGTCATCCTGCCCAGTACACTAAGGCAGGCAGATCCATCATCATCCTGCCCAGTACACTCCAGCCCAGTACATAAGGCAGATCCATCATCATCCTGCCCAGTACACTAAGGCAGATGCCCAGTACATCATAGTACACTAAGGCAGATCCAGCAGTACATCAGATCTGCCCAGTACACTAAGGCAGATCCAGCATCATCCTGCCCAGTACACTAAGGCAGTTCCAGCTTCATCCTGCCCAGTACACTAAGGTAGGTCCAGCATCATCCTGCCCAGTACACTAAGGCAGATCCAGCTTTATCCTGCCCAGTACAATAAGGCAGGTCCAGCATCATCCTGCCCAGTACACTAAGGCAGGTCTAGCATCATCCTGCCCAGTACACTAAGGCAGGTCCAGCATCATCCTGCCCAGTACACTAAGGCAGATCCAGCATCAACTTGCCCAGTACACTAAGGCAGATCCAGCATCATCCTGCCCAGTACACTAAGGCAGATCCATCATCATCCTGCCCAGTACACTAAGGCAGATCCATCATCATCCTGCCCAGTACACTAAGGCAGATCCATCATCATCCTGCCCAGTACACTAAGGCAGGTCCAGCTTCATCCTGCCCAGTACACTAAGGTAGGTCCAGCATCATCCTGCCCAGTACACTAAGGCAGATCCAGCTTTATCCTGCCCAGTACAATAAGGCAGGTCCAGCATCATCCTGCCCAGTACACTAAGGCAGGTCTAGCATCATCCTGCCCAGTACACTAAGGTAGGTCCAGCATCATCCTGCCCAGTACACTAAGGCAGATCCAGCATCATCTTGCCCAGTACACTAAGGCAGATCCAGCATCATCCTGCCCAGTACACTAAGGCAGATCCAGCTTCATCCTGCCCAGTACACTAAGGCAGATCCATCATCATCCTGCCCAGTACACTAAGGCAGGTCCAGTACCATCCTGCCCAGTACACTAAGGCAGGTCCAGCATCATCCTGCCCAGTACACTAAGGCAGATCCAGCTTCATCCTGCCCAGTACACTAAGGCAGATCCATCATCATCAGTACACATCCTGCCCAGTACAATAAGGCAGGTCCAGCATCATCCTGCCCAGTACACTAAGGCAGGTCCAGCTTCATCCTGCCCAGTACACTAAGGCAGATCCAGCATCATCCTGCCCAGTACACTAAGGCAGATCCAGCTTCATCCTGCCCAGTACACTAAGGCAGATCCATCATCATCCTGCCCAGTACACTAAGGCAGGTCCAGTATCATCCTGCCCAGTACACTAAGGCAGATCCAGCTTCATCCTGCCCAGTACACTAAGGCAGGTGCAGCATCATCCTGCCCAGTACACTAAGGCAGGTCCAGCATCATCCTGCCCAGTACACTAAGGCAGAGCATCCAGTACACTAAGGCAGATCATCATCCTGCCCAGTACACTAAGGCAGGTGCAGCATCATCCTGTCCAGGCAGATCCAGCTTCATCCTGCCCAGTACACTAAGGCAGGTCCAGTACCATCCTGCCCAGTACACTAAGGCAGGTCCAGCACCATCCTGCCCAGTACACTAAGGCAGGTCCAGCGTCATCCTGCCCAGTACACTAAGGCAGGTCCAGTACCATCCTGCCCAGTACACTAAGGCAGGTCCAGCACCATCCTGCCCAGTACACTAAGACAGGTCCAGCACCATCCTGCCCAGTACACTAAGGCAGGTCCAGCATCATCCTGCCCAGTACACTAAGGCAGATCCAGCTTCATCCTGCCCAGTACACTAAGGCAGATCCATCATCATCCTGCCCAGTACACTAAGGCAGATCCAGCTTCATCCTGCCCAGTACACTAAGGCAGATCCATCATCATCCTGCCCAGTACACTAAGGCAGATCCAGCTTCATCCTGCCCAGTACACTAAGGCAGGTCTAGCATCATCCTGCCCAGTACACTAAGGCAGGTCCAGCAGCAGTACACTAAGGCAGATCCAGCATCATCCTGCCCAGTACACTAAGGCAGGTCCAGCATCATCCTGCCCAGTACACTAAGGCAGATCCAGCTTCATCCTGCCCAGTACACTAAGGCAGGTCCAGCATCATCCTGCCCAGTACATTAAGGCAGATCCAGCTTCATCCTGCCCAGTACACTAAGGCAGATCCATCATCATCCTGCCCAGTACACTAAGGCAGGTCCAGCTTCATCCTGCCCAGTACACTAAGGCAGGTCCAGCATCATCATGCCCAGTACACTAAGGCAGGTCCAGCGTCATCCTGCCCAGTACACTAAGGCAGGTCCGTCACCATCCTGCCCAGTACACTAAGACAGTTTCGAGAGCAAGAAACAGTGTTGGCATAGATGGCGACGGATTAAATTTGCATAAGAACTGCATCTTGGCAGAAGTAGGTTGAATAGCATCATTTTTTGTGTTGTGGTCCCATCCTGTGGTCCCCGCCTGGTCTCAGCCTGTGGTCCCGACTTGTATTTGGTCTTTAAGTGTTAGCTGTAAGTCACCGCGACTGTGATGCCTAGCTACACCTCCAGCTTACACGATATGTTGTGTGGAGGGACGTAGGTGTGGAGGGGGAGGGGTGTGTGGTCGAGGGTGGACGTGATAGTGTGGAGAGGAGGGGTGTACTGTGAAGAGGGTGGTGGTGTTAATGTGGAGGGGGAGGGGGTGTGTGAATGAGGGAGGCTGTGTTAGTGGAGAGAGAAAGGATGCTAGTGTGGAGAGGAGGGTGTGTTAGTGTGGAAAGGAGGGGGTGCTGGTGTAGAGAGGAGGGGGTGCTGGTGTGGACAGGAGTGGATGTCAGTGTGGAAAGGAAGGGGTGTGTGTGGAGAAGGGAAGTTGTGTTACTATGGAGAGGTGGTGGTGTTAGTGTACAGACCCGCAAGTGTAGAGGTATGGCAGGAATCCAGAATTCATTTTTGGCATGAGATATATAGTATTCTTAGTGCTAGAACCAGCTTTGTGCAAGAACCAGGCTTGTGCTAGAACCAGCCTTGCGCTAGATCTAGCCTTGTGGCAGTCTGCGCATTCTCCATGGACTTTGTATGCCAGAGAGTTCCATACTTGCTCTCTGTACTCCATTACTGGCCTGGCTTATGAAGTGAACACTGGTCTGAATGGCTCCTTGTTTAGATTTCTTCGCATGTGCGAGTCTGTACAAGGGACTACATGGGGGAAAATCAGATAGTAACAGGAGATTCTCCCACTGTTTATATCAAGGCTGTCTACTGAGTAACATTAACATTTAAGCTGTCGATAATTCTATCTAGATAGCTAACATTAGGATATTAAAGCAGAATAGGTGTGTGTGTGTGTGTATGTGTGTACTCACCTAATTGTGGTTGTGTGTATGTATTTTACGACCTATGAAAAGGGCGCAATGAATATATTTGTATACATATTACCTTTCATATAATTTTATATTGCTGATGTTGTCATTAATAGCTAAAATGAAAACTACATGCCTTTTATTTTTATTTGACTTATTATATTATATTAGCCTATGTATGTACGTAGGCTGTAACAACTACACCTCTCATTGTGCTCACTGTTGGAAAGTTTTGGTTGGCTGTCAGCACCTGCCTGCTTGTTTCTATAATTGGTGTCATGTGCAACCTGGTGCCCAGCTGACAATGTCACTGCTGGGCCTTCCTCACCCTCTCTCTCTGGCTGCTCTTCATGGTGGAAACATCTTGTCTTTCTGCCCTGTCAACTCGTGCCATTTAGACTGTTTTTGGTATAGTATGTCTCCATTGGTTAGCTGGGATATATATCTCATAACTCTGTGCTATGTTCTCAGAGCATTATTCAGACCTAGGGATTTTTCATGGTTTCAGAGGTTGTGTCATGAGACACTTTATATCTCTGATCCTGAGTTAAACTCTCGACCTACATTTTTCTGGCATCTACGCACTGTTGTAGTCGGGGATTTGGGAGTGGTGAAGTACCAAATAAGGAAGTTTTATGCCTTCAGGGAGGATTTGCTGATGGTCCCCCAGTTAGGGTATTTGTCTCCTTGATTCCATGCCTAATGCAGTGCTTTTCTGTGCTGCTTCATACATTATTGCTGTTTGGAGAATGGTTCATCACATTGTTCAAGCAAGCTGTTTGATTACCTTGTTGGTTTAGAAGTTAGATTATTAAGGCACTTGTCAGTCTAATTCTAGTCATATCTTACTGAGTCAAACCGAGTATTACTGATCACATACACACATATACAGCACTAGTCATGGCATTATGCTGCCCCTCCCCCACACAGGTACCAAAACACAAACACATACACGAATGTGGCATGGTGCCTGAAGTGGTGCCAGCCAATGTTAGGATACTTGATGGCAGACAACCACTGTGACTGAAATAGAACGTAGGTGCACAAAGACAAAAACAGGCACAAACAAACAGACATATAGTCTCACATAGACACACACAGACACACAAACACACAAACACACACAAACTACAAGAAAGGGGACTACACAGGAATGAGGAACTACCTGAACGGGGTTCAGTGGGACAGAGAACTGGCAGGGAAGCCAGTTAATGAGATGATGGAATATGTAGCAACAAAATGCAAGGAGGCTGAGGAGAGGTTTGTACCCAAGGGTAACAGGATTAATGAAAAAGCCAGGATGAGCCCATGGTTTACCCAAAGGTGCAGGGAGGCAAAAACCAAGTGTGCTAGGGAATGGAAGAAATATAGAAGGCAACGGACCCAGGAGAATAAGGAGAACAGTCGTAGAGCCAGAAACGAATATGCACAGATAAGAAGGGAGGCCCAAAGACAATATGAAAATGACATAGCAGCGAAAGCCAAATCTGACCCGAAACTGTTGTACAGCCACATCAGGAGGAAAACAACAGTCAAGGACCAGGTAATCAGGCTAAGGAAGGAAGGAGGAGAGACAACAAGAAATGACCGTGAAGTATGTGAAGAACTCAACAAGAGATTCAAAGAAGTGTTCACAGAGGAGACAGAAGGGACTCCAGAAAGACGGAGAGGTGGGGCACACCACCAAGTGCTGGACACAGTGCACACAACCGAGGAAGAAGTGAAGAGGCTTCTGAGTGAGCTAGATACCTCAAAGGCAATGGGGCCAGATAACATCTCCCCATGGGTATTGAGAGAGGGAGCAGAGGCGCTATGTGTACCCCTAACAACAATATTCAATACATCTATCGAAACAGGGAGATTGCCTGAGGCATGGAAGACAGCAAATGTAGTCCCAATCTTTAAAAAAGGAGACAGACATGAAGCATTAAACTACAGACCAGTGTCACTGACATGTATAGTATGCAAAATCATGGAGAAGATTATCAGGAGAAGAGTGGTGGAACACCTGGAAAGGAATGATCTCATCAACAGCAGCCAACATGGTTTCAGGGACGGGAAATCCTGTGTCACAAACCTACTGGAGTTCTATGACATGGTGACAGCAGTAAGACAAGAGAGAGAGGGGTGGGTGGATTGCATTTTCTTGGACTGCAAGAAGGCGTTTGACACAGTTCCACACAAGAGATTGGTGCAAAAACTGGAGGACCAAGCAGGGATAACAGGGAAGGCACTACAATGGATCAGGGAATACTTGTCAGGAAGACAGCAGCGAGTCATGGTACGTGGCGAGGTGTCAGAGTGGGCACCTGTGACCAGCGGGGTCCCGCAGGGGTCAGTCCTAGGACCAGTGCTGTTTCTGGTATTTGTGAACGACATGACGGAAGGAATAGACTCTGAAGTGTCCCTGTTTGCAGATGACGTGAAGTTGATGAGAAGAATACACTCGATCGAAGACCAGGCAGAACTACAAAGGGATCTGGACAGGCTGCAGACCTGGTCCAGCAATTGGCTCCTGGAGTTCAATCCCACCAAGTGCAAAGTCATGAAGATTGGGGAAGGGCAAAGAAGGCCGCAGACGGAGTACAGTCTAGGGGGTCAGAGACTACAAACCTCACTCAAGGAAAAAGATCTTGGGGTGAGTATAACACCAGGCACATCTCCTGAAGCGCACATCAACCAAATAACTGCTGCAGCATATGGGCGCCTAGCAAACCTCAGAACAGCATTCCGACATCTTAATAAGGAATCATTCAGGACCCTGTACACCGTGTATGTTAGGCCCATATTGGAGTATGCGGCACCAGTTTGGAACCCACACCTAGCCAAGCACGTGAAGAAACTAGAGAAAGTGCAAAGGTTTGCAACAAGACTAGTCCCAGAGCTAAGAGGTATGTCCTACGAGGAGAGGTTAAGGGAAATCAACCTGACGACACTGGAGGACAGGAGAGATAGGGGGGACATGATAACGACATACAAAATACTGAGAGGAATTGACAAGGTGGACAAAGACAGGATGTTCCAGAGATTGGACACAGTAACAAGGGGACACAGTTGGAAGCTGAAGACACAGATGAATCACAGGGATGTTAGGAAGTATTTCTTCAGCCACAGAGTAGTCAGTAAGTGGAATAGTTTGGGAAGCGATGTAGTGGAGGCAGGATCCATACATAGCTTTAAGCAGAGGTATGATAAAGCTCACGGCTCAGGGAGAGTGACCTAGTAGCGATCAGTGAAGAGGCGGGGCCAGGAGCTCGGACTCGACCCCCGCAACCTCAACTAGGTGAGTACAACTAGGTAAGTACACACACACACACACACACACACACACACACACACACACACACACACACACAACACGAGATTTAAAGAAGTATTTACAGTGGAAACCAGTAGGACTCCAGGAAATCAGAACAGGGGGGTACACCAGCAAGTGCTGGATGAAGTACATATAACCAAGGAGGAGGTGAAGAAGCTGCTATGCGAACTTGACACCTCAAAGGCGGTGGGACCAGACATCTCTCCGTGGATCCTTAAAGAGGGAGCAGAGATACTGTGTGTGCCATTAACAAAGATCTTCAACACATCAATTGAAACTGGGCAACTCCCTGAGGTATGGAAGATGGCAAAAGTAGTCCCAATTTTTAAAAAGGGAGACAGACATGAGGCACTAAACTACAGACTTGTATCACTAACGTGTATAGTATGCAAAGTCATGGAGAAGATCATCAGGAGGAGAGTGGTGGAGCACCTGGAAAGAAACAAGTGTATAATTGACAACCAGCACGGTTTCAGGGAAGGAAAATCCTGTGTCACAAACCTACTAGAGTTTTATGACAAGGTGACAGAAGTAAGACAAGAGAGAGAGGGTTGGATCGACTGCATTTTTTTGGACTGCAAGAAGGCCTTCGACACAGTTCCTCACAAGAGGTTACTGCAAAAGCTAGAGGATCAGCCACACATAACAGGAAAGGCACCGCAATGGATCAGAGAATACCTGACAGGGAGGCAACAACGAGTCATGGTACGTGACGAGGTGTCAGAGTGGGCGCCTGTGACAAGCGGGATTCCACAGGGGTCAGTCCTAGGACCTGTGCTGTTCTTGGTATATGTGAATGGCATAACGGAAGGGATAGACTCAGAAGTATCCTTGTTTGCAGATGATGTGAAGTTAATGAGAAGAATCAAATCGGATGAGGATCAGGCAGGACTACAAAGAGACCTGGACAGGCTACAAGCCTGGTCCAGCAACTGGCTCCTTGAGTTTTAACCCTGCCAAATGCAAAGTCATGAAGATTGGGGAAGGGTAAAGAAGACCGCAGACACAATATAGTTTAGATGGCCAAAGACTGCAAACCTCACTCAAGGAAAAAGATCTGGGGGTGAGTATAACTCCGAGCATATCTCCTGAGGCGCACATCAATCAGATAACTGCTGCAGCATACGGGCGCCTGGCAAATCTACGGATAGCGTTCCGATACCTCAGTAAGGATTCGTTCAAGACTCTGTATACCATTTACGTCAGGCCTATACTGGAGTATGCAGCACCAGTTTGGAATCCACACCTGGTCAAGCACGTCAAGAAATTAGAGAAAGTGCAAAGGTTTGCAACAAGACTAGTCCCAATCTAAGGGGATTGTCCTACGAAGAAATGTTGAGGGAAATCGGCCTGACGATACTGGAGGACAGGAGGGTCAGGGGAGACATGATAACGACATATAAAATACTGCGCGGAATATACAAGGTGGACAAAGACGGGATGTTCCAGAGAAGGGACACAGACACAAGAGGTCACAATTGGAAGTTGAAGACTCAGATGAATCAAAGGGATGTTAGGAAGTATTTCTTCAGTCATAGAGTAGTCAGACCGTGGAATAGCCTAGAAAGTGACGTAGTGGAGGCGGGAACCATACATAGTTTTAAGGCGAGGTATGATAAAGCTCATGGGGCAGGGAGAGAGAGGACCTAGTAGCAATCAGCGAAGAGGCGGGGGCCAGGAGCTATGGATCGACCCCTGCAACCACAAATAGGTGAGTACAAATAGGTGAGTACACACACACACACACACACACACACACATCACGTAACCGCACACAAGAGCTGGTTTTGGCCTCGTAGGAACACAGTCATTCACATACACATTCACACACATCCAAACAAGCGTGCGTAGGTGCCCAAGTAAATGGTTGCTCGATCGACTAGACAAGAAAATAGGTGAAATACGCGGAGAGAAAAGTAGACAAAAAGGCAGACACAAATATTCAGACGGATGTAAAAATTAAACCGAGAGTTACAGTCAGACAAACACAGATATTAAACATTGGTAGACAATAAGACAGACACAGATGCTTAACATTGGTTTGCAGACAAACACAGATACTGTAGAGAGATAGACAGTCAAATATGCACAAATAATCAACAGAAAGGTAGACAGTCAGACAAATACAGATATTCAACATTGGTAGACGACAGTCAGACAGACACAGATATTGAACATAGAGTTAGAGAGTCAGACAGACTCAGATATTGAACATAGAGTTAGACAGTCAGACAGACACAGATATTGAACATAGAGTTAGACAGTCAGACAGACACAGATATTGAACATAGAGTTAGACAGTCAGACAGACACAGATATTGAACATAGAGTTAGACAGTCAGACAGACACAGATATTGAACATAAAGTTAGACAGTCAGACAGACACAGATATTGAACACAGAGTTAGACAGTCAGACAGACACAGATATTGAACACAGAGTTAGACAGTCAGACAGACACAGATATTGAACACAGAGTTAGACAGTCAGACAGACACAGATATTGAACATAGAGTTAGACAGTCAGACAGACACAGATATTGAACATAGAGTTAGACAGTCAGACAGACACAGATATTGAACATAGAGTTAGACAGTCAGACAGACACAGATATTGAACACAGAGTTAGACAGTCAGACAGACACAGATATTCAACAGGTAGGCAGAGTTCTGAGAACAAAAGAATCTCATCTCGTCCAAAGGTGCTTCGTTATTTTACGGCGCATCATTCCCTCATCCCTGCATGACAAAGTCACTGCCAGAGCGAGCAGTAGCTGCATCATCCACCTTCTGTATTGGTACGCCGCGTTACGGGATACATGGATTTTTTTTTCTATATTCTGTACCCAGGATAAGGAAGCCATGAATGTTTATGCTGGTTCCCCATTTTCCGTGCTGGCTTCTGGTTGGATGGCTGACCTAGGTATGAATTTGTGTTGTTATGGATGCTGTGTGTTGTTGTTGCTGTTGATATGGCTGGAGGTATTTGTGTGTGTGTGTGTGTGTGTGTGTGTACTCACCTATTTGTACTCACCTATTTGTGGTTGCAGGGGTCGAGTCACAGCTCCTGGCCCCGCCTCTTCGCTGATTGCTACTAGGTCCTCTCTCTCCCTGCCCCATGAGCTCTATCATACCTCGCCTTAAAACTATGTATGGTTCCTGCCTCCACCACATCACTGTCTAGGCTATTCCATGGCCTGACTACTCTATGACTGAAGAAATACTTCCTAACATCCCTTTGATTCATCTGAGTCTTCAACTTCCAATTGTGACCTCTTGTGTCTGTGTCCCTTCTCTGGAACATCCCGTCTTTGTCCACCTCGTCTATTCCGCGCAGTATTTTATATGTCGTTATCATGTCTCCCCTGACCCTCCTGGCCTCCAGTGTCGTCAGGCCGATTTCCCTCAACCTTTCTTCATAGGACAATCCCCGTAGCTCTGGGACTAGTCTTGTTGCAAACCTTTGCACTTTCTCTAATTTCTTGACGTGCTTGACTAGGTGTGGATTCCAAACTGGTGCTGCATACTCCAGTATGGGCCTGACGTAGATGGTGTACAGAGTCTTAAACGAATCCTTACTGAGGTATCGGAACGCTATCCGTAGGTTTGCCAGGCGCCCGTATGCTGCAGCAGTTATCTGATTGATGTGCGCCTCAGGAGATATGCTCGGTGTTATACTCACCCCCAGATCTTTTTCCTTTAGTGAGGTTTGCAGTCTTTGGCCATCTAAACTATATTGTGTCTGCGGTCTTCTTTGCCCTTCCCCAATCTTCATGACTTTGCATTTGGCAGGGTTAAATTCAAGGAGCCAGTTGCTGGACCAGGCTTGTAGCCTGTCCAGATCTCTTTGTAGTCCTGCCTGATCCTCGTCCGATTCGATTCTTCTCATTAACTTCACATCGTCTGCAAACAAGGACACTTCTGAGTCTATCCCTTCCGTTATGTCGTTCACGTATACCAAGAACAGCACAGGTCCTAGGACTGACCCCTGTGGAACCCCGCTTGTCACAGGCGCCCACTCTGACACCTCGTCGCGTACCATGACTCGTTGTTTCCTCCCTGTCAGATATTCTCTGATCCATTGCAGTGTGTGTGTGTGTGTGTGTGTGTGTGTGTGTGTGTGTGTGTGTGTGTGTGTGTGTGTGTGTGTGTGTGTGTGTGTGTGTGTGTGTGTCTGTCTGTCTGTCTGTCTGTCTGTCTGTCTGTGTATGTGTGTGTGTTAGTTACCATTTTGTCCTAGGCACATGTCGATTAGACACTAGGCCTGTTGTAGGTGTGTAGGTGTGTAGGTGTGTAGGTGTGTAGGTGTGTGTGTGTGTGTGTGTGTGTGTGTGTGTGTGTGTGTGTGTGTGTGTGTGTGTGTGTGTGTGTGTGTGTGTGTGTGTGTGTGTGTGTACTCACCTAATTGTACTCACCTAATTGTGGTTGCAGGGGTCGAGATTCAGCTCCTGGCCCCGCCTCTTCACTGATCGCTACTGGATCCTCTCTCTCTCTGCTTCCTGAGCTTTGTCATACCTCTTCTTAAAACTATGTATGGTTCCTGCCTCCACTACTTCACTTGCTAGGCTATTCCACTTGCTGACAACTCTATGACTGAAGAAATACTTCCTAACGTCCCTGTGACTCGTCTGAGTCTTCAGCTTCCAGTTGTGACCCCTTGTCCCTGTGTCCCCTCTCTGGAACATCCTATCTCTGTCCACCTTGTCTATTCCCCGCAGTATCTTGTATGTCGTTATCATGTCTCCCCTGACCCTTCTGTCCTCCAGTGTCGTCAGTCCGATTTCCCTTAACCTTTCCTCGTACGACATTCCCTTGAGCTCTGGGACTAGCCTTGTTGCAAACCTTTGTACTTTCTCTAACTTCTTGACGTGCTTGACCAGGTGTGGGTTCCAGACTGGTGCTGCATACTCCAGTATGGGCCTAACATACACAGTGTACAGTGTCTTGAACGATTCCTTATTAAGGTATCGGAACGCTATTCTCAGGTTTGCCAGGCGCCCGTATGCTGCAGCGGTTATTTGGTTGATGTGTGCCTCCGGTGATGTGCTCGGTGTTATGGTCACCCCAAGGTCTTTCTCCCTGAGTGAGGTCTGTAGTCTTTGTCCACCTAGCCTATACTCTGTCTGCGGTCTTCTTTGCCCCTCCCCAATCTTCATGACTTTGCATTTGGCTGGATTGAATTCGAGAAGCCAGTTACTGGACCACATGTCCAGCCTCTCCAGGTCTCTTTGCAGTCCTGCCTCATCCTCGTCCGATTTAATTCTTCTCATCAACTTCACGTCATCTGCGAACAGGGACACTTCAGAGTCTATTCCTTCCATCATGTCGTTCACATATATCAAAAATAGCACTGGTCCTAGAACTGACCCCTGTGGGACCCCGCTCGTAACAGGCGCCCACTGTGATACCTCTTCACGTACCATGACTCGTTGCTGCCTCCCTGTCAGGTATTCCCTTATCCATTGCAGTGCCCTTCCTTTTACGTGTGCCTGATCCTCCAGCTTCTGCACTAATCTCTTGTGGGGAACTGTGTCAAAGGCCTTCCTGCAGTCTAGGAAAACGCAATCTACCCAACCCTCTCTCTCATGTCTTACTTCTGTTACCTTGTCATAAAACTCCAGGAGGTTTGTGATACAAGATTTGCCTTCCATGAACCCATGCTGGTTTTCATTTAAAATCTTGTTCCTTTCCAGGTGTTCGACCACTCTCCTCCTGATAATCTTCTCCATGACTTTGCACACAATACATGTCAGAGACACAGGTCTGTAGTTAAGTGCCTCATTTCTGTTTCCTTTCTTAAATATGGGGACTACATTAGCTGTCT